>NC_062544.1:39897456-40210544 GCF_016906955.1 Phacochoerus africanus | reverse complement strand
CTTCTGTGTGTTTAATGGAAATACTCATCTTCAGGGCCTGAATGTTGGTAATTAAGTCCAGTAAAGCTTTACCAACAGCCATTTATGCATAGAAGGATGCCTCCTCTGTAGACAGTCTTTTAGAGATAGGGGTATTAACCTAAATAATATGTAATTCTCCAAATTATGTAATGCAAATTGGAGGGAATTGTTACCAGTGTTTGTACTTCCGGGTGTCAGTATTTTTTTTTTTCCTTTTTATAGCCGCACCTGTGTCATATGGAAGTTCCAGGCCAGGGGTTGCATCAGAATTGCAGTTGTGGCCTATGCCACAGTCACGGCAACACTGGATCCAAGCCACATCTTCAACCTAGACCACCACTTGTAGCAACACTGGATCCTTAACCCACTGAGCGAGGCCAGGGCTTAAACCCGCATCCTCAGAGAGACAACGTCAGGTGCTTAACCCACTGAGCCACAGCAGGAACTCTGGGTGTCAGCATTTTATTACATTTTTACTTTTTAATTTTTTCTAATTATAAAAGTAAAAGAAAAGATTTTATATAGACATCAAAATCCTTCCTCAACCTCTTGAAATAACCAGTTTGCAATTTGGGGTTTATTTATACAAGTCAGGATAGGTAGTTGTGCCCTCAGGAAAGAATAACTGTTTATTTATTTATTTTTTTTTTTATTTTTTATTTTCCCACTGTACAGCAAGGGGATCAAGTTATCCTTACATGTATACATTACAATTACATTTTTTTCCCCACCCTTTGTTCTGTTGCAAGAATAACTGTTTAAATCCCAGTGGATTAACATGACAGAAGTTTCTTTCTCAGTTGCCTACTCCGGTTAGGGTAAGAATGTTGTCAGTTCCGTACAGAGAACCAGGCTGATGGAAAGATTCCACTATGTTGTAGCTTCAATATCTAGAACATGTGGCTTCTTCAGATACTTTGGTAGGGAAAGAGCTCTGGAATAGAATTTCTTTTTATCTATGCTTTAATTTTTAGTTAGGTTGTGCATATCTATCTGCATATTTATATACTCTTCTCCTGTATAAAAAATTTTAATGTCTTTTGTCTAGTTTTCTAAGTCTGTACTCCTTTTTTGTTCAGCATATTTCTATATTATTAGAAATATTTAGCCCTTTGACTTTCATTTGGTTAAACATCTTTTTTTTTCTTTTTCCATTTTTTTTCCCTTGGTTTTTTGACTTTGTTTAATGGAATTTTATTGCTCCCTAAAATTATTTTTTAAAAGAAGATTATGCAACACTTCTGTTTAAAGTTTCTGTGTTTCTTGTCATTTATATTCTCAATCCAAGGTTAGTTTTTAAAAAATCCAGTCATATCCCTTTATGTCTGAAATATTAAACTTCAAATAAGGTATTGCCAAACTATAAGGGCTTGCTTTCCCTAGGCCCCAGAGTCTATTTGGGGGGTTCCTCTGCACATTTTGTCTCCTTTTTTTGGCTGCACCTGTGGCATACAGAGCCACAGTAGAGATGAGTCACAGCAGTGACAATGCCGAATCCTTAACTGCTAGGCTACCAGGGAACTCCCATTTGGACTTCTTACAGTTATATTTTAACTGTAGTCTCTGATATCAATTTTGCTATGTATTTTCTTATTTATCATTGAATCTTTTCTGAGAGGCTTGGATGGGTAGTGATAGTACATCTGGGAAAGAATCAAAGTTCACAGTTTACATGTATGTATTGTAAAGGAACCAGAGGCATCAACTTACCACAGTCAAGATCACCTTGTGGCAAAGTAATTTATAAAACCAAAGTGAAGAGAGAATACTTTCAGCATGCTTAGCAAATAAACCTCATCCCATGCTTTGTAGATTGAGGGTGGGCAACATGGTGGCCTCCTCTACTCTATTTTGCACCTTAATTGCACCCCAATTAAGGGAGATTCCCTGTGCTTGGTAAAATAATAGTGCTGCCAAAGATGCTTAACCACAATTGCATTTGTTTCCCTCCCCCTACATCCACATTATTTACCTTTTGACATTTTTTCAATTTTAATTTAAGTATAGTTTGAGGGTATGTCATAGTGATTCTGTATTTTTATATATTATAAAATGATCACCATGATAAGTCTAGTTACTGCCTGTCACCCTACAAAGTTATTACAGTAATACTGACTATATTGCCTATGCTGTACATTAAATACCTTACTGATTTATTTTATTGCTAGAAGTTTGTACCTCTTAATCTCCCTCACCTATTTCACTCATTCCTCTATCCTTCTCCCTCTAGTAACCACAAGTTTACCCTCTGTATCTGTGAGTCTGTTTCTCTTTTATTTCTGTTCATTTGTTTTGTTTTTTATATTCCACATGTAAGTGTAATCATACAGTCTTTCTCTTGACTTATTTCATTCTGCATAATAACCTCCAGATCCATCCATGTTGCCTCAAAAGACAAGATTTCATTCTTTTTTTATGGCTGAGTGATATCCGTGTGTGTGTGTGTGTGTGTGTGTGTGTGTGTGTGTGTGTGTGTGTGTGTGTAATCCCACATGTTTTTTGTCCATTCATCTATTAATGGCATCTAGTCCTGGACTTTTGTTTGTTGTTTTTTTGTTTCTTCATCCATTCTGTCATTTGATTGGAGCATTCAGTCCACTTATTGAGAGATCTAAACCTGTTGCCATTTTATTCATTGTTTTCTGTTGTTGGTTTTCTTTTTTTGTCTTTTTGTCTTTTTAGGTCTGCACCTGCGGCATATGGAGGTTCCCAGGTTAGGGGTCAAATCAGAGTTGTAGCCGCTGGCCTGCACCAGAGGCACAGCAATGCTGGATCCAAGCCACATCTGTGACCTATACCACAGCTCACAGCAACACCAGATCCTTAACCCACTGAGTGAGGCCAGGGATCAAGCCCACAATGTCATGATTCCTAATCACGTTTGTTTCTGCTGTGCCACAATGAGAACTCCCTGAGTGTTTTATATTCTTTTTGTTTCTTCTTCTTTTGCTTTCTTCCCTTATCATTTGATGACTGTCTTTAGAGTTATGTTTGGATTCTTTTCCTTTCTGTGTGTTTATATCTATTATACATTTTTGATTTGTAGTTACCATGAGGGGTGTGTTTGTGTGTGTGAATAATTATTTTAAGTTGCTGATCTTTTAAGTTGGAACACATTCTAACAGCCCTGCACTTTTCCCTCCAACGCATATTTATTTATTTTGACATCATATTTTACAAGTTTTGTTTTGTGTATCCCTTGATTACTATTTTTGGATACAGTAGTCTTTTAATTTTATTAATTTTGCCTTTTAAACTTCCCACTATCTTAATAAGTATTGCTCTACTACCTTTACTGTATATTTGCCTTCACCAATTAGATTTTTCCTTTTTCAATTTTTTTTATTTCTAATTTTATTTTTTCTTTTCTACTTAAACAACTCCCTTTATTCATTCATTCATTCATTCATTCATTTTTTTAGGGGTGCACCTGCAGCATATGGAGGTTCCCAGGCTAGGGGTTGAATCAGAGCTGTAGCTGCCAGCCTACACCACAGCTCACAGCAACACTGGATCCTTAACCCACTAAGTGAGGCCAGGGATAGAACCCATGTCCTCATTGATCCTAGTTGGGTTTGTTACTGCTAAACCACAAAGGAAACTCCAACAACTCCCTTTAAAATTTATTGTAAAACTGATTTGGTGCTGCTTGTCCTAAAAACTTTTTTTTGTGTGTATGTGTGCTTTTTAGGGTCACACTGCAGCATGTGGAGGTTCCTGGGCTAGGGGTCAAATTGGAGCTGCAGCTGCCGGCCTGTGCTACAGCCACAGCAGTGTGGGATCTGAGCCATCTCTGTGACCTACACCAAAACTCACAGCTCAGGCCAATGCAGGATCCTCAATCCACTGAGCAAGGCCAGGGATTGAACTGGCATCCTCATGGATGCTAGTTGAGTTTGTTACCACTGAGCTATGATGGCAATTCTTTCTTTCCTTCCTCCCTCCCTTCCTTCGTTCATATAAAACTTTGGATCTTTCTATCAAATCTGAATGAAAGTCTTGCCAGGTGGAATGTTCTTGGTTGTAGGTTTTCCCCTTTCATCACTTTCAATATTGTGCCATCACTTTCAGTCATTTTCATTACTTTCAGTGTTATGCCACTCCCAGCCTGTAGTTTTTGCCTAGAAGTCAGTTCCCTTGTGTATAACTTTTTGCTTTTCTCGTGCTGCTTTTAAGATTCTCTCTTGTCTTTTTTATTTTTATTAGTTTAATTATAATGCGTCTTGATGTGAACCTATTTGGATTCATCTTGTTTGGGACTCTCTGTTTCCTGGACCTGGCTGCCTATTTCCTTTCCCAGATTAGGGAATTATTCAGCTATTATTTTTTCAAATACGTTCTCTGCCATTTTGTCTTTCTTTTCTCCTTCTGTCACACCTATAATAATGTGAATGTTAGTATGCTTAATGTTATCTCAGTGGCCTGTTAAACTGTCCTAGTGTTTTAAATTTCTCTTTTCTTTTTAGCTTGGGTAATTTTTACTTCTGTCTTCCAGTTCATAAATTATTACTTTTTATCATCTAATCTAATATTAATATTTTTTATTTTAGTCATTGTATTTTTCAGCTCTGATTTTTTTTATCTTCTAACACTTTGTTAAACATCTCACTGTATTCATCCATTCTCCCTAGTTCATCAAGCGTCTTTAGATCATTACCCTGAACTCTAGATTGCTTATCTCCACTTCACTTAGTTCTTCTGGAATTTTGTCTCGTTGCTTCATTTGAAACATATTCCTCTTTCTCCTCATTTTGCACAATTCTCTGTGTTTACTTCTGTGTATTAGGTATTGGTTAAGTTTCCCAATCTTGGAGAAGTCACCTTTTGTAGGAGACATCTGGTGGGGTGGAGGCATCCTCTGGGGCCCAGTATCACACTCTCCTCTGGTTGTCAGAGCTGTCTGCTTTAGGGATGCTTTCCTTGTGGGCTGCATGGGCCCTTGTGTAGCACTGACTACTGTGGGTGTGCTTGTAGGCGGTGTTGGCCTCTGGCCTCGTTAGCTCCCAAGTCCTGCCTTGTGCTATGGCTGCTGACCCTCTTTTGGGTGGACTGGGATCCAGGCACCACTGGCTGTGGACACCAGAGGCCTTGGGGCTTGTGCCAGCTTTCTGGTGGTTGGAGTTGGGTACCTGTGCAGCTTGTTGATGCTGGCCTGGTGATGGATGAGTAATCCCCTGTCACTAAAAGGCTAGGAGGACTCTAAAGCAGTGCTTGCCAACACCAGCGTCCTCGTCATAGAACAGAACTCCCCAAACTGACTGCCACCTGAATCTGTGTCCCCAGGAGGAGTCCTAATAGCTCCCTGAGTTTCTGGGAGCTCTTAAAAATCAGAATGGAGGTTCGCAGGCTAGGGGTCAAATCGGAGCTGCAGCTGCTGGCCTATGCCAGAGCCATAGCAATGTGGGATCCAAGCCACGTCTGTGACCTACACCACAGCTCATGGCAACGCCAGATCCTTAACCCACTGAGCAAGGCCAGGGATCAAACCTGCAACCTCATTGTTCCTAGTCAGATTCTTTAACTACTGATCCACGACAGGAACTCCTCAGACTTCTTTTAAATTACTCCTGTGTGCTGGGACTCAGAGCATTTGAGGGTTTGCATGTGCACTTTATGAGTGGAGTCTCTGCTCCCTACAGCCCTCCAGCTCTTCTGTACACAAGCCCCACTGGCCTTCAAAGCCAGATCTTCTTGGGGCTCATCTTACTGGTGTAAGACCCCCAAGCTAAGGAACACAATGTGGGGCTCAGACTCTTGCTCTTTGGGGATAACCTCTGCAACTGTGATTATCCTCCTGTTGGTAGGTTGCCGACCAAGAGGTGTGGGTCTTGATTTACACATATCTGCCCCTCCTTCCTTTCTCTTTGTGGTTCCTTCTTTATATCTTTAGTTGTGGAAAATCTTTTCTGCTAGTTTTTAGGTTGTTTTCTTAGATGGTTGCTCTATAAATTGTAATTTTGATGTGCCCATTGGAGGAGGTGAGCTTTAGAGTCACCCTTCTTCATCATCTTCCTACCTCACCTCGAACTTTTCTACCAGCTTTTCTGAGATGCTTCTTTGATCCTGAAGTCACTAGTTTCTACAAAACACCAGGCTAATCTGAACTTCAAGAGTGTCTGAACTTCCCCTTGTCTACCACTCCCCTTCAGTAGCAAAACTGCCAGTTTTTTTTTTCTTTTTGGGGCTGAACCCTTGGCATATCGAGGTTCCCAGGCTAGAGGCTGAATCAGAGCTACAACTGCCGCTCTACACCACAGCCATAGCAACATCAGATTCGAGCCAAGTTTGCTACCTACACCACAGCTCACAGCAATGCCAGATCCTTAATCCACTGAGCGAGGCCAGGAATCAAACCTGCAACCTCATGGTTCCTAGTCAGATTCGTTTCTGCTGCGCCATGACAGGAACTCCAAAACTGCCAGTTCTTAAACATAATCTTACACTCTCTGGTCAAAACCTTCTATTCTTATTGGTCTCATGACACCTAGGGAGAGCACTAAAACAAACTTATGTGTTACTCTTGTTGGGAGGCCTCACTTGATATCTGAACGTTATCTCTTTAAGTTGAGTATGAATACTCTTTTTTGGTTTTTAGTGTGATTTTTAAACTATCATCAGCCAACAGAATAATTTATAGTAATAGCTAATATATGTAATAATAATGGTCAAGTACTATTTTTAGTGCTTCACAGTCACTGAATTTATCCTGTTATCATATTTTATCTTATTTTTCCTATTTTATAGACAGGGACACTAAGGGCACAGGGATGTTAAGTAAGACCAAAGAATATAACCTGGTAAATTACAGAGTCATGTGGTCTGGCTCCTTAATCTGTGCTCTTAACCATATGTCTATGTAGTAGACAAACAAACAAACAAAACCTCTAAGTTTATTTAGCATTTTTAAGGTTAGCTGCTGTCAAGGCATTCCAAGATAGTCTCATAGTCTCAGCTATTTGTAGAGACCTACAAAGTAACCCTACTATAACTATTTGAGATGAGGGTTGACCTCAGCAATTTTATCCCATGGTTTGCACTAGGTGTACTCTGTGAACCTCAGTGATGTAACAATTACTTTTTTTCTCTCTGATGTTTCATGTTGTTTAAACCATGATGAGATCCTTGTCTTTGTCAAGTAGGATTATAACCTGCCGCAGAGCCCACAGCCTAAAAAAGAATCAACCCAGCTATTCCCAGAATACTAACTCAACCCAGTTGGGTTTCCTACTGAGATATTAAGGTCAGGAAAAGTAAAAGGAGTAAAATGGAGTGTTTGGTGGTGCTGTGCCTGTGGCATTAATGTAAGGGTATATTCTTTCACTTTGGTCAAGGAAAGCATTTCTAGTCACTTTATCAATGGTTTTATAGTCCTTATTTCATGGAAGATGGAATAAAAGAACAAAGAAAATTTACTTTCTTTTTTTTTTGTCTTTTGTCCTTTTAGGGCCACACCAGCAGCATATGGAGGTTCCCAGGCTAGGGGTCTAATTGGAGCTATAGCCGCCAGCCTACGCCAGAGCCACAGCAATGCCAGATCCAAGCTGCATCTGCAATCTACACCATAGCTCATGGCAATGCCGAATCCTTAACCCACTGAGTGAGGCCAGGGATCAAACCCGCAACCTCATGGTTCCTAGTTAGATTCGTTTCTGCTGTGCCATGATGGGAACTCCAGAAAATTTACTTTCAAAGCAGTTTATTAAACATGGAATTAAAAAAAATCAAGACAGACTTGCTTCTTTTCATGTTTTTCCTTCAAAATTGCATTCTTAGCATTCTTATTGACAAATAAATTCATTTCTTTTTCATATCATGGATTTAAATATGAATAACTTATTTAACTAAGACCCAGTTCTAATATTTTTTTAATTCCTAATATGTTCTGGAACTAAGTTTAAAAATTCATTCCCTTGACTCTTTTTTTCCCTTTATAATTTGGAGAGTTTTGAAATTATGTTTGGATGGCTTTCAGCTGAGGAGATATGTTTGTTTGTTTATCCATTTTAAATACAAAAAGTCAAATAAATATTCATATCTTTTCTTGGAGAATAACTCAGTTGTCAAATTATTTTTGTATCCTGGGGTTAGTACTTACTCAGATTAGACTTTTTAAAAGGGAGATTGAGTTTAAAATGTGGAGTTCTTTAATCTGATAGGGTGCCTTCAACTGTTTCAAAGGTATGGACAGTTTTTGTTTTTATATGAAGTGAACAATGAGGTATTAGCAGTACAAAATGAAGATAATTGTTGGGGGGGTGGTAAATGAATTTTCCTAAGGATAGGGGTAATGGAAATGTTTAACAGTTTACATGGAGAAGTTAGTGTTGTCAAAAGCTATCTCCCAGGCAATTCTCTTCAATCCCTATACCTGGGCTATTCACCTTATTTATAAATCTCAGAAAAGTTGATCTTCGTCCTAATACCTGAGTAAGAATTCTTCCTGTAACTTTTGTGTTTTTTTCTTGGAGACATTGTAGTGGAGAAGTGTCAGTCCTTATTCTTCTTTGTGATTTAGACATTATTCCTCCTTTTGCTAGAAGCAATGAAGCAGTGCAAATTATTATCTTTGCAACTGTAAGGACACCAAAGTCTGACCAGAGTGGATTAAGATGGATGATATGAGAGGGGCTTGGGGGCAGAAGAACATTCACAATCAGGTCTACTTTTTCAAGCTTTGCAGTTGCATCTCAAGTTGTGTTTGACACAACATACAAGTTAAAACTATCCATCCCTACCAACTGTCTGTGGGAGTCAAGGTACGTTAAAGAGGCTTATATATATTAATCTAAAAAAAATCAAGCATTTTGGATATGTATCAGAATTTTGTATTCTTTGTAATAGATATAGAAAGGATTTTACTTTGATAGTTTTGAAATTAAATATTTCCCTGTGGTATAATATCCCCTAATTATGTTCTATTTGAGTCAATATATTCATGTAACCCTTTACTAAAATGGTACAAATAGGTCACACGAAGACATAGTAATTTTTTATAAACCTAGGCTTTCTTGATGCAGAGTTTCCTTTATTAAGAAAGATTAAAAATGAAACTCACTTCCAGAGAAAAGTTGGTTTTAGTCCACTTAGGATCTCATCAAGTACTAAAAAGGACTTGATGTATTGCAGAATTTAAGGACTAAGACGTGGGTTTTTATCCTCCATCATAGCTAACTTTGTTGTTGACGAGAAATATTCAGTGTACCTAAACTTACATTTTAGTTGTATGAAGCAGTTTAACTGTTTTGGTTATATATTTGTTGATACCACATGGTAGTAGAAAATGGTACACATACAGGTTTTGAAGTCATAAAGACCAAAATTTAGATTCTACTTTCTCTATTACCAAATTGTGTGACCTTGACCCAAGTTTAAGTGGCATAAATAAGTTCATTCACACTCTTGTGCAACCATCACCTCTTTCTAATTCCACAATATTTTATAAGGACATTTTTAAACCTATAATGAGGGATGAAGGAATAAGTTTCCATTCTTTGGGGGTTTTTTGTTTGTTTGTTTGTTTGTTTGTCTTTTTGCCATTTCTTGGGCCACTCCCGTGGCATATGGAGGTTCCCAGGCTAGGGGTCTAATCGGAGCTGTAGCCACCAGCCTAAACCAGAGCCACAGCGATGTGGGATCCAAGCTGTGTCTGCGACCTACACCACAGCTCACAGCAATGCCGGATCCTTAACCCACTGAGCAAGGCCAGGAATTGAACCCGCAACCTCTTGGTTCCTAGTCAGATTCGTTAACCACTGTGCCACGACGGCAACTCCCATTCTTTGGTTTTTAAGAACTTTAAGAAGTAGATTTTTTGTTTTGTTTTGTTTCTTTGGCCATGCCCACAGCATATGGAAGCTCTTGGGCCAGGATTCAAACCCACACCACAGCAGTGATCTAAGCCACTGCAGTGACAATGCCAGATCCTTAACCCACTGCACCACAAAAGAATTCCAAGTTCTAGCTTATTTTAAAATTATATGGTGACAATTTGAAGGTATGAGTAATATACTACCTAAATATTCTCATGTCAACCAGCATTAATTGCTTTCTATTTGCCTGGCATAAAGTATTGGCTATCTGAAACAAACAGAGTTCCCACTGTGGCGCAGCAGAAACGAATCTGACTAATATCCACGAGGATGTGGGTTTGATCCCTGGCCTTGCTCGGTGGATGTTGCCATGAGCTGTGGTGTAGTTTACAGACTTTGCTTGAATCCTGTGTTGCCAAGGCTGTGGCTTGGGCTGGCAACTATAGCTCTGATTCATTGGCCTTAGCCTGGAAACTCCCATATGTTGCAGGCGTGGCCCAGAAAACAAAAACAAACAAACAAATAAAACAAGCAGAAGAAGTTCCTGTTGGAGTTCCTATCGTGGCTCAGTGGTTAATGAATCCGACTAGAAACCATGAGGTTGCAGGTTCAATCTCTGGCCTTGCTCAGTGGGTTAAGGATCCGGCATTGCCATGAGCTGTGGTATAGGTTGCAAACGTGGCTAGGATCCCGCATTGCTGTGGCTCTAGTGTAGGCCGGTGGCTACAGCTCCAGTTGGACCCCTAGCCTGGGAACCTCCATATGCCACAGAAGCGGCCCAAGAAACAGCAAAAAGACAAAAAAAAAAAAAAAAAGAAGTTCCTGTTGTGACTCATCAGGTTAAGAACCTTGGCATTGCTCAGTGGGTCAAGGATCTGGTGTTGCTGCAAGCTGTGGCATAGGTCTCAGATGTGGCTCAGATCTGGTATGTTGCTATGGCTGTAGTGTAGCTGCACCTCCAATTTGTCCCCTAGTCTGGGAGCTTCCATATGCTGCAGATGCAGCCCTCAAGATAAAATAAAATAAAACAAGCAGAAGGCACTGTTTATACATAAGGAGTTTGTAATTCACTTGGAGAGTATGCTATAAATGAAATATATAGAAAAACATGCTTGTTCTTATTACTGTGATAACCCATAGAGCTTTTAAATGTGTCCATTTTCTTCCTTTGAGAGGACTAGTCTCTAATTGCCCAAAATTGAAAAATTGTCAAAACAGGGCTACAAAATCTGTAAATTTTATACACACGCACACACATGCACATTTATATGTAACTGTGTTAAAATACACATAAAATTTACCATCTTAACAGTTTTTAAGTGTACAGCTTAGTTGTATTAAGTGCATCTCCGTTATTATACAGCCAGTCTCCAAAACTCTTTTCATCTTGGAAAACTGAAACTCTGTGCCTATTAAACAACTTCCATTCCCTTCCTTCCTCATTTGTCCCTGGCAACCATCATTCTGTTTTCTATTTCTATGAATATGAATATAGAAATAGAAAATAGTTCCCTCATAGAAGTAGAACTGTACAGTGCATATCTTTTTGTGAATGGTTTATTTCACTTAGCATAATCCTATCAAGGTTCTTTCATGTTGTAGCATGTGTCAGAATTTCCTTTCTTTGAAGGCTGAATAATATGCCTTTGTATCTGTACACTACAGTGTTGTTTACCCATTAATTTGTCAATGGACACTTGGGTTGTTTCTACCTTTTGACTTCGTGACTAGTGCTGCTGTGAACATGGGTATACAAAAATCTCTTCAAGATCCAGGTTTCAATTATTTTGATTATTTATATGCTGAGAAGTGGAATTGTAGGATCATATGATAACTCTTTTTAATATTTTTGAGGAGCACCATACTATTTTCCATAGCAGCTGTACCATTTTACATTCCCATCAGCAGTACATAAGGTTTCCAATTTGTCTACATCCTTGTTAACACTTGTTATTTTCTGTTTTGTTTTGTTTTCACAGTTTCTTTAAAAAATATTAACCATCTTAGTGTAATTTGGAAAAATATATTTTAAAATCAAACTTTAACAAAGAATCTTATGATAGAATGTACAGTCTCATTTTGAGATTATGGCAGAGTCTAAATTCGAATACTGTGCCAATCAGTTTTTCTACTTCTCTATACTCCAGATGATAGTCCTTGAGGAAGGCTTATGACAGCTTGAGAAGTCAGGAAAACTTTCCTGGGAATTGACCAAATCAAAACCTTTTTGAGGTAGTGTGAAAAAAAAAATCACAAAAATATGTATTTTGAACATTACTCAGAATACAGCTATCCTCTGATCAGAGCTACTGACTTGGGATAGTGTGCAAAAATAGATTAGGGATTTAGCAAGTTCAGTAATATTCATTTCTCTGTCAATTTCCCCTCTAATTTTCTACATATAAAAGATTGGTAAAAAGATGATAGACAGTAGTTAGAGGTCGTAACACTGATTGGAAGAGATATTGGGCAAAGGCTGAGGGACAAAACTCTATGCTCTTTGATTGTTACCAGCAACAAAAATGACTTCATATCAATTACTTAACTTGGGATGTCTTATATGTTTCCTTTGCTTCAACACAAAATTCCCACAGATAAGAATTTATAGGGCTTCCCATGAAGATAGGACAACTTCAAGGACTAGACACTAAGGATCTACTATAGGAACTCTGTGTAACAGAAGTTTAAAGACATCTAAGTAGAACACTCCTTTAAATAAAAGGTCATGATTGGAGTTCATTAAGTGGTCTTAGAGTTATAGATATAATCCTGGTAATTTTCTTTCTTTATCAGTCTGTCTATCTGCCTTTCTGTCTTTTAGGGCCGCACCCATAGCATATGGAGGTTCCCAGGCTAGGGGTCGAATTGGAACTGGAGCTGCTGGCCTATGCAACATCCACAGCAATGCAGGATCTGAGCTGTGTCTGCAGCCTACACCACAGCTCATGGCAATGCCGGATCCTTAACTTCCTGAGCGAGGCCAGGGATCGAACCTGCATCCTCAGGGATACTAGCCAGATTTGCTTCTGCTGAGCCACAATGGGAACTCCAGTCCTGGTAATTTTCATCATAGAGATAAATTCAGATGAAATGAGGGTTAAAGGGATTTGTGAATTATTCCACAGGTCTTTAAAAGGAGAGATGAAGAGAACAAAAGAGACCTATATATGAGAAGCTTTTTTTTTCAGTTGGGTTTAACTAAGGCAGAAGGAAAGAAGAGCCCAAATTATGCCATAGTCTTTCAGCAAGGAAGCAGAAGCTATTTTGGAGTATTCCAATCCCTGTGTCAGCCAATAGGTGGTATAGTTGTCATACAATAGTTAAATTGCCCTAAGGCTCTAAGCCAAAAGAGGTTGTGGGAAGTGCATGAAAAGTAGTTTTAAACTGGGTTGTTGAAGCCAGAGGGGGAAGAAAAGGGAGGTAGCAGGAACCTGATTTTATGTGGATGATGCTTACACATTGGTTTTTGTAGGAGGTACTAGTATATTTTCTTAAATTTTCATGTGAGAATTATGTAATTCAAAGTACAGCTTTCCTCATCCATAGCATTTTCTTTCAGGTAATTATTGTAAGTATTCAACAAGAAAATAAAAATAAAAGTGTCAAATAAATACCATACACATAATTGTTGCTCAATAAATGTAATTCTGCTCATCTCCTAAATAAGTCAGATAATATTGATGATTAATATAATGTTATTGATATGTTGCTAAATTAGACTAAATAATATGATCTCTGGATGCTGGAAGCTTATAAAGAGAAGTAGTAAGAAGTAGGAAAATTGTTGTGTTCTCATTAATTACTACTAATAAAGAATTTTTAAGTCCAATTATTTGATTCTTTTGTGGGTAGATACCCTGTTATGCATTATCAGTATATTCTTGAGTAGACGCAGTCATCACTTTTACATGCACAGTATTTTTGGAGATACTCATTTTAAATAATATTGCCATTTTGCAGATCTTCACTATTTGGGACTGATATTTTTGAATATCAATGGTAAATAAAGCATAAGTAGGTAAAAGTAGCAGAGTGAATGATCTTTATTGGAATCTTGACTAGCAAACTCAATCCCTTCATGCTCCTTAGCCTTTCTCTTGGTGAAATTACAATTATTAGACTGTCTTTCTGCCAGTGAAACTGGAGTAAACAATGAAGGAAAATTTTGTATCATCGAATTTTTTTTGGTCTTTTTTGGTTTTTTTTTGTCTTTTGTTGTTGTTGTTGCTATTTCTTGGGCCACTCCCGCGGCATATGGAGGTTCCCAGGCTAGGGGTTGAATCGGAGCTGTAGCCACCGGCCTACGCCAGAGCCACAGCAACGCGGGATCCGAGCCGCGTCTGCAACCTACACCACAGCTCACGGCAACGCCGGATCGTTAACCCACTGAGCAAGGGCAGGGACCGAACCCGCAACCTCATGGTTCCTAGTCGGATTCGTTAACCACTGCGCCACGACGGGAACTCCCTGTATCATCTAATTTTTAAGTTATTAGCCACAGTAAAGTTTTGTCACGGAGAAAGGTTAAACTAGTGACTAAAATAATGGGGTGCTATAAGTAAATTCCTCAGGCTGGAAGTTCTTTCCTATCTTTCTTTTCAGTGATTGGCCTCAAACTACCTCAGTCTCTCCCCCTTCACTGGGGCCTACAGGTCTGAGGGTCTGAAGGAAGTATTGAGAATGCCGCTCCAGGAAGGCTTGCTGATGAGTTCTTTGTCTCTTCCTCAAGACTTCTTGCTCCAAAGTGAGAGAATGTTTTCTCACTGAACTCATCCTTAACAAACACTGGAAACAAGCCTTAAGTCAGATTCCCGCCTTAAACTGTAGCTCCATAGCTGAAGGTTAGAACTGGGGTATAGAACCGGAGAAATATCCTACATTGGCTTATGATTGATTACCTAGGAATTTCTGGCAGATTGAGTGATTAACTATGTGAAAGATAGGGTAGGGAGAGAAGCAATATGATAGTCCTTCTGCTATTTACAAGACCATGATTTTTGTTTAGGGAGCCAATATATGTTCATGGAGGGATTTTGCAAGTTTAGAAGTGCAGTAATTGGTCTGAATCAGTGATTTTCAGAGTGTTTGCTCTCCAGCCTTGTGAGGAAGTTGCCTCCAAGGATGGGGAGACGAGAAAAAGTGAATTGTACTCTGAACCCCTTCCTCAACCAGAGAAGCTCTGCTTTGAACAGTTTCATAAATTCAACCTCTATTGAAGATATTTTTTAAAGAAAAGAGATCGAAAATTATTAACACCTCAGCCTCTTAGCAACTAAGCCCAATTTTTATACTCAGGAATCTGGTTCATAAATACTAGTAGTTCCTATGAAGCTGATGAATTTCATGTTTCTTTAGATGATTATTTGGTCTTATTCCATATCAGAATAAATTCTGGTTCATTAATGATAAGTAGTGCCTGATGGTAATCAAGTTAAATAAAATAATGAAGGGTATTAGTAATTTCATGGACTAGTAAATAAATATGTATATTTTAAAATTAAGACTAATGCACCACAAAATGTACTGTATTTATTTTCACAAAATTATCCATGTTTAAAACTTATATTGTCTGTGAATTAGTAATGGTAGCTAACAATGCAGGCCTTGACTCTTTTATGATCTTTGATAGATAACCAAGTACTACTTGATTTCTTTGAAACTGTTTGGGTCAAAAATTAATCAAATAATCACCCACATTGTGTGCATTTCAAACCTGAAAATAAAGTTAAGCCCAAGCTTCATAAGTGGCATAACTGTATAATTCTTGAAATTCTGGTGATAGTTGCCATTTTAAAAAGTTAATTTCTTCAGTTTCTCTTTTTACCTCTCTAGTGACAGCCCCAAGTGTTCAAATTCAATTCTCAAAGTGAAAATCAAATATTTAATTATATTAGTTTATACCACACTATGAATATTTGGTAATTTTTTTTTTGTCTTTTGTCTTTTGTTGTTGTTGTTGTTGTTGTTGTTGCTATTTCTTGGGCCACTCCCGCGGCATATGGAGGTTCCCAAGCTAGGGGTTGAATCGGAGCTGTAGCCACTGGCCTACGCCAGAGCCACAGCAACATGGGATCCGAGCCGCGTCTGAAACCTACACCCCAGCTCACGGCAACGCCGGATCGTTAACCCACTGAGCAAGGGCAGGGACCCAACCCACAACCTCATGGTTCCTAGTCGGATTCGTTAACCACTGCGCCACGACGGGAACTCCAATGTTTGGTAATTTTGAGAGGAGAAAATATGATTCCTTTATATTTAATGGTGTACCATAACAATTTGCTTTCTTTAATTAGCAACTTTGACTATAAAATGAAGATTTGTTTTCAGTCAGTCATAAATTTCCTCATTTTAAGGTAGTCTTTTTAAAACTTGAAATTTCGGAGTTCCCGTTGTGGTGCAGCGGAAACGAATCTGACTAGGAACTGTAAGGTTGCGGGTTCGATCCCTGGTTTTGCTCAGTGGGTTAAGGATCTGGCATTGCTGTGGCTGTGGTGTAAGCCAGCAGCTGTAGCTCCGATTAGACCCCTAGCCTGGGAATCGCCATATGCCACAAATGCGGCCCTAAAAAGCCAAAAACCTTCCCACAAAACTTGGAATTTCCATATGGTATACCCTAAATGATATTCCCTTAAAACTTATTTAATTTGGCCTCCCAAATGTAATCCTTCCCTTGATTTTCCTTCCTGTTTTTTTTTTTCTTTTGTCTTTTTAGTGCCACACTAGTGGCACATGGAAGTTCCCAGGCTAGGGATTCAGTCAGAGCTGCAGCTGCTGGCTTACACCACAGCTACAGCATGGATCTGAACCACATCTGCAACCTACACCACAGCTCACAGCAATGTCATATCCTTAACCCACTGAGAGGATAGGAATTAAACCCTCATTGTAAGGGATACTAGTCAGATTTGTAACCTATTCCCGTCTTGGTTCAGCAGAAACAAATCCAACTGGGAACCATGAGATTGTGGGTTCAATCCCTGGCCTTGTAGCTCGGTGGGTTAAGGATCTGACGTTACTGTGGCTGTGGTGTAGGCCAGCAGCTACAGCTCCGACTAGACTCCTAGCCTGGGACCCTCCATATGCTGCGGGTGCAGCCCTAAAAAGACAAAAAAAAAAAAAAAAAGACCTTGAACTTATCTCTCATGATTCAAACAATTCAAATGTAATCTTAGCAGAATCACCTGATGTTAGTTTTTTGTGTTACTTCCTTAAATGCTCAAATTCTCAACGTAAATATACTTTATGCATTGAAGATAGAATTGTAGACTGTTAGATGAAGGAAATACTTCAAGATTCTGATTTCTTAGATATCAATCAAAACCTGAAATGGCTGCTTCGCTTTCAGCTCTTCAGAGTGAACACATTATTACATGGACTAAATAGTATGAATCTGTTGTTGGAATTTTTCTCTTTTTCCTTTTTTTCTTTTTACTTTCTAGGGTACCACTGTAGCATATGGAAGTTCCCAGGCTAGGGGTCCAATTGGAGCTGCAGCTGCCAGTCTGTGCCACAGCCAGAGCAACGCAGGATCTGAGCTGCATCTGTGACCTAGAGCTCGAGGCAACACCAGATCCTTAACCCACTGAATCAGGCCAGGGATCAAACCCACATCCTCATGGATACTGGTCTGGTTTGTTACTGGTGAGCCATGACACGAGCTCCTGGAAGTTTTCTTTTTAAGGATTACCTCCTTTTGGGTGTTGGGGAGGCAAGTATAATTACAGCTGCATGTTTTCTGTGGGCTGAAAATTCCTTGCAGTTTGGAAAATAAATGATTTTTTTACTTAATGTTCAAATATTTTTTATTTATTTCTAAAAACAGCTATTTTCAATGCTTGATTTCCATGGTAATGGAAAGGAAGTAAATGAAGTAAAATGCTAGACATTTCTAAGACTTGTGTGCTTGATATAGGACTAGAACCTGAAAACCTATTTAACTTTTGGCTATGAATCTTTCTAGATTATTGTAATAGACTTCAAAATAAATTTGTTAGTTGAATAACATTTTTGGAACTTGAAATTTTTATTTGCATGTAATATCACTATAGGACTTTAAAAAATAAACAATGAAGAAGACTATATTTTTCATATGGAAAGCACAGACACAAATTTGCAGTAGGGTCATCTTCTTGAATTGTAATGTTCTTTTTTTTTTTTTTTTTTGGTCTTTTTGCTATTTCTTGGGCCGCTCCCTCGGCATATGGAGGTTCCCAGGCTGGGGTCGAATCGGAGCTGTAGCCACCGGCCTACGCCAGAGCCACAGCAACGCGGGATCCGAGCCGCGTCTGCGACCTACACCACAGCTCACGGCAACACCGGATCGTTAACCCACTGAGCAAGGGCAGGGACCGAACCCGCAACCTCATGGTTCCTAGTCGGATTCGTTAACCACTGCGCCACGACGGGAACTCCTGTAATGTTCTTTTTAAAAATTAAAAAAAATTAATTTTATTGAAGTGTAGTTGATCTACAATGTTAATTTCTTCTGTACAACAAAATGATTCAGCCATACATATATACATATCCTTTTCCATTTTATCATGGAACACTAAGTAGCTTTCCCTGCACTATACAGCAGGTCCCCATTGATCATCCATTCCATATAAATTGTGATGTTCTTTATATGTACTTCCAGAACTAAATTTTACAAATTTTATTTATGGCTTTTAAAAAATTAGTGAAATTGCATTTAAACAAAAGAATATTGGTGTGCTGTAAACTTGCCACAGAATGTTTGCACTTATACAAGAAATAGGTCCTGGTTGGTATTTTTCTGCTGCCTTTCTGGGTGTAGTTGAAGACCTTTCAGCATTTGGGTCTTGAAAAGTTAAACCATATTATATAAGTTATTTTAGAATAACCAAGCATTTTTATATAATTTTGGATTTTCTAAGAAGAAACAGATTCCTTATGGGAAAGAAAGGGAAGGATGGAGAAGGTAATAAGATTTAAGATAATACATTGAACTAGTTGGCAGTTTTTAAAATTCTGAAAGCTTATCTGGAAAGCCTCTTTAATTGCTTTAAAAAAAAGTATTACCTGCTGAGACCTGCTGAGATAGTCTTCCATGCTCACATAAATATATGTAGAATATGTCAAATTATAGAATCATCACATTTTCAAGGAGGAAATACCTCATTTGATCATTATGGGAAAATAATAGCTTATGATAGTTAGGAATAAAATGTTAGTTTTTAATTGGATATCTGTAATAATACCATGTGCAAACTTTGTAAATGCTAATTTTAAAATCTTAAATGGAAAATGCTTATGCTTGAGAGTCTGAAAAGTCCTTAGGTGCAAATACTGGCTATATTACTTAGCTATGTATTTTTGGATATGCTAATCACCCTATGCCTCTTTTTCCTAATCTGTGAAAGACTGTTTTTAAAGATGAGAGATAATATATGAAAGACACCTAAACATTGCCTGGAACATAGCAGGCGCTTAGTAAATGGAGGCTACCTACATCTGAGTAACTTCAGTCAAATTATGCTTTAAGTCGTATGTAAAAATGGCTTTCAGTGTAAGAATTCTTGTTTTAGTACTTTAATTGATGTTTTAAAAAAATTTACAATACTTCAGAATAACAAGGTTTTAAGTCCCCAAATCTAATATATGTAGTGTGGTTTTTGGTTTTCAGTAGCCCTCGCTTTCATATATTATGCATTGACACTTCTAAGCCTCCTTTCGTATGCAAAGTTCAGCCTTTCATACATCACCACACTAAACTGATTTACAATTATAACCTAATTTGCACTGATCCCTGCCACTAGGGTAAAGGGCCAGACATCAGACAGGCAAAAAGGTCTTAAATTGGCCATTCTACCTACTTCATTACCATTCCTCCAAGCCTGGGGTTGATGTCAGGCATCAAAGGCCTGAATCTTGCTTGTTTATAAGGGAATAGTGATCTCAGAGACGTGTTGTTTTACTCAGACAATCTCTCTTTCCAAGCCCAAGTCACCTCCAAATTCCGTTCATCATTCCTTGCGGTGTCCCACCAGTTAGAAATATTGGGCTGGAAGTAAAAAGCTGGTTGAAAACCCTAACCAAGATTACATGTGCTTGTGGGTCACAACTAATATAGGCTTCCACCTTTAATTTGGTACCGATGGAAGAAAATTCCTTCTCCACTGTGGTAGATATTTTGTAGTTACACTGCTTCAAATAATTTTTTTTATTATGGATTCTTCCATTTCTTTTATTAGTTCTGTCATTTTTGTTTCATGTAATTTTGTTTTTAATTTTTTAATTGTAGTTATTTTACAATGTTCTGTCAATTTCTTCTGTACAGCAAAGTGGGCCCAGTCAAACATACGTGTATACACACACACACACACACACACACATACACACACATTCTTTTTCTCACATTATCCTCTGTCATGTTCCATCATAAGTGATCAGATATAGTTCCTTGTGCTATACAGCAGGACTTCATAGCTTACCCATTCCAAATGAAATAGTTTGCATATACTAACTCCAATCTCCCACTCCATCCCACTCACTCCTTGCTTGGCAACAACAAATGTGTTCTCTATGTCCATTAATTTGTTTCTTTTCTGTAGTTAGGTTCATTTGTACCATATATTAGATCCCAGATCTAAATGACATCATATGGTATTTATCTTTCTCTTTCTGACTTACTTCACTTTGTATGAGAGTCTCTAGTTCCATCCCTGTTGCTGAAAATGGAATTAGTTTGGTTTTCTTTTATGACTGAATAGTATTCCATTGTGTGTATGTACCAGATCTTCTTAATCCATTCATCTGTCAATGGACATCTAGGTTGTTTCCAAGTCTTGGCTGTTGTAAATAGTGCTGCAGTGAACATAGGGGTGCATGTATCTTTTTCAATGAAAGCTTTGTCCAGATATATGCCCAGGAGCGGGATTGCTGGATCATATGGTATTTCTATGTTTAGTTTTCTGAGGTACCTCCATACAGTTTCCCATAGTGGTTATGCCAGTTTATATTCCCACCAACAGTGTAGGAGGGTTCCTTTTTCTCCACACCCTCTCCAGCATTTGTTATTTGTAGACTTAGTAATGATGGCCATTCTGACCAATGTATGGTGGTACCTCATGATAGTTTTGATTTGCATTTCTCTAATATTTAGTGTCATTGAGCATTTTTTCTTGTACCTGTTGGCCATCCATATGTCCTCTTTGGAGAAATGTCTGTTCAGGTCTTCTGCCCATTTTTCAATTGGGTCGTCTTTTTGCCTTTGAGTTGTATGAGTTGTTTGTATATTTTGGAGATTAGGCTCTTGTCAGTTGCATCATTTGAAACTATTTTCTCCCATTCCGTATGTTGTCTTTTTTTTTTCCCCCTATGGTTTCCTTTGCTGTGCAAAATCTTTTAAGTTAGATTAGGTCCCATTGGTTTATTTTTGTTTTTATTTCTATAGCTTTGGGAGACTGACCTTAGAAAACATTTGTCCAGTTGATGTCAGAGAATGTTTTGCCTACGTTCTCGTCTAAGGGTTTTATGGTGTTTTGCCTTATTTTTAAGGCTTTAAGCCATTTTAAGTTTATTTTTGTGCATGGTGTAAGGGTATGTTCTAGTATCATTCATTTACATGCAGCTGTCCAGTTTTCCCAGCACAAACTGCTGAAAAAACTGTCTTTTTCCCATTTTACATCCTTTGTTGAAGGACCTAGGTGTCTGGGCTTATTTCTGGTTTCTCTATTCTGTTCCATTGGTCTGTATGTCTGTTTTGGTACCAGTGTCACACTGTGTGTATTACTGTAGCTTTGTAATATTGTCTGAAGTGTGGGAGAGTTATGTCTCCTCCTTGATTTTTGTTCCTCAGGATTGCTTTGGCAATTCTAGATTTTTTATGGTTATGTATAAATTTTTGATTGTTCTAGTTCTGTGAAAAATATCATGGGTAATTTGATAGGGATTGCATTGAATCTGTAGATTGCTTTGGGTAGTATGACCATTTTAACAATATTAATTCTTCCAATCCAGGAGCATGAAATATCTTTCCATTTCTTTGAATCCCGTTTAATTTCCTTGATTAATGTTTTACAGTTTTCAACATATAAGTCTTTGACCTCCTTGGTTAGGTTTATTCCTAGGTATTTAATAGGGGGTGTGCGATTTTAAAAGGTATTGTATTTTTGTATTCCTTTTCTAATATTTCATTGTTAGTATACAGAAATGCAACTGAT
Organism: Phacochoerus africanus; assembly: GCF_016906955.1. NCBI lineage: Eukaryota > Metazoa > Chordata > Mammalia > Artiodactyla > Suidae > Phacochoerus > Phacochoerus africanus. The sequence continues at coordinate 40,188,532 of NC_062544.1, read as the reverse complement.
ACCTGAATTTTAATCTTGTATCCTGCTACTTTGCTGATCAATTCAAGTAGTTTTTGGGTTGAGTCCTTAGGGTTTTCTATAAGTAGTATCATGTCATCTGCATACAGTGACAATTTTACCTCTTCTCTTCCAGTTTGGATACCTTTTATTTCTTTTGTTTGTCTAATTGCTATGGCTAGGACTTCCAATACTATGTAGAATAAAAGTGTTGAGAGTAGGCATCCTTGTCTGGTCCCAGATTTTAGCTGGAATGCTTTCAGCTTTTCTCCATTGGGTATTATATTGGCTGTGGATTTGTCATAAATGGCTTTGATTATGTTAAGATATGTTCCCTTTATACCCACTTTGGTAAGAGTTTTTATCATGAATGGATTTTGTCAGATGCTTTTTCTGCATATATTGAGATGATCATGCGGTTTTTACTTTTCTTTTGTTAATATGGTATATGACATTGATTGATTTGCATATGTTGAACCATCCTTGTGAACTTGGGATGAATCCCACTTGGTCATGGTATATGATTCTTTTTTTTTTTTTTGTCTTTTTGTCTTTTCTTGAGCCACTCCCATGGCATATGGAGGTTCCCAGGCTAGGGGTCGAATCGGAGCAGTAGCCACCAGCCTACGCCAGAGCCACAGCAACGTGGGATCCAAGCCGCGTCTGCGACCCACACCACAGCTCACGGCAACACCGGATCCTTAACCCACTGAGCAAGGCCAGGGATCGAACCCACAACCTCATGGTTCCTAGTCGGATTCGTTAACCACTGTGCCATGGCAGGAACTCCAGTGTATGATATTTTTTATACGTTTTCGGATTCAGTTGGCTAAAATTTTCTTGAGAATTTTTGAGTCTATATTCATCAAAGATATTGACCTATAATTTTCCTTTTTTGGTAGTATCTTTGTCTGGTTTTGGTATTAGGGTGATGGTGGCATCATAGAATGTCTTTGGGAATGTTTCTTCTTCTTCAACCTTTTGCAAAAGCTTAAGGAAGATGGGTACAAGTTCCTCTTTGTGTGTTTGGTAGAATTCGCCTGTGAAGCCATCTGGTCCTGGACTTTTGTTTGTAGGGAGTGTTTTTATTACATATTCAATTTCATTTCTAGTGATCAGTCTGTTCAGTTGATCTGTTTCTTCTTGATTCAGTTTTGGCAGGCTGTAAGTCTCTAGAAAGTTGTGCATTTCTTCTAGGTTGTCAAATTGTTGGCATATAATTGTTTATAGTATTCTCTAATGGTTTTTTGTATTTCTGCAGTATCTGTGGAGATTTCTCCTTTTTTCATTTCTTATTTTGTTTGAGTTCTTTCTCTCTCTCCTTGGTGATTCTGGCCAAAGGTTTGTCAATTTTGTTTACCCTTTCAAAAACCAGCTCTTGGTTTTGTTGATTTTTTTTTTGTATTGTTTTTTGAATCTCTATTTTATTGATTTCCTCTCTGATCTTTATGATTTTCTTCCTTCTGCTAACTTTAGGCTTTGCTTGCTCTTCTTTATCTCATTCTTTTAGGTGGTAGGTTAAGTTGTCAATTTGAGATTTCTCTTCTCTTTTGAGGAAGGCCTGTATTGCTATGAAGTTCCTCCTAAGCACACTTTTGCGGCATCCCATAGATTTTGAATGGTTGTGTTTTCTTAATGATTTGTCTTGAGGCATTTTTTAATTTCCTTTTTGATTTCCTCATTGACCCATTGGTTTTTTTTAGTAGTATGTTGTTTAGTCCATTCTATGTTTTTGGTTTTTTTCTCATTTCTTTTTCTGTGGTTGATTTCTAGTTTCATGCCATTGTGGTCAGAGAAGATAGTTGAAATAATTTCTATACTCTTAAATTTGTTGAGGTTAGTTTTATGCCCCAGTATGTGGTCAGTCTTTGAGAATGTTCCATATGCATTTGAAAAGAATGTGTATTCAGATTTTTTTTGGATGTAATTTCCTAAATATATCAAGTCCAACTTTTCTATTGTGTCATTTAGGATCACTGTTGCCTTATTGATTTTCTGTCTAGAGGCTCTGTCCATTGATGTGAGTGGGGTGTTATAATCTCCTATTATTATTTTGTTCCCATAAATTTCTCCTTTTATGTCTGCTAGTATTTGTTGTATGTATTTGGGTGCTCCTATATTAGAGGTATATATATTGATGATTGTAATATCCTCTTCTTGAATAGACCCTTTTATCATTAAATAATGTCCTTCTTTGTCTTTCTTTATGGCCTTTGTTTTAAAGTCTATCTTGTCTGATATGAGTATTGCAACTCCTGCTTTCCTGCCTTTTCCATTCACATAAAATATTTTTCCATCCCCTCACTTGCCATTTATGTAGGTCCTCTGCCTTAAGTTGAGTATCTTATAGACAGCATATTGTAGGCTTCTGGTTTTTGTTTGTTTGTTTGTTCTTTAATCCAGTCTGTCACTCTCTCTTTTGATTGGAGTGTTCATTCCATTGACATTTAAGGTAATTATTGATCGATATGTCTTTATTGCCATTTTAAACCTTGTTTTTCCAGTTGATTCTGTGTTTCTCCTTTGTTCCTTTTGTTTGTTTGTTTGTTTGTTTGTTTTTGGTTGGATGATTTCCTTTTATTTTATGCTTTTGTCCTCTTCTTTTTAGTTTTTATGATATTGTTTGGTTTTGATTTGTGGTTGCCCTCTTTTTCAAGTATGTTAACCCCTTCCTGTATCTGCTTGCTTTAGCCTGATAGTCATATAGGCTCAAACACATTTTAAAAAGACTCTAGACTTCCATTTTATGATTTTGATGTCCATTTTTACCTTCTTCATGTTTATCCTTTTGCTGTTCCTTGTGTTTATCATTGCTTTCACAACAGTTTTTTATTTCCTTTTAGATCTGTATATTGGCTTATTTAAGTTATTACTTTCCACTTGTGATTTTCTCCATTCTGTTTCTTCTTACTTCTTTTTTGTTTTGTTTTGTTTTTTTTTTGTTGTTGTTGTTGTTTTTTGTCTTTTGTCTTTTTTGTTGTTGTTGTTGTTGCCATTTCTTGGGCCGCTCCCGCGGCATGTGGAGGTTCCCAGGCTAGGAGTTGAATCGGAGCTGTAGCCACCAGCCTACGCCAGAGCCACAGCAACGTGGGATCCGAGCCGCGTCTGCAACCTACACCCCAGCTCACGGCAACGCCGTATCGTTAACCCACTGAGCAAGGGCAGGGACCGAACCCGCAACCTCATGGTTCCTAGTCGGATCCGTTAATCACTGCGCCACGACGGGAACTCCTTCTTACTTCTTTTTTATTTAGAGGAGCCCTTTCAGTATTTCTTTTAGAATGGGTATAGTATTGTTCTTCTCTTTTAGTTTTTGTTTACTGGAGCAATTCTTTATTTCTCCTTCTATTTTAAACCATATTCTTGATGAGTAGAGTATTCTTGGCTGTGGGTTTTCCTTTTTAGAACTTTGAATATATCTTGCCACTCTCTTCTGGCCTGTAGTGTTTCTGTAGAGAAATCAGCTGATAGCCTTATGGGGGTTCACTTAATAATTAACTTTGTTTTTCTCTTGCTGCCTTTATAATTCCCTCCTTATCTTTACCTTTTTTATTGTCTTAGTATTTTGGTCTGTTTGGGTTCCACTTGTTTGGGGCCCTCTGTGCTTCCTGTATCTTGATATCTGTTTCCTTTAGATTTGCAAAGTTTTCAGCTATAATTTCTTCAAATATATTTTCAATCCTCTTTTTCTTCTTCTGGAATCCCTATTATGCGTATATCGGCCCACTTTATATTATCCCATAGATCTCTTATATTGCGTTTATGTTTTTTTATTTGATTTTCTGTCTGCTGTCGTGATTGAGTGATTTCCATTATTCTCTCTTCCAAGTCACTAATTTGTTCCTGTGCTTTATTCATTATTCATTATTCAGTGTCTTTAGCTCAGCTTGCATCTCTGCAAATGAATTTTCTAATTTTTCTTGGCTCCTCCTTATATTTTCTAGTTCCTTTCTTAAGTAATCTGTATTACTGTTCATATCCACTCTTAATTCCTTTGTATTCGCCTTAATTCCTTCAGTATTTTCACTCTCTCCTTTTATTTTTTTGTCTTTTTGCCATTTCTTGGGCCGCTCCCTTGGCATGTGGAGATTCCCAGGCTAGGGGTCGAATCGGAGCTGTAGCCGCCAGCCTACGCCAGAGTCACAGCAAAGTCGGATCTGAGCTGTGACTGTGACCTACACCACAGCTCATGGCAATGCCGGATCATTAACCCACTGAGCAAGGCCAGGGATCGAACCCACAACCTCATGGTTCCTAGTTGGATTCGTTAACCACTGAGCCATGACAGGAACTCCCACTCTCTCCTTTTTAAACTCAGTGTCTGTTAGACTGCAGGGGTGGGTTTCATCTATTGCTGCTTTGGGTGAATTCTCCTGTTCTTTTAAGTGGGAATGATTCCTGAGCTTCTTCATTTTGCTTATATTTTTCTTATTCTGTGAGTTTAGGGGAAACAACTGCTATAGTCTTTGAGAGATATTTGTATGTGGGAGCACCCCTGGGTATTTTGTGAAGCCCTACTCTTTATTTTTGGTATGAGGGCTGCTTTTGGTTTGAATGCTTGCTGGCCTTTTCCTCAGTGTGTGCAGAGTTTTATCCTCTTGGTAAGGTGCTACGCATACTTCCAGGGATATGGAGGCAGTGGGCAGGGCTAGTAGCCAGTGCCTGATTGCTGGACCCTTGACAGTGTCAAGGACCCATGGAAAGTGGTGCAGGCTACCCCTAGTCGCAGGTCCCTGGGAAGTGGCAGTGACCCTCAGGTAGGTGTAGGAGGAGCCCAGAGTATTTGGCAGTGGCAGCAGCAGGGCATGTGCATTCCCAGGGGAGTGAGAGCCACAACAGGTGGTGCTTGATTGCAGTTCCCTCCTCTTTGCTGACCACTGAGTTGACTGGGGCTGCAGGTGGTGCCTCTTCACGGACCCCTAGTGGTGGTGGGCCACACCCACCTCTGCAATCTGAGGTGACTGTGGTGGTTTGCCCCCACCACTTGTAGACAACACAAGATGTGCCCTATCATGCTTAGCCTGCACAGAAGGTGCTGCCACCTGTAGCTTGTAAAGAGGTGTCTGTAGCCTGCACAAGATGTCCATATGGTCCTCACCATCTATAGCCCCACCTTCTTAGAACCCCACTTGTGTGCAGAGAAAGATATTCCTATTGTGGTCCACCCTTCATCCTCTTGCCTTTCCCAGAAATGGCGCCTTGCTTCTGCTTTGGGTCCAGACCTCAACCTTCCTGGTTCCCTTGGCCGTGGTGCTCCACTCCCCAGCCCTTGGCACACTGCTGTCTTCACACAGTCAGCCCTAGTCCTCTCCCTGGGATCTCCAGATCCTGAGTCTCAGTGCCTGGCCCCCTTCTGAGAGTCTCAAGCTGTGGTGTCCAGAGACAGTGGTACTAATGGTCTGTGCAGCTCTTGCTGCCTTGCCCTCCTCAGTCCAGCTGCTGCACTTTTTGCTGAAGCTTTGAGGTCCCTTCATCTCAGCTGATCTCCCCATCAGTTAGCTGGCTTCCCAGGGTGTGGGTTCCTTTCCTCTTTCACAGCTCCCTCTTGGGAGTGCTAGTCCTATCCTAGTTCCTTTTTTCTCTTTCTTTTTTTTCCCTTTTGTTATGCCTAGTTATTTGGAGGGTTTCTTGCCCTTTAGGGGGGTTTAAGTTATCTGCCAGAGTTCAGTAGATGTTTTGTGTGAATCATTCTACAAGTAGGTGGAATTTTTTTTTGATGTGTTTATGGGAGAAGGTCTTACTCCTTACATCTTACTCCTCTGCCATCTTGATCCTGACCCAGTGCTTCAAAATTTAAAGATTAAAGGCTTCTTAAATATCCGCCCTGGCCTGTATAGATGGGTTAGGAAAGAAGCAGTGTCTTTCCAGGGAAGCAGAGATGTCTGAGTCAGCTGTTTCACTCATCTGGACCATTGGTGTCACCTGCCTCAAACTGGCACCTGAATTACTCATCTATAAGTCACTAAGACTGCAGGAAGGCATTATTTGTAGGTATCAAATTAGAAATTTTATTGTTTCTAACCCAGTCATCCTTTTACTATGTAGGTCTTAATTCAACTTTCAAATGTGTAATAACACTCTGCATATAGAGGAAAAGGAAATTATTTCCAAATAAAAGCAAAGGACAAAATCCCATTCCATTAATAATTCTTACCAGAACCATTCCTTAGCCTGATGGTTACAAAATGATGATTTTCCAGCTCCGGCACTTGTTGCATGTTGACTCCTCAGCACTGTGGTAAGCAAGGGCCCTTTTATCTCAGTGTATTTATTAATCCATCTATTTATCTATACATTTTGGTGGTTTGGCTTTATGGAATCTTTTTTTTTCCCCCATGGTATATTATTCTTAAGCATTATGATCTCAGGTTCCGGTTCCCTCTAAATTCTTCAGTTATTGAAAGAGCTATGTTTATGAGATCTGTGTTAATATTTATCATATTAAAGCTAAAACAGAATTTTTAAAGTGTTTATTAATTCATTACAAATAACCCTAGTAGGAGTTCCTGTTGTGGCTCAGTGGAGACGGATTTGACTAGGAGCAAGGAGGTTGCAGGTTTGATCCCTGGCCTTGCTCAGTGGGTTAAGGATCTGGTGTTGCTGTGAGCTGTGGTGTAGGTTGCAGATACGGCTCAAATCTGGTATTGCTGTGGCTGTGGTGTAGGCTAGCAGCTGTAGCTCTGGTTAGACCCCTAGGCTGCGAATCTCCACATGCCACAGGTGTGGCCCTAAAAAGCAAAAAAAAAAAAACCCTAATAAATTCATTGCATATTCTCATAAAGAGTATATTTTTGGAGTTCACGCCATGGCTCAATCTTATTGCGGTGGCTGAGATTCCTGCAGAAGCATGCATTCAAACCCTGACCCAGTGCAGTGGGTTAAAGGATCTGGCATTGCCACAGCTGTGGGTCTCAGCTGCAGCTAAGATTCAGTCCCTGACCCAGGCACTTTCATAAGCTACAGGTATGGCCATAAAATACATGTATATCAGAGATAACTATTCTTTTCAAAAACAGAAACATTTAGAGAAAAGCTTTGCTTTGCTTTACAAACCTCCCTAATATGTGGCTGGATTTTTCATATCTATTTCCTCATTCAGTATGTTAGTGTATTATGTATATGTAACTTCTGGAAGACTCCGTTATACATTCATGAAAAAAATCAAAGCGAAAGGGGCAAATTGTATCTCAGTATTATTAAAATAGGTTTGCTTCACTGATACCTTAAAAGAGTGTTTGTAGAGCTTCCTATCACACTTTGAAAATTGCTGGTCTGCAATTCCTGGATTATTTTGGTGCTCAAATTATCCTGGATTTAGCTGATATCAGCCCCTTTAAGCTGGACCCTACTATCATTATTATTATTTTGAGAATGCTCTTGTTTGCTGGCACAGCAAGATGTTCCAGGCTTATCTTGAACTCATCTGGCCCTAGGCCTGGAATCTGCCATTTTTCTGACGAATCCTGGTTTCTTTTGGTAGATAACAGCATAGAGACCAAAATTGGGATTCAAGGACTCATTATTACCATTAGGGTCTTTGCTTCTAGGCTTTTCCTGCAAATAGAACCAGGAATATATACATGTATGCATGGAAATACATATACCTGTGTACAAATACATGTCTATCTTATTTATCATAAGTAATTGATATCTCCATTTCAGTCTGACCCACATTGTTCTTCTTTGCCTTTCCCCATTGCATATGTGTATGTCCTTCCTCAGTGAGAACCCTGGTTTCCAATAACATTAACATGTTTACTTATTTGCTGAATCCTATAATATATCTAAAATAATTTCAGAGTTGCTGTCACCTACACTACTACAGAAAACAAACAAACGAAAGTTCAGGATGTATTTTCAGTTGTTTTCCTGCCTAGGAAATAGGCAGATACCATGTTCATAAGTTACCTGATACATAGTTCTTTTCTTTCCCATTCAGTGTGGTTATATTATTAGTCTGAAATAAAGTTGGGTTTATTTGTTTCAGCTTACTCTCATTTCCTTTTTTTCCTTTTACTTCCATGTTGATTCAATTTTATTTTTTGAATATATAAAAGATTAACATGCTTTAATATTTATTCAGAAGTATATACTCAGACAAGTACCACTACCTTCCCACTTCTAAGATCTCTGCCCTCTTCTTTCAAACTTAAGATCGTTGCATATAACACAGAATTTTATTAAATGAAGGGTAAACACAATCCAAGTGAGACTTTGATGTTCATCAGCCATTTTGCATCCACAGCAATTTCTTGCTGGTATGTTGGTTCCTATGTCCTGCCTCACAATATGTGTTACTGGGCCTGTCTCTGTGGACCAGTGTGATTTCTAAAATGCAGTCTATAAGATGACTTCAGGGGATATAAAGACAACTCATCACCCTTTTAAGGCATATACCTATTTTATGTATATTTGAACACAATATACAACTAGTATATTAAGTCAGTGCCTTCATGGGTTTTTTAAGGGTAAGGTAAAAGTGAATACTGAAGGAAAATAGCAAATGAAATTAAAGAAAAATACCAGAAATATAATACTCTGTAAAGTGTGAAAAAAATTTCGAAGCTGACACTTGAATGACTAAAGTTTAGGACTCTCTTCTCTGGCTTCTCTTTCTCATGTCTGTGTCCAGGGTTCTTTTTTTTTTTTTTTTGACTGCACTCGAAGCATATTGAATTCCTGAGCCATAGCTAGGGCAATGCTGTATCTTTAACTCACACTGTGCTGGGCTGAGGGTCAAACCTGTGCCTCAGCAGCAACCTGAGCCACCACAGAGACAACACAGGGTCCTTAAGCCACTTTGTCACAGCAGAAACTCCATCTGTCCAGGATTCTCATACTCTATATACTGTTTTTGTACTCTTATACTCCAGAACCCAGTAGAACCCATGAAATCCATTTTTTACCTAAACCTGTCATATACCTGCTACCTGGGTATCTTGCCTTTTTCTCTTCTTTCTACTAAATGGATTCCATATTTTTTTAAACAAAGGAATAGGAAATCTGCTGTTCTCGTAGATCAGTTAGCTCAATGGCAGCTAGCTTTAAATTTTTTTAAGTTTTGGAAATAGTATTGTTACTTACACAGTCTTTAAATCCCTATGCCATTGATGATTTTGATCTACCTGAATTCATACTTTTATTTTGACTGTTTTATTAAATCTAATACTGTTTAATATTAAGTAAAATAATTACACATTATTTTGCATAATGCTCATTGAGTATACCACTGTCAATTGTTTATTATTATATTAGGACTTATTAAACCTATTCATATATTAGATTACATGTTTTTGTTATTAAGTTAATTTTTAAATGTAAATTAGATCCTAAAATTTTGACTCTTGAACAACTACTTACATTTGTTCTATTTACTAGATGGAAATTTTTGTTTTGCTATAAGTAGGATCGTCATTACAACTCTTATATGAAAGCATCTTAGAATAAATGTGTACAATTTGTGCATAATTTCTTACTCAGTTGGAGGCATAAGTTTTATTCCCAATTAATAAAAATTGTATGATTAGCATTTATTTCAGAGAATGAAATAGTCTTAAAACAATTTATTTGGGAGAGGAAAGCCCATATCTGATTACACAGAATTTATTCAGTAAACTAATGACCTTATTTTATATTGCTAAAGATGTGTACTTGTATTTTATAAACCTTTGGTGTCATCATTTTTTAAACAAAGGTTTTTTTGTTCAGCAATTATCAGTGACTAACTCATGAATTTATTTCCTCTCCTCCCATCTACATGCAAATAGGCATGACTTGATTTTTAAAACTCTTTGGATACCCTAAATGAAATTTATAGACTTGAGGATAGGAATAAAAGTTAACTTTTATATCACAGACATATAGATATACTTATTTGTAGTATATATGCATTTAGTGGTGCTGCTGGGAATGGTACACCTTTGTTCCTCTCTCTTGTGTTAAACTTTACTGATATACACTTAAAAGCTTATAGAACACACATGTACTTTTTTTTTTTTTTCTTTCTAGGGCCACAGCCACGGCATATGGAGGTTTCCAGGCTAGGGGTCAAATCAGAGCTACAACTGCTGGCCTACACCACAGCCACACAGAATCTGAGCCACATCTGCGACTGACATCACAGCTCATAGGAATGCTGGATCCTTAACCCACTGAACAAAGCCAGGGATCAAACCTGGGTCCTCATGGATGCTAGTTAGATTTGTTTCTGCTAAGTCATGATGGGAACTCCACATGTACTTTTAAAAGCTCATCTGTTTGCATTTTATAATTTATTTATTTATTTAATTAATTTTTTATCTTTTTAGGGCTGCTCCCACAGCATATGGAAGTTACCAAGCTAGGGGTTGAATCAAGGCTATAGCTGCTTGCCTATGCCACAGCCATGGCAATGCAGGATCTGAGCTGCGCCTGCAACCTACACCACAGCTCACGGCAATGCTGGATCCTTAACCCACTGAGCAAGGCCAGCGATCAAACCGGTGTCCTCATGGATACCAGTTGGGTTCATTACTGCTGAACCACAACAGGAACTCCTGCATTTGTATTTTAGATGATAGTTTTCTATAATTGTTATTGCTAAAAAGACATACCTACATCCTGGTATTTAGATAAGGATTGTATGAAGACGCAGATATTTTGACTCTTCCCAACATTTGAAAATTGCCATGTAAACATACTTTTAGTAAATTTAGTTTGTGCTAAATTTATGGCAACTCTTGTTATTATGCTGTGTTTAAATGTGTGTATATAAATAGCATTTGAGTAAAAATATACATATATATGTTGAACCTCTAATGCAAGAGCAATATAGCTATCCTTATTATAGGTTGCTGTTGTTGACTTCTTATCCCTACAACCTAAGGACTTTATTGCTAATTCTTTGTCTTATTGTATGTTTATTGGATAAGATAAAACTTGAGTGGAGTTCCCATCGTGGCTCAGTGGAAACGAATCTGACTAGTGTCCATGAGGATGTGGGTTTCGTCCATGGCCTTGCTCATTGGGTTGGGGATCTGGTGTTGCTGTGAGCTGTGATGTAGGCCAGAGATGCAGCTCAGATCCTCTGTTGCTGTGGCTGTGGTGTAGGGTGGCAGCTGCAGCTCGAATGATTTGACCCCTAGCCTGGTAACTTCTCTATGCCGAAGGTACAGCCCTAAGGAAAAAAAAAAAAATAATGCTTCTATGAACATGGGGGTGCATATATCTTTTCAAATTAAGAGTTTTCTTTTTTTTTTTCTTTTTTTGTCTTTTTAGGGTCATACCTGTGGCATATGCAGGTTCTCAGAGCAGGGGTTGAATCGGAGTTGTAGCTGCTGGCCTACACCACAACCACAGCAATGCAAGATCCAAGCTGCATCTGCAGCCTTCACCACAGCTCATGGCAATGCTGGATTCTTAACCCGCTGAGCAAGGCTAGGGATCAAACCCATGTCCTCACAGATATTAGTTGGGTTCGTTAACCACTGAGCAATAACGGGAACTCCAAATTAAGGGTTTTCATCTTTTCCAGATATATTCCCAGCAGTAGAATTACTGTATCATATGGTAACTCTATTTCTAGTTTTTTAAGGAATGTCTATACTGTTTTCCATAGTGAGGCCATGAATATTGATTCACTTGGGCAGTAGCAACAGTCTCTGGAACCTCTAATATATATACTTGGAAGAGTTTGAAGGAGTTAAACACTGTTGTTTATCAGAATTTTTTAAAATTGGCCTACGAATTAATTGGTTTCTCTTTTTGTACACAGAATCCAGATTTATTCTACAAAATTAATTTTGTATGCTATGGTAGGAAATCTAAAATTTCTGAAGTAGTTTAAAAACTGCTTTTTCTAATATATCTAATTCTAAATGGAATTTATTCTTTTTCCTGTTAATTCTCTTATCATATGTAGAGGTGCGCAATATCCAAAGAGAAAATATTTCTTCTAGTAACTATTGTGTCATGGGTTCATTTAAAAACATAATAATCACTTTTGTTTTATAGGACAAACTGTTCGAGAGAAAAGAATTGTGGAAGCATCAAATAAAAGAGAAATAGACTATGAAGTAGGGGATATCCCAGCAGAATGGGAAGGTAAGTTTCTGCTTTTACTGGTATCTTCTGGAAGGCAAATTGTATATATACAAAATCAAGAACATACATAATTTCATGTTTATTCTCTTTGCAAAAACTTTTACAATCTAAATGCATGAAAGGCTTTTTAAACTTTGCATTTCTTTGAAAGTTGTAAAGGTGCCACATTTTAGTAAGGGAACATGTGTATACTGAAAAGAACTATGATGCTTTAGCAGAGCTGGGCCTAGCATGAGGCAAACAAAAACTTAGATGCAGAATTGAAGGAGGAACTCACTTTGATGTGCTGGCCCTGCGCTTGCACAAGCTCAGGGTTTGAATTTCATTTCTGACACTATCTACCCATGTGAACATGGGAGAGTAACTCATACTTCTGAGTGTTAGTTTCCTCTTTTATAAATTTTAGATAATACTAGCTTGGATATCATCTCACAATGATCTGGTTAGCTGACCCCCTGTTTAAACAAAGATGGACTTTTTTTTTTTTTTTTTTGTCTTTTAGGGCCAGAGCTACACCTTTGGCATCTGGAGGTTCCCAGGCCAGGGATTGAATTGGAGCTGTAGCTGCTGGCCTACACCACTGCCACAGCAACACGGGATCTGAGCTGCATCTGTGGCCTACACCACAGCTCACAGCAACGCCAGATCCTTAACCCACTGAGCGAGGCCAGGGATCGAACTTGCATCCTCATGGATGCTAGTCAGATTTGTTCTCACTGAGACACAATGGGAATTCCAAAGGATAGACTCTTGATCCCTGTGAGGACTTTGGAATTAAGGTAAAAAATAAAAGAAAGAGAAAATAGTAGCAGTCTTTCTATGTGGCTGGGATAGTAACATATGAACTTAGTAGTGTGGGGGTGGCTTTCTTCAATGCATTGTCTAAACTTCCTTGCAGAAAAAGATGATCTACTAAGAATGGAAACTGGTCTGCAAAGAGAAGTACAGTTGACATTTGAACAACACAGGTTTGAAGCAGGTCCACTTATATGCAGGTTTTTCAGTTAGTGTACAAGCTGTACTTACTGTGGTTGGTTGGATCTGCAAATGTTGAACTGCAGATACAGAAGTCTGACTGTAAAGTTATAGGTGAATTTTTGACTGCAAGGCAGTCAGTGCCCCAAGCCTGTGTTGTTCAGGAGTGAACTCCATGTAGCAAGACAGTCAATATTTCCTGGGTTTTTAGCAGCTTTTCAGCTCCCAGTTCCATTGCTTTTTGAATGAAGTTCAGTTGAAAGTCTGCATTCGAGTTCTAGGTGCCATCCCATATCTGTGTTATAAATTTCCCGTTTTTGCTTACTGCCTCTTAGCCTAGTGCCTGGCACATAGGAAGGCACACAGTAAGTGCTCAGTAAGTGTATATTGAATGCATGAAATCTAGCTTGAGTAACTTTTGTTATTTGCAACTAAAAAAAACTTTAACTAAAATACCAATACTTTTATATTGCCTAACCTTTATCAAGTGTTTACCTGTATGTCTGGTATTATGCCTGCTTTACAATAATTATACTGTTTTAATCATCACAATAACCCTATGAGGAGGACACTGTTGTTACACCCATTGAGTAGACAGGGAATCTAGCTTCTAGAATGATTAGATAAATTACCTGGGTAATACAGCTACACACTGTTTTTTCTTACTGCCTTAGTATACCCTTTGCTTCCTGGTGGGTATAAAATAATGCCTTATTTATAATAGCTATAGGCATTAAGTTATTTTTATGTCAACACACGAGTATAAATATTTCCCTGGAAGTACCTTTTCCATTTTTCCTTATTAGCTATGAAAATGGTAGAACTATGAGAAAAGAATGTAACCAGAAACTTTTTGAAGGAATACAGAATATAAACCAGCAACTTCTGGGAGTAATTGAGCTTTCTTATTTTAACAGACTTTCCAATGTTATAAGCTACGTCTGCAATTCTCAAATAATTCTTACACCATCTTATAATGAGCCTATTTTATCATTTTTTCCCAACAATAGTATATAATTAAAATGTTTATGGGGTAAATTAAGTTATAAATAACCAAATAGGTAATGACTCATTTTTCAGCCTTTGAGACTTTCAGAGAATTAGAATGAAGTTCTAATGCTTTTTCTGGCTCTGTCCTGATCTAGTAATTCGGTTTAACTGTCTCGTGGGGCATACCCTTAAAACAAGTGTATCCACCAAACACCGAAACTAAAATTATTTTTGTATTGTTGCACATCATTAAATGTAAAAAAAAAAGAGAGAGAGAGAACTCTAAATCCTAAAAAAAGTGAAGTAAAATATAAATAAACTGTATACAGGAAGGAAAGAGAAAACAGTATTTTCAGGTCCAGGTGAATATTATATTTGTCAATTATTAATAGCAGAGTATAGGTACAAGCTGTATCCCACCTCAATATGTATTAGACAGAGTGCCTTTTTATTCATTTATTTAGTAAACATCTATTGAGGACCTCTGAATTCATGGAAGTTTACATTCTGGTTTGAAGGTGGGAGGGTGGGAGGACAGTAAATCAGATAAATATATATATAGTATGTTAATGGTCACAGAAAATAAAGCAGAGAAAGGGAATAGGGAGTGTTCGGGAGGGTTTTGCAGTTTTAAATAGTGTAAGGAAATGGCCTTCATTGCTTCTCGGCCTTTTGGCTAAGATCAAGTGTAGAAACGGCCTTGTTGAGGAGTTGACTTTTGAATAAAGGCAGAAGAAGGACCTGATCATGCAGATAAGAAGCAGAGGAGCATTCCTGGAGAGCAAGTGCAAAAGCCCTGAGGCAGGAGCATGCTCAGATTTTTAAGGAACAGCACAGAAACCAGTGTGACTGGAGTAGAGTCAGAGGGAAAGTAATAGATGAGGTTAGTTAGAAAATAACGGGATGCCCAGTCTCATAGAGCTTTATAGGCCATTGTAAGGACTCTGGCTTTTAACTCTGAGATTGAAAGCCATTGGAAGGTTTTAAAAAGAAGAGTTGTATGCTCTGAGTTACATTGAATAGGGTCATGCTGGCTGCATAGAGACCAAGGGAGGCATAAACAAAACCTGAAGACAGGACACTTTTGTAGTAATTCAGGCGAGGGCTAATAGTGGCTTGGACCAGAAGAGCAGTGGAAGTGGAAAGTGGTAGTTGGATTCTGGATCTCTTGTAAAAATAGAGCCAATGAGATTTGACAATAGATTGGATGTGGAATGTGAGACAAAGAGAGCAGTCAGTGATGACTCTTAAATTTTTGGCCCTCACCTGAAAAAGTGGAGTTTCTGTTCATTGAGAGGATTAAGACTGGGGGAAGAGCAAATTATGGGGGAAGATGAGATCAATTTTGAAAATGTGAAATTTGAGATACCTATTAGACATCCAGATAGAGATATTAAGTTGTATATAAGCCAAGAATTTAGTGGAAAAGTTTGGGCTGGAGATAGAACTTGAGAGTTGACAGTAAATAAATGATATTGAAAAGCCAGGTGACTTGAGATCACAAAGGAATTGTGTGTAAATAGAAAATGAGAAGTTTAAAGGCTGACCTCTAGCCTATTGCAAGGTTTAGAAACAATGAAGGCAAAAAAAGGAGCCACCAGAGAAGCAGGAGAAAAAAGAAAAAGTATGATGTGCTAGAAGCCAAATGTCAGGGAGGAAGAAGTGATCAACTAATCAAATGAGGACTGAGAATTAATTCTTTGAACAGAAAGTCAGTGATCTTGATAAAAATAGTTCTGTAGAGTGTTAGGAACAAAAGCCTGATAGAAAAAAGAATAGCAAGAGAGAATTTGGTGAGAATAAGTATAGGCAATGCTAATGAGGAGTTTACTTGTAAAAGAAAGGAGAGTGTTGTGGCAATATTTGGATGGGAAAATGGAGTCAGGAGGGGAATGTTATTCTGTTTTGTTTGGTTTGGTTTTTGTCTTTTGTCATTTTAGGGCTGCACCTGTGGCATATGGAGGTTCCCAGGCTAGGGGTCGAATTGGAGCTGTAGCCACCGGCCTACTCCAGAGCCACAGCAACATGGGATCTGAGCCACGTCTGTGACCTACACCACAGCTCATGGCAACACCGGATCCTTAACTCACTGAGCGAGGCCAGGGATTGAACCCGCAACCTCATGATTCCTAGTCAGATTCGTTTCCACCGCGCCACAACAGAAACTCCTGTTTTGTTTTAAAGACAGTAGAAGTAACTAAATTTTGTGATAGCAATGAGAAAGATCCCATCAAGAAGGAAGCATTAATGATGCAGGAGAGAGAAAGACTTTGAGAAAGCAATATGGGATAGCACACTTACAGAAAAATTAGCCTTTGACCAGAGCATGGAAACTTCATCAGGAGTAATAGCAGAAAAGTATAAAATCATAGATGCAGGAAGATCAGTAAATGTGGTGGTGCTAACTTGTGTAATTCCCTTTTGGTTCTTCCAAATGAAGCACAGAGATGAAATAACTACCTAAGTACAAATAGCAACCTGTAGTCAAGATTCGAACTCAAATTATCTGTCTCCAGAGTCCTTACTCTTGATATTATTTTGTATCGCCTCCCTCATAATGACCTGGCTAATTCCTACTTGTGCATCAAGTTTTAAAGTCGACATGGAGTCTTTTGGAAGTCTTTTCTGACCCCACCCCACACCCCCTAGTGCTAAGCAGGGTTTTTTTTGTTTTGTTTTTCATCTCACTTTATGTCTCCACCAAGAATAACACAACACACTGTAGGATATTACCTGTTTACTTATCTACTTCCTCTTTCTGGGCTTGAAGATTCTTTATTGTAGAGTCTTTACCTTGTTCATTGTTATATTCTCAGAGCCTAGCTCAATACAAAATAAATGGGACTCAATAAGTATTTGGTGAATGGCATTTTAAATTGAAAGTACATAAGGAAGAGACATTTTGGAGACATTGCTGACTTGCTGAAAATAGTCTATTTAGAAAAGAAAAACAGGAGTCCCTTTGTGGCTCAGCGGTTTAAGAACCCAACATAGTCTCTGTGAGGGTGTGGATTTGATCCTTGGCCTCACTCAGTGGGTTAAGGATCTAGCATTGTCTCAAGATCACAGATGCAGCTCAGATCTGGTGTTGCCGTGGCTGTGGCCTAGGCCTGCAGCTGCAGCTCTGATTTGATTCCTAACCTGGGAAATTCCATATGTCACAGGTGCAGCCATAAAAACAAAAAACAAAAACAAAAACAAAAAAAAAAGAGAGAGAGAGAGAGAAAAAGACATAGAATAGCATACCAGAACAATTGGTTCCAAACATAAAGGACATTTAGACAAAGGTGGGAGATAATACAGTACTAGCTACTGAACAATTTTATCAAGTTTCAGAGAACCTAATAAGTTTAGTCCATGGCATGATGTGTAGTTCTTATGCTAGAGCCTCTCAAAAGCTTTATCTTCATAATTCACGACACTTTATCTTCCAATTTTGTTCCCTTTTTGTTGTTTGTGCTAAGTTGAAGCTTGCTTTTTGTAAACAATAATAAACATTATTGATGACAACCCTAAAATACATGCAAAGTAAAATATAATAGCAAGAGACAGAAAGGCTCTGATCCAGTATTTCATTTTACTGGAGCATTAAGCTTACCGCATATACTTACTAAAATTTAAGAATAAAATTTCAGAATAAAGACAGGTAAGAATTACCTCTTAGATATATTAGACCATACCTGTCCATCATTAACACAGTAATGAGTATCTCAGTATAAAATGTTATTTGTACTTTTATTGTTTCATTATTATTAATAATTGTTTAATATGTTTTTCCTAAGCCACAAGAACTCCCAATAAAGAATTTTAAAAATAACCTTCATAAAATAATGTACAGGGCATGATGCTTTACTTGTCCCAGCATCAGAAGTCATAGGTTATGCTCTGGTCCTCCAATGGTTATATACTACTTTGGTCATTTTGAGGGAATTGATTTATCTCTCTGTTTTTCATCTGTAAAATTAAAAAGCTGGGTTCAGTATCTTTTAAGGCCCCATCCATCTCTTTTGTTTTAGGCATGGCTTAAGTGAATCTTCTGGCTTAGAGTCTCTCACTGCAGTCACGGCTCGTCTCAGGGCTTTCAAGCTCATTCCTATAGCTTTGTAGGCCATAAAGATCTTCCAAGTTCACTGGCGTGGCTATTGCCTGGTTTCAGGATCTTCCACTTATTGGACTGAGGGCTTTAGTTCCTTAATAACTATAGCTTTCTAAATCTTGATATCAGGTACTGTTAGTCCTCCACCATCATTATTCTTTTTCAAAGTTGTTTTGAATGTTCTAGGTCCTTTGCATTTTCATATGGATTTTAGGATCATTTTTGTTAATTTCTGCAAAAATCCATCCTGGGACTTTGGTTGGGATTGTGTTAGATCTACAGATCACTTTGCAAAGCACTGACATCTTAGTGAGAATCTTCTGACCCCCAGATATTGTATATTTCTTCATTTAGTTTAGACTTTCTTTAATGTCTTTCATCAAAGTTTATAGATTTCATTTTGCAATATATTGCATATATTGCAATCTTTTGCAATATATTGCATATATTGCAATCTTTTGTCATATTTATCCCTAAACATTTCATATTTTGGTGCTATTGTAAATGACAATGTTTTTTCTTTTCTTTTCTTTTTTTTGTCTTTTTAGAGCCATGCCCGTGGCATATGGAGGTTTCCAGGTTAGGGGTCAAATTGCAGCTGTAGCCACTGGCCTACACCACAGCCACAGCAACATCAGATCTGAGCCACGTCAGCGACTTACACCACATCTCATGGCAATGCCAGATCCTTAACCCACTGAATGAGGCCAGGGATTGAACCTGTGTCATCATGGATACTAGTCAGATTCATTTCCTTTGAGCCACAACGGGAACTCTGATAATGTTTTTTCAAGTTTAATTTCTGACTGTTTGTTGCTATCAAATAAATATTCAGTAGGTTTTGACTATTGATCTTATATCCCGTGACTTTGCTAAACTCAGTTATTGTAGTAGCTTTTTTTGTCAGTTATATCAGATTTTCTACATAGAAGATCATGTTGTCTGTGATTAAAGACATTTTTCTTAACTCTTTCCAACCTGGATGTCTTTAATTTGTTTTAATCTCACCTATTTGCACTGGCTAGAACCCCCTCTTCTGTTTAATAGAAGAGATAAGAATGGACAGTCTTGCCTTGTTCCTGATATTTTATTCTTTTTATGTATTTCTGATTGGGTTATCTAAAATTTTGTTTAGAATTTTAATATCTGTGTTCTTAAGGGATGCTAGTAGTAATTCTTTTTTTTCTTGTTTTTGCTTGGTTTTGGTATCAGGGTAGTTCTAATCTCATGAAATAAGTTTGGACATATCTTTCTTTAAAATTCTGTTAAGAGTTCGTATAGAGGTAATATTAATTCTTTTCAAGATATTCGATAGACCTCACCAGTGAAGCCATCTAAGCTTGGAGTTTTTAGCTACGAGCTCAGTTTCTTTATTAGGATATTCAGCTTAATTGATTTTTTTCTGGAGTAACCTTTGGTAGGTTGTATTTTCCGAAGAATCTAAGTTTCCAGGGTTTTTTTGGCATAAAGGCAACCATAATATTTCCTCATTTTAAAAAATTATCTTCAGGATATATGTGATGTTACCTCTTTCATTCTTAGTTGTTATGACTGAATTGTATCCTGCCCTTTTAAACATGTGGCCCTCCCACTGCACATGGAAATTCCTGGGCCAGGGATCAAACCAGAGCTGTTGCAGAGACAATGGTGAGTAATTAGGTGAGCTGCAGGGGAAGTCTTTTTTTTCTAATGACTTCCTTTATTTATTTTTATTTTTATTTTTCATGGAAGTTCCCAGGCTAGGTGTCGAATTGGAGCTTCAGCTCCAGGCCTGTGTCACAGCCACAGCATTGTTAGTATAAAGAAATATAACAGTTTTCTGTATGTTAATCTTGTATCCTGATACCTTGCTGAATTTTTTTGTCAGTTCTGGTAGTTTTTGTATGAAGTCTTTACTATTTTCTATATATAGTATCATGTTATCTGCATATAGTGACAGTTTTACCTCTTCTTTCCAACTTGAATACGTTTTATTTCTTTTTCTTGTCTGATTTCTGTGGCTAGGACTCCCAAACTGTGTTGAATAAAAGTAGTGAGAGTGGTCACCATATTAACAAACTGAAGAATAAAAACCATATGATCCTCTCAATAGACGCGGAAAAAGCCTTTGACAAAATCCAACACCCATTTCTGATAAAAACCCTTCAGAAAGTGGGCATAACGGGAACCTACCTCAACATGATAAAGGCCATATACGACAAACCCACAGCGAATATCATTCTCAATGGTGAAAAGCTGGAAGAATTCCCGCTGAGATCAGGAACAAGACAAGGTTGTCTGTTCTCACCACTACTCTTCAACATAGTTCTGGAAGTCCTAGCCACAGCAATAAGAGAAGTAAAAGAAATAAAAGGAATCCAAATTGGAAAGGAAGAAGTAAAACTATCGATATTTGCAGATGACATGATACTATACCTAGAGAATCCTAAAGACTCTACCAGAAAACTGTTAGAGCTCATCCACGAGTTTGGCAAAGTTGCAGGATACAAAATCAATACACAGAAATCGATAGCGTTTCTATATACTAACAATGAAAAAGCAGAAAAGGAAATTAGGGAAGCAATCCCGTTTACCATTGCATCCAAAAGAATAAAATACCTAGGAGTAAACCTACCTAAAGACACAAAAGACCTGTACTCTGAAAACTACAAGCCACTGATGAAAGAAATCAAAGATGACACAAATAGATGGAAAGATATACCATGCTCGTGGATTGGAAGAGTTAATATTATCAAAATGACTCTACTACCCAAGGCAATCTACAGATTGAATGCAATCCCTATCAAATTACCAAGGACATTTTTCACAGAACTTGAACAAAATATTTTAAAGTTTGTTTGGAAGTACAAAAGACCCAGAATAGCCAAAGCCATCCTGAAAAAGAAAAGTGGAGCTGGAGGAATCAGGCTCCTGGACTTCAGACTATACTACAAAGAAACAGTCATCAAAACTGCATGGTACTGGTACAAAGACAGACATATAGATCAGTGGAACAGGATAGAAAGCCCAGAATTAAACTTATGCACTTACAGCCAACTAATCCATGACAAAGGAAGCAAGACTATACAATGGAGAAAGGACAGCTTGTTCAATAAGTGGTGCTGGGAAACCTGGACAGCCACATGGAAAAGAATGAAATTAGAACACTCCCTAACACTATACACAAAAATAAACTCCAAATGGCTTAGATGTAAGACCTAGATATAAAACCAGACACTATAAAACTCCTAGAGGAAAACATAGGCCAAACACTCTCTGACATAAACTACAGCAACATCTTCTCGGATCCACCTCTTAGAATATTGACAATAAAAACAAAAATAAACAAATGGGACCTAATCAAACTTAAAAGTTTCTGCACAGCAAAGGAAACCCTAAAGAAAATGAAAAGACAACCCACAGAATGGGAGAAAATCTTTGCAAGTGAATCGACTGACAAGGGATTCATCTCCAAAATTTATAAACACCTTCTGCAGCTCCATACCAAAAAAACAAACAACCCCATCAAAAAATGGGCAGAAGATCTAAACAGATAATTCTCCAAAGAAGACATACAGATGGCCAAAAAACACATGAAAAGATGTTCAGCGTCACTCATTATTAGAGAAGTGTAAATCAAAACCACGATGAGGTACCACCTTATACCAGCCAGAATGGCCAGCATCAAAAAGGCTACAAACAAGAAGTGCTGGAGAGGGTGTGGAGAAAAAGGAACACTAGTACACTGTTGGTGGGATTGTCAATTGGTGCAACCACTGTGGAAATCAGTATGGAGATTCCTCAGAAAACTAAAAATAGAACTACCATTTGATCCAGCAATCCCACTCCTGGGATCCAGAGAAAATCATGACCCACAAAGACACATGTACTCCAATGTTCATTGCAGCACTATTTATAATAGCCAAGACATGGAAACAACCTAAATGTCCATCGACAGAGGAGTGGATCCAGAAGATGTGGTACATATACACAATGGAATATTACTCAGCCATCAAAAAGAACAAAATACCAGCATTTTTAGCAACATGGATGGACCTAGAAACTATCATGCTACGTGAAGTCAGCCATACAATGAGACACCAACATCAAATGCCTTCACTGACATGTGGAATCTGAAAAAAGGACAGACTGAACGTCTTTTCAGAACAGATACTGACTCACAGACATTGAAAAACTTATGGTCTACAGAGGAGACAGTTTGGTGGGTGGGGGGATGTGCTTGGGCTGTGGGATGGAAATCCTGTGAAGTCAGATTGTTATGATCATTATACAACTACAAATGTGATAAATTCATTTGAGTAATAAAAAAAATGAAAAAAAAAACATAGTGAGAGTGGGCATCCTTGTCTTGTTCCAGATTTTAGCAGGAAAACTTTCACCTTTTCACCATTGAGTACTATGTTGGCTGTTGGTTTGTTATAAATAACTTTGATTATGTTGAGATATGTTTATTCTATACCCATGTTATTGAGTTTTTTAATGAACTGATACTGAATTTTATCAAATGCTTTCTCTGCATCTACTGAGATGATCATGTGGTTTCTGTCTATTTTTGTGGATGTGGTGTATCACAGTGATTGATTTGCTTATGTTGAACCATACTGTGACCCTGGAATGAATCCAGTTTGATGATGGTGTATGATCCTTTTTATGTATTGTTGAATTCAGTTTGCTATTATTTTGTTGAAAATTTTTTCATTTATGTTCATCAAATATATTGGCCTATAATTTTCTTTTTCGGTAGTGTCTTTGTCTGGTTTTGGTATCAGGATAATGGTGGCTTTATAGAATGACTTTAGGAGCGTTCCCTCCTCTTAAATCTTTTGGAAGAGTTTGAGATGAATTGGTATAAGTTCTTTGTATGTTTGGTAGAATTCCTCAGTAAACCCATCTGGTCTTTTGACTTTTGTCTGCAGGGAGTTTTTGTTTGTGTTTTATTTTGTTTGCAGATTCTCTTTCACTCCTAGTGATTAGTCTGTTCAAATTATCTATTTCTAGAGTTCACATTGTAACTCAGTAGGTTAAAAACCTGATGTAGTCTCCATGGGGATGTGGGTTCAATTCCTGGCCTCACTCAGTGGGTTAACAATCCGATGTTTCCACAAGCTGCAGCATAGGTTGCAGATGCTGCTCAGATCCTGCATTGCTCTGGCTGTGGCATAGGACTGTAGCTGCAACTTTGATTTGACCCCTAGCCTAGGAACTTCCATGTGCTGCTAGCTCAGCCCTACAAATAAAAAACAAAAGATACAAATAAACTTATTTAGCAAATAGAAAAAGGAGTGCTCAGAGGTGATGAACCCAACTAGTATTCCTGAGGATGCAGGTTCAATCCCTGATCTCACTCAGTGGGTTAAGGATCCAGCATTGCCATGAGCTGTGGTGTAGGTCATAGATGTGGCTCAGATCTGGTGTTGCTATGGCTGTGGTGTATGTAGGCCAGCAACTCCGATTCAACCCCTAGCCTGGGAACTTACAAATGCCACAGGTGTGGCCCTAAAAAGTTAAAAAATAATAATAATAAAGACAGAAAGAAAACAGAGTGATACTCACAGACTTCAAAAGCAAACTTATGGTTACCAAAGGGGAAAGTGGGGGGATAAATTAGGAGTTTGGTATTAGCAGATATAAACTATGTATATTAAACAAATAACCTCTACAATAAGTATAGCACAGAGATCTATATTCAATATCTTGTAATAACCTGTAATGGAAAAGCATAAGAAAAAAAAATGTATAAACTGAATCACTTTGCTCGATCAGAAACTAAATATATTGTAAATCAACTACACTTCAATTTTTAAAAAAGTAATAGAAAAAAAATATTCAGAATCTATGTTTTCTAGGACTCTCATTACAAAGTACCATAGATTTGGGGGCTTAAACAACGGAAATTAATTTTTTTACAATTTTGGATGCTGTAAGTCTGAGATGAAGGTGGTGGTATGGTTAGTTTCCTATGAGGCTTCTCTCTTAGGCTTGTAGATGGCAGTCTTTTCCCTGTGTCTTCACATGGTCTTCCATCTATGTAAAGTCTGTGTTCTAATCATTTGTTTTTATAAGGACATTAGTCAAATTGGATTAAAAGTTGTCCTAATGATCTCATTTTAACTTAATTACCTCTTTAAAGACTGTTTCCAAACATAGTCTTAGGTACTGGGAGTTAAGACTTCAACATAGGATTTGGAATGACATGGAGTTCCTGTTGTGGCTCAGGAGGTTAAGATCCTGACATAGTGTCCATGAGAATACGAGTTTGATCCCTGACCTTGCTCAGTGGGTTAAGGATCCAGCATTGCTGCAATCTGCAACATAGGTTGCAGTTGCAGCTTAGATCTGGTGTTGCTATGGCTATGGCATAGGCCTGCAGCTGCACAGTCTAATATGTGGATCCCTAGTCTAATATGTCACAGGTGTAGCCGTAAAAAGAGAAAGAAAAAAAAGTATTTCTTTTTTTATTCAGTTTTGGTGGGCTGTATTATGTTTCTAAAAACATGTCCAGTTTGTCGGCAATATTATTGTTCATAGTATTTTCTTTCTTTTTTTTTATTTTTGTATTGCTGTGATATCAGTTGTTATTTCTCCTCTTTCCTTTCTTATTTTATTTGGGTCCTCTCTCTTTTTTCTTTTCATGAACCTAACCAGATATTTGTCAATTTTGTTTAACCTTTCAAAGAACCAGCTCTTGGTTTTATTGATTTTTTTTCTACTCAGTTTTAATCTCTATTTATTTCCTCTGTGATCTTTATTATTTCCTTCCTTTTGCTGACTTTAGTTTTTGTTCTTTTGCTTATTCTTTTAGGTGGTAGTTTAGATTGCTCATTTGAGATTTTTGTTGTTTTTTGAGGCAGGCCCGAACCACTATGATCTTCCCTCTTAGAACTGTTTTTGCTACATTCCATAGATATTATATGGTTATATTCTTATTGTCTCAAAGTATTTTTTAATTTTCTCTTTAATTTAATGACCCATTAGATTTTTTAGTAGCGTGTTGTTTGATCTCCATGTAATTTTCTTCTCCCTTCTCTCTGTATTGATGTCTAATTTCATGCTATCTCTTAAATTTGTTGAGGCTTGTGTCCTAGTATGTAGTCTATCTCAGAGAAAGTTCCATGTGCACTTGGAAAAAATGTATATTCTAGTTGTATTCTGGAATGTAATATCCAGAAAATAGCAATTAAATCTAACTGTTCTATTGTGTCATTTAGGATTTCTGTTGCTTTATTGATTTTCTCTCTGGAAGATCTATCCATTGATGTCAGTAGGGTATTCAAATCTCTTAATATCATTGTAATCCCATCAAAAATTCTTCCTTTATGTTTTGTGTGTGTGTGTGTTTTTATTTTTTTTGTCTTTTTTTTTGCCTTTTTTGTTGTTGTAGTTGTTGTTGTTATTGTTGTTGCTATTTCTTGGGCCGCTCCCATGGCATATGGAGGTTCCCAGGCTAGGGGTTGAACCGGAGCTGTAGCCACCGGCCTACGCCAGAGCCACAGCAACGCGGGATCCGAGCCGCGTCTGCAACCTACACCCCAGCTCACGGCAACGCCGGATCGTTAACCCACTGAGCAAGGGCAGGGACTGAACCCGCAACCTCATGGTTCCTAGTCGGATTCGTTAACCACTGCGCCACGACGGGAACTCCATGTGTGTGTGTTTTTAAATTTTTTTTTTTGTCTTTTTTTTTTCTTTTTGCCATTTCTTGGGCCGCTCCCATGGCACGTGGAGGTTCCCAGCCTAGGGGTCGAATTGGAGCCGTAGCCACTGGCCTATGCCAGAGCCACAGCAACACAGGATCCAAGCTATGTCTGCAACCTACACCACAGCTCACGGCAACACTGGATCCTTAACCCACTGAGCAAGGCCAGGGATTGAACCTGCAACCTCAGGGTTCCTAGTCAGATTCTCTAACCACTGAGCCATGACAGGAATGCCTAAATCTTTTTT
Source organism: Phacochoerus africanus (assembly GCF_016906955.1). Lineage (NCBI taxonomy): Eukaryota > Metazoa > Chordata > Mammalia > Artiodactyla > Suidae > Phacochoerus > Phacochoerus africanus. The sequence goes on along the minus strand of NC_062544.1, from coordinate 40,162,449 downwards.
TTTTTTTTTTTGGTCTTTTTGCTATTTCTTGGGCTGCTTCCGTGGCATATGGAGGTTCCCAGGCTAGGGGTCAAATCGGAGCTGTAGCCTCTGGCCTATGCCAGAGCCACAGCAACGTGGGATCCGAGCCATGTCTGCAACCTACAACACAGCTCACGGCAACGCCAGATCATCAACCCACTGAGCAAGGGCGGGGACCGAACCTGAAACCTCATGGTTCCTAGTCGGATTCATTAACCACTGCGTCACAATGGGAACTCCCTAAATCACTTTTTATTACCATGATAACTGATTACGAATGCTCAGTTTCTCTTTAACAGAAAAGTCATCCAGCCATACATAAATATAGATATTCTTTTTCTCACATTTGCCTCCATGTTGTTCTCAGAAAATTGAGATAAGTTCACTGTGTTATACAGCAGGATCTCATTGCTCACCCCCTGCACATGCAACCATGTGCATCTCTTACCCCACCAATCTCAGTCCTTCCCACACCCTCCCCCTCCAGTCTGGCAACCACCAGCCTGGTTTCCAGTCAATGCCTTTCCTTGGTGTTGAAAGCCACATGTGTGCCCTTTGTTAGACTCCCAGTAAGAGGGGTGTGCCAAGGGATGTGTCTTTTTCTTTCGGACTTCTTTCCCTCAGTGTGAGTCTTGAGTTCCTTCTCTTTGGCTGCCAGTGGCTTTTGGGGAATTCTTTTTTATGGTTGAATAGTATTCCATTGTGTATAGGTACCACCTCTTCCTAATCCATTCCTCTTTTGATGGACCTTGAGCTTATTTCCATGTCTTGGCTATTGGGAATTGTGCTCGATCCTGCTGTCCATTGTGGTTGTCCCCATGTCCTTTATTTTTTTTAGTTTTTGTTTTATGTATTTAGGTGCTTCTACATATATGTTAATGAGTTTAATATTCTCTTATTGTATTGATCCTCTTATCAATATATAGTTCCTTTTCTTTAAAGTCTGTTTTGTCTGATGTGAATATTGCAACCCCTGCTGTGTCATTTCTGTTTGCGTGAAATGTCCTTTTCCATCCCCTTATTTTCAATCTGTATGTCTCCTTGCCCTAAAGTGAGTTGTCAGCCACATATTATAGGCTCTTGTTTTATTATTCAACCTGACGCTCTGTCTTTTTATTATTGGAGCCTTTAGTCCATTGACATTTAAGGTAGTTATTGAGAGGTATATATTTATTGCCATTTTAAACCTTGTTTTCCAGTTGATTTTGTATTCTTTCTTTTTTTGGTAGGGCTGCATGTGTGGCATATGGAAGTTTCCAGCCTAGGGGTTGAATTGTAGCTACAGCTGCCAGCCTATGCTACAGCTGACAGCCTATGCCACAGCCACAGCAGTGCGGGATCTGAGCTGCATCTGAAACCTATGCCACAGCTTGCAGTAATGCCAGATCCTTAACCTACTCAGCAAGGCCAGGGATTGAACCCACATCCTCATGGATGCTTGTTGGGTTCTTAAACTGCTGAGCCACAATAGGAACTCCTATTTTGTATTTTTCTTTTTTCTTTTTCTTTTTTTGCATTTGTTTTTTTCTTTTGTGGTTTGATAATTTTCTTTTGTAATAAGCTATGTTTTCTTTTTGGTTTTTGTGAATCTATTAAATGTTTTTGTTTTATATTAACCTTTAGGTCTGATATTGTCATCATTTTTTTCATTTGTCTTTCTTTCTGCTGTTCTGATTGGATGATTTTCATTATTCTGTCTTCCAGATCACTTATTTGTTCTTCTGAATTATTTAATTTGGTATTTATTGCCTTTAGCTTGGCTTTTTTCTTGGCAAATGAGTTTTTTTATTTTAATTGACTTCTCTTTATAGTTTCTATTTCCTTGTTACAGTGATTTGCATGTCTATCCATAACCTTTCTTAATTCCTGTAGTATTTTTATTACCTTCTTTTGGAAATCAGGATCTGGTAGACTGGAAAGCACTGTTTCATTGTTCTTTTGGGCAATTTCTCTTCTTTTAATTGGGAATTGTTCCTTTTCTTCTTTATTTTACTTATATTTCTCTGACTCTGAATTTAGGAGAAACAGTTGTCTATTGTGGTCTTGAAAGACTGTTTTTATATGGAACCATCCTAGCGTAGCCTGCATGAGTCTAATATTTTTGGTGTGAAGGTTGTTTTTAGTGTGGATGCCACGTTCTTCCTCGTTGTATACTGTCCATTATCCCCTTGATGGGGATGTAGTTGTTTTGGTGGTGACCAGAACCTGCACTGGATGTTTAGCTGGGCCTCTTCATTGCTCTGTGGTTTTCACAGCTCTTTTGGGGACAGCATTTGCTCCCCTGTTGTTGGAATAGAAATCCCCAGATCTGTTTCTGAGCTATGATGTGAGTTAGGTGGGACTGGATCTACTGAGTACTCCTTTACAGGAGCTATCCACCAGGAAGTTCACTCTGTGATGTCACCAGTCACCCATTGGGTGTGCTCACAAATTACACTGTTGTTGGCACTGCCCTGGGCACCACCTAACTTGTGGAAATGCAGGCAGTCAACCAGGATATCTTTTGGGAGCTATGCTTACAAAGCCACCAGCACAGACCCACTGGCGCAGATCCACTAAAGTCAGGCACCAAGTACTGCCATAGTTGCATGTATTCTCTTATCTGGACCGACCACTGATACCTATGGAGTCAGCCCAGACTACAGTCCCGCCTATTCACATGTATGTCTGCAAAGCCCACAGCTGCTAACAATGGATCCATCCAGCCACAGGAGTATCAGTAATCCACTTGGATGCCCTATAGGTACAATGTTTACAAAGGCACCAATGTGTAAATCCTCCAAAGCTTCCAGGACATAGCTGAGATTTCAGCCCCATCTCCATGTAGGAGTAGCCCATAGGTGCTTGAATGCTCCCAGAGCTCATAGAGGCAGAGTTGTGCCTATTGTGAGTACACTGAGAATGAGAATGAGGATGCTGTAGCAGGGTTGTGGCCCAGGCCACACTCCAGCTGCTTTGGACTGTTTCTGTCCAGTGAAGCCTGAGTTTCAGGAGTCAGTACCTATGCACACCAGGAGACACGTCTTGGGTTGGGAACTGCAGTGAGGTGACTAGGACCATCTGTGTTGGTCTCTTTCTCTGTTCTGACTGCTGCTACACTCTCCTCTGAGCTCCTGGAGCTCCCTATCTGTCCTGGCTAATCTCTATCCTTTGAAGGGGTTTCCCAGGGTATCTTTCCTCGTTCACAGCTACCCTCCTAGGGGCACAGGTCTCATCCCATTTCCTTTTATTTTGTTATCTTGATCGCTCCCCTCTTCTAGTTCTAAGAATTGTTTATGGTTCAATTATATTTCCCCTTTGTGAGTTATCAGCTATATTTCTTCAATTTGTTATTTTAGTTTGGTTTGTTGCTTTAGTGTTTTTTTTTTTTTTTTTGGTTTTTTGTCTCTTCAGGGCTACACCCATGGCATATGGAGGTTCCCAGGCCAGGGGTCCAACCTGAGCTGCAACCGCTGGCCTACACCATAGCCACAGCAACGCCAGATCCAAGCCACATCTGCGACCTACACCACAGATCAGGGCAATGCTGGATCCTTAACCCACTGAGCAAGGCCAGGGATTGAACCTGCCACCTCATGGTTCCTAGTCAGATTCGTTTCTGCTGTGCCGCAGTGGGAACTCCTGTTGCTTTAGATTTTATAGATTATCATCATCAACATACTAGAGTCTTTCTTTGTGTGGCTATTCTACTTCATGTAGAGTACAAGAACCTTATAACAGTATATCATCTTTTTTCCCAATTTCTTTTATTTTCATATATTTTAGTTGTACATGTCTTACAAACTATGCATCATTATTTTATTTAAAATCTGAACTATCACTTAGAGATATTTTATTAATAAGAAAAACGTAACATATCCATATTGTTACTATTTGTAATGTAATGTTTTTCATTCCTTTTTGTGGACCCAGATTTCCATCTGGAATCATTTCCTTTGGTCTATAAGACATTAACATTTCTTTAAGTGTGAATCTGCTGGTGTTGAACTCTTCCAGCTTTTGTATGTCTGAAATATATTTTAAAATATATTTCTCTGGGTGTGTGGTGTTCTAGGTTGATAGTTGCTTTGATTTCAGCAGTTTAAAAATCTTTTTCCTAACTTGGTTTCTGTTGAAAAATCTGTTGAAATGCTTATCTTTATCCCTCTGTATGTATTGTATGTCTTTTTCTATCATTGTTTTTAAGGTTTTCTTTTTTAAACTAGTTCTGAGCAGTTTGATTATGATGTACCATGATATATTCTCTTGTGCTTGAAATTTCTTGAGCTGTTTAGACCTGCGGATTTGGTTTCCATCAAATTCAGAAAAATTTTAGCCACTGCTTTTTCCCAACATTTTATTTCCCTTTATCCCTTTCTGTCCTCTCTTTTGGGTACTCCATTAACAGTGTTAGGCTGCTTGAAGTTTTGTCACAGCTCATAGATGTTCTCTTCACTTGTAGAGATTTTTTTCTCTTTGTTTCAATTTTCATAGTTTCTCTTTCTATATCCTCAAGTTCACTAATCTTTTCTTTTACAATGTCAAATAACTATTAATCCATCCAGGTATTTTTCATTTTAGACATTATAGTCTTCATCTCCATAGGATTGTTATTGGTCTGCCTTATATCTTCTAGGTCTCTCTCTACTTAACATGTTCAATCTTTCCTTTTGAACATATGGGGTACAGTTATAACTGTTTTAATGTTCTTGTCTGCTAATTCTACCATCTGTATCTGTTTTCAGTTGGTTTTGGTAAGTTGATTTTTTTTTTTCCTCCTCAATATGGGAAGTATTTTCTTGCTTCTTTGTTTGCTTGGCAATATCTGATTGGATGTTAGGCGTTTTGAATTTTTGCCTAGTTGGATACTGAATATTTTTATATTCCTATATATATTCTTGAGCTTTGTTCTGAGACATAGTTAAGTTACTTAGAAACAGTTTCATCCTTTCCAGGCTGGCTTTTAAGATTTGTTAGGTGGTTCTAGAGCATAGTTTAATCTGGGATTAATAATTCTGCATTGTCGATACAAATCTGCTCCATTAGTCATAAAGTTTTCCATTCTTAGTGGTGGGAATTGACACCCCACCAAGGGAACTCCTCTTGTCCTTGTGTAAATCCTTCTGTAAATCCTATTCCTCTGATCCTTTCAGGTGGTTCTCTTCCTGGCCTCTAGAGTTCCTCACTCACCTGAACTGCCCAGTGCTCTGCTGAATACTTGGTTTTCTGCTCATCTCTATCCAGAGTGTGCTCTCTGTGTATCTGTCTCCTGTTCTATCCTGTGAATTTTTATCACCTTGTTCTACCTAGTCTCTCAGCTCCATCTCCATTAATTTAGGTAGTATGGTGGGTTTTTGCTTCGTCCCCTCAGGGTGCCACACCTGGAAACTGTGAAAGTGGTAAGCTGAGGCAGTTGTAAGGGAAACGTTTGTTTATTTAATATTTTCAGGGGCCCCACTGGATTCGTTACTCAATGTCCACTGTCTTGAAAATTGCTGTTTCATATAATTTGTCCCTGTTGTTACTTCTTGGTTAAAAGCAGAAGGCAGCTTTCTTTTATTTAGCTTAATGCATTTGAGATTCGTTTGTGGACTTGCCTGAATCAGTAGTTTATTCCTTTTTACTGTTGAGTAGAATTCTATCATATTGCTATACCAGCTTGTTTATTCACCAGCTGAAAGACATGTGGGTCATTTACACTTGATAGCAGTTGTTAAGTAGAGCCACTGTGCCGTCAGTATATCTTCTTCTTTTTGACCAGAAGTCTTTTATTTGGTTGGCTTTTTTTCCTATTTCTTTAGTTTTAAGCGTTTCTTATATGTCCTCAATACAAGTCCTTTACCATATATATGATTTGCAAATATTATTTTCCCAGTCTGTGGCTTCATTCTCCTCATAGTGCCACTTGAAGAGCACATATTCTTAATTTTAATGAAGTCAAATTTTTCATTTTTCCTCTTGTGCATTATCATGGTTTTGGTGTTGTGTAAGGAGTTTTTGCCTAACTCAAATTCATGAGTATTTTCTTTGGTAATTTCTTCTAGAAGTTTTAGCATTTAGAGTTTACATTTATATCTGTGTTTCTTTTATTTTCTTTTTTTTTGGCTTTTTTGTCTTTTTAGGGCAGCACCCATGGCATATTGAAGTTCTCAGGCTAGGGGTCACATCAGAGCTGTAGCTGCTGAGCTATGCCACAGCCACAGCAATACCAGAGCTGAGCCACATCTGTGACCTACACCACAGCTCGGGGCAATGCCACATCCTTAACCCACTGACCGAGGCTAGGGATTGAACCCGTGTCCTCATGGATACCGGTTGGGTTTGTTACACTATGCCACCATGGGAACTCCTATCTATGATTAATTTTGAATTAAATCCTATATGTAGTGTAGATATCTGTCAGTTTCAATTTTTATTTTTCTGGCACTATTTTTATTGCCCACACTCATGGCATGTGAAAGTTCCTGGGCTAGGAATTTATCTTGAGCCACAGCAGTGACAGTGCCAGACCCTTAACCACTAGGCCACCAGAGAACTCCATGAAGCACTGTTGTTTTCACTTTGTTAAAATACACATAACATTAAACTTATCATCCTAATCATTTTGAAGTATACAGTTAAGTGGTATTAAATATATTCACAGTGTTATGAAGCCATCACTATCATCCATCTCCATAACTCTTTACATCTTATAAAATTGAAACTCTATACCTATTAAACAATAACTTCCCATTCTTCCTTCTGCCTTAGCAACCCTGACAACCACCGTTATACTTTCTGCCTTCAGGATTATGATTACTCCCTGAGGACTATTTTTTGAAACAACTGTCATTTTTTTTTTCCATTGAATTGTCTTTGCACTTTTGTCAAATATCAAGTTGGCTATACAGTTGTGGATCCATTTCTGCATTCTCTATTCTATTCATGAATATGTGTCTCTCCTTTTCCCAGTGCCACACTGTCTTGATTACTGAAGCTTTGTAGTAAGTCTGGAAATAAGATAATTTGAGTCCTCCAACTTCTTTTTCAAAATTGTTTTAGTCTGCACCCATTGTCATTACATATGATTTTTAGTATCAGCTTTCAATTACTACGGAAAAATTCCCTCTAGTATTTTGATTCGGAATGCATTGAATCTATCCATGAGATTGAAGAGGAGTGAGTCTTCTAATCTGTGAACACAGAATATTTCTTTAGGTCTTTCTTTCATTTTTCATTGGTAGTTTTCATAGTTTTCAGTTTATAGATCTTGCACATATTTTATTAAAATATAAGTGTTCCTTAATTTTAGGGGCTATTACTGATTGGTTTTCGTTTCAGTTTCAAATTATTCACTGGTAACACATAGAAATACAATTGAATTTTGTATATCAATCGGGTACCTTACACAACCTTACTAAATACACTTATCAGTTGTAGTTTACTGTAGACTTTGGCTTGTTTTTACATAAACAATTTCTGTTTTTTCTCTTCCCTATATTCCAATTTTTTCTTTTTTTCTTTTTTTTTTTTAGGGCCACACTTGTGGCATATGGAAGTTCCCAGGCTAGGGGTTGAATCAGAGTTGCAGCTGCCAGGCTGTGCCACAGCCATAGCAATGAGGGAACCGAGCCATGTCTGCAACCTATACCACATCTCATGGCAATGTAAGATCCTTAATCCACTGAACGAAACCGGGGATTGAACCTGTATCCTCGTGGGTACTAGTCAGGTTCATTTCTGTTGAGCCACAATGGGAACTCTCCCTAATGTACTAACAATTTAGAGTATACAGGTGGATATGTGTAGGTTATAAGCAAATACCATGCCATTTCATATAAGAGCGTTGAACATCTATGGATTTTGGTATCTGTGGGAGTCCTGGAATCAACTTCTCATGGTTACCAAATGATAGTTACCCTTTAAATCGTCTCTAGGTTACTTATGGTACCTAATACATTGTAAATGCTGTCTAGTTTGTGGAATATTCAAGTTTTGCTTTTTGGAGCTTTGTGAATTTTTTTTTTTCCCTGATATGTTTGATCCATGGTTTGTTGAGTCTGTGGATGCAGAGCCTGTGGATATGGAGGACCAAATATAACTCATTTTGTTTATCATTCATCCACTAGTGGGCATTTGCATTTTATCCATCTGTTGGCTATTGAATAATACTGTTGTGAACATAGGTATAAAATTTTCTGTAGATTAAAACCTAATTATCGAAATAGTTGTGGTAAATTTAAGTGGTCTAAAAACTACATGTAAAAGTAAGAAATTGTCATGATTTAGAAGAAAACTATATCAGACAGCTTGACCAAATTGACATTTATAGAATTGCTCCACTGGGGCACTTGCAGAATTTACGTTCTTTTTCATATGTATTTAGGATGGGCTGCAAACTGTTTCCAAAATGTGGAGAAAAGAGTAACTTATATTCATTTTATGAAACCAAGTTTACCCTGAAACCAATTCCTCCAGAGACAATAGAAGAATACTACAAACCAGTATCTCACATAAACATAGATGGAGAACTCACTAACAAAATATAACAAACTGAATCCCATGATATGTAAAAAACATAATATACTTTGACCATGTGGGGTTTATCCCAGTAATATACGTTGGTTTAACATTTGAAGATTAACGTCTCCCCTTTTATCCCCCTCTCTTCCCCTGTTAACTACCATTCTACTCTCTTCCTTTATGAATTTGACATTTTTTACATTCCACCTAAAAGTGAAATCATGCAATATTTTTCTTTGTGTCTGGCTTGTTTTGCTTAGCCTCATGTCCTTCAGATGCACTAGTGTTGTCACAAATGGCTTTTTTTTTTTTAAGGCTGAATAATACTTCATTCTATATACATACAGCACAGTTTCTTTATCTATTCATATGTTAATGGACCCAGGCTGTTTCCATATCTTGGCTATTGTGAAAAAGGCTGTGATGAATGTGGAAACATAGATATTTCTTTGAAATTGTGATTTCATTTCCTTTGGACATATATCCAGAAGAGGCATTGCTGGATTATGTGGTAGTTCTGTTTTTACCATGAGTGGGATTGCTGGATCATATGATAGTTCTATATTTAGTTTTTGTTTTTGTTTTGTCTTTTTAGGGCCACACCCACAGCATATGGAAGTTCCCAAGCTAGGGGTTGAATCAGAGCTGTAGCTGCTGGCCTGTGCCTCAGCCACAGCAATGGGGGATCCAAGCCATGTCTGTGACCTACACCACAGCCGGATCCTTAACCCACTGAGTGAAGCCAGGGATCGAACATGCATCCTCATGGATGCTAGTCAGATTAGTTTCTGCTAAGCCACAATGGGAACTCCTATATTTATGTTTACCCTGAGATACAAAGAAGTAAGTCTACCCAAATACTTGTACTCCACCTTTTTCATAGAAGCTTTATTCATAACAACCAAAAAATGCAAACCACTCAAGTAGCGAGTGGATTAAACACATCTGGTTGTTTTTCCATACAGCGGAAATACCACCCAGCAATAAAAAGAATAAACTGCTGTTGTGCTTATGGTATTTGTTTTTATTGCTCCATATTAATATTACCACAAATTTAGCAGCTTAAAACAACACACATTTTTCACCTCCATGTTCCTGTGTTCAGGAGTCCAGGTATGGCCTTGCTGAGTTCTCTGCTTAAGGTCTAAGGAGTCTGCAATCAAGGTGTCAGCCAGTGCTGCATTCTCACCTCTATGCTTGAGTGTGGAAAGATCCACTTTCCCACACATGTGGTTTTGGGCAGCATTCATTGCCTTGCGGTCTTAAGGCTGTGAGCTTCAGTTTTCTGCTTAATGATGGCAGAGACCACCATAACTTCCTGAAGGTCACTAGCAGCTTCTTGCCACATGAGACCAAACATAGGCATCTTTTTCCTTACAGCCAGCAAGGGAAAGAGACTCCAGCAAGAAACATGCCATAATCTTATATAACATAATCATGTAATCACATATATTCCATGACCTTTGCCACATTTTCATAATTAGACGTAAGTCACAGGTCCTGTCCTCTCTGAAGGGGAAAGAGATCATATAGAGGCATGAACACCAAGAAGTGGTGGTTGTGGGGACTACCCTCAGAGTCTGTTTTCTATACATAATAACATGGATTAAGAACATTATGTTGAGTAAAATAACCTAAAGTGCAAGAGTACTTACAATAAGAACCCAGTTATATGAATTTATAGATAAGGCAAAACTAATCAACAGTGTCAAAGTATATCACACACTGGGGCCGTGGATGAATTAAGGTGGATATTTGCATGTAGTCAGATACTTGAAATGGTTTCACTGTATTGTATGTAAATTGTACCTTAATAAAGTTGCTTAAGAAAAAAGAATAGTAATGGCCATGAGCATCACAAAATTTTTAACTGAATTATACCAACTGAATCTAATAATATCCTTAAGAAACGCTTAAGGCTCAGTAATCAGAAAATAGTTCATTTTAGGGAGTTCTGTTGTATCTCAGTGGTAATGAACTCGACTAGTATCCAGGTGGACGTGGATTCAATCCTTGGCCTCACTCAGTGTGTTAAGGATCTGGTATTGCCATGATGTGTGGAGTAAGTTGCACAGATTTGGCGTTCCTATGGCTGTGGTGTAGGCGGGAGGCTACAGCTCTGATTCCACCCCTAGCCTGGGAACTTCCATATGCCACAGGTGTGGTCCTAAAAAAACAAGAAAGAAAGGAAGAGAGAGAGAGGAAGGAAGGAAGAACGGAAGGAAGGAAGAACGGAAGGAAAAAGCTAATTGTATAATATATCATTTGAAGAATTTTCACATTTAAAATTGTGAATTTCAGAGTTCCTGTTGTGGCTCAGTGGTAACAAACGCAACTAGTATCCATGAGGATGCAACTTTGATCCCTGGCCTGACTCAGTTGGGGATCTGGCGGTGCAATGAACAGTGGTGCCGGTCTCAGATGCAGTTCAGATCCCACGTTGCTGTGGAGTAGGGCTGCAGCTGGGAACTTCCATATGCTGCAGGTGCAGCCCTAAAAAGCAAAATAATAATAATAATAATAAAATAAAATTGTGGATTTCTTTTTTTTTTTTTTAGTTCTTTATGATGTGTTAGCACTCAGAACTAGCAAAGATCATTTTTTGAAAGATGAAGTTTCATTTTAAATATCTTTTCCTTTAGTATAGCACATTTCTAATATATCTTTTGGATGCACCTTGTTTATAACCTATCCATAATTTTAGTTCTGAATGGTCACCTACTGAATCTGGTGATAAATGTCTCATTTACCTTAATCCCTTTTGGTAATACTTCTAAAAGTGTTTTAGCCCTTTTAAATGCCTATAGAATTTTGAAGAATGTACGCTTCATGAAGTATTCTATGGCTTCTTCTGGTCTTTTTTACTGATTAATGGGACCTTTAACTTGCAGGTTCACTTTTACATTCATTATAGTGTGTTATATTCCAGTAAGAATATTAAAGTTCAATGAAAATTTCATGCATCCTGATGGGAGTGCAAATGAACATTGATGAAAGAATGCTCGGATCTTAAGTCTTATAAACTGTCCAGTTATCTTGCTAAATTTCATTCAAACAATGGTTACATTATAGTGAAGACTGATACAGAATCCACCATACAGTATAGTTAGTAATGGCAAAATCATTATATAATTTATAATTGAATAGAAGTTCAGTTCCAAATCGTTCTGAGGTTAAAAAAATATAGTGATTGGCTTTTTTTTTTTTTTTTTTTTTTTTTTGCTTATTTTTAGGGCTGCATCTGCGGCATATGAAGGTTCCCAGGCTAAGGGTCAAATTGGAGCTACAGCTGCTGGCCTACACCACAGCCACAGCAATGCAGGATCCTAGCCACTTCTGCAACCTACACCACAGCTCACGGCAACACCGGATCCTTAACCCACTGAGTGGGGCCAAGTATCAAACCTGCAATCTCATGGTTCTCAGTCAGATTCATTTCTACTGTGCCACAATGGGAACTCCATGTAGTGATTTGATATTAATGCTTATTTCTGTTCCTCCTCCTAGCCTCTGCCAGCCTTAATCAGGACATTTCCTTTTCTGTATATAGTGATTGGGAAACAAGGGATGATTATATAAATGAGTGATCACATTGAAAATTTCTACCTGTAACCTTTATTGAATATGTAACAGGTAATGGTCATGAACCATCATTTCAAGATGACATTTCAAAGATCTGTTTTTTGTAGAATTATAAATATTGTAAATTATATTATAGAATTATTCAGCAGTTGCATTTGTCTATCCAAATAAAAATTATTTTTATTTGCGCCGTTTAAAACAAAGCTAAAGGAAGCCCTTATCGCTTTCCCTAGAGAATAGTATCTCTTGAAAATGAGTAGTCTAGGTGGTATTTAACACATTATCTGAGTTATATTACTTTCTTACATCTATGAATGAATTTTATAAACTTATACAAAACCAGTAGGGTTTAGAAAACACATATCAGAGCTTCCTCAATCTATCAATCTACCTTGGAATTTAAAAAATTATTTGGCTTCTATAGAAGTATTTTTCTTTTTCTAGCCTTACAGAAATGAAAATGCTGTTTTATAGATTGATCAATAAGACAAATTGTTGTTTTTCTCATGGTGATAGTAAATATGCATCACACTATTACACTTTTTCAGCATAATCTGATGCCAACAGTAGTGTTCAAAGACTCTACATGGCAATCATCAGGCAAAAAGTGTAGTAATTAATAATGATTTTTATTTTAGATTTTATAAAAGTGTTTTTGAATCATGTAATATAGTTATTGCTAAAAGGATTATACTTTTGGTAGCCCTAGGACAGGGACAGGTTAACTTTTTCCTCAAAGGATCAGATCATAAATATTTTAGGCTTTGTGGACCACATGGTTTTTGTTACAGCTACTCAACTCTGCTGTTGTAGCACTAAATGTAATAGATAATATGTAAATAAATGTTATTGTGTTCCAATAAAATTTTATTTACAGACACTGAAATTTGAATTTTGTATAATTTTCATGTGTCATGAAATATTTTTCTACATTGGTTATTTTTTTCAGCCATTAAAACAAACAAACAAAAAAATAACTCAGGGGCTGAATTGTGCTTACGAGCTATTATAGTTTGCCAACCCCTGTCCTGGAAGTTGATTTTTCTGAACTTTCTTTTTTTTTTTAATCTTTTTGTCTTTTCAGGGCCATACCCACCGCATATGGAGGTTCCCAAGCTAGGGGTCTAATCGGAGCTACAGTTGCTGGCCTATGCCACAGCCACAGCAACACTGGATCTAAGCCACATCTGCAACCTACACCACAGCTCACAGCAATGCCGGATCCTTAACCCACTGAGCGAGGCCAGGGATCAAACCCGCAACCTCACGGTTGCTTGTTGGATTTGTTTCCACTGCGCCACAACAGGAACTCCTGAGCTAACTTTCTAATCTAAATTAAAACTGAAGATTTATGCCTTAAAACTTTTTAGAAGTATATAGCTCATGGTGAATTATTTTGAAAGAAGTCTTTCCTGGGGGAAAAATGCCCATAAATAAAGATAAATAACTTTTATTTTGACTATAAAGAGGCAGTTAAAAAATTCCATAAACTGCTTATTTCCTCAGTCATGCAGAGGAGTCTTTTTTTTATCATACAGAGCTGGATTTTCAAAATCACATTATCATGAATATTTTTAATAATGCAAGTATTCATTCAGTAGCTGTGTTTAAGTACCTGCCCTTTGGAGGTGTTTAGCGGGTAGAAAAATAAATTTCCCATGGATTCATCCTGCCTTTGGCATGACAGCCTTCCAGCCTAACAAGGAATATAAAATCAGTGCAAGTTGTGGCTAGAAGTAGAATGCAGGTAATAATAACATGGGTGGAAGTTCAGAAACAGGACTAGAGAAGGCAAAACACTGTGTCTGTATTAAAAATACATGTATGGGGTCAGTGCAAGAGAGAACAGAGCAGAGATAAATAGCTAATTACAATTGAATGTTGTTCTCCCCCCCACCCCACACCAAACCATTCATTCCGGGGCCTGTCATAAGGATAGCTCCTGATACTATTACTTGGATGACAGAAGGTGGGCTGGTAGAGCTAGCTGGCCAGAAGGCAGGTGGCTGGTGAATGGGCAGAGCTCGGATTTTAGAGCCAGTTCAACCAGCATTTGATTCTCAGTCTGCTACTAATTACGGGAGTTTAGGCAAGTTGCCTAATCTTTCTGAACCTCAGTTTCCAAATCTGTAACATGGATTAGTGATTCTCTTTTTTTTTTTTTTTCCTGACATGTAGTTAGTGTTGTGACCTATTTCCTCTTCCTAGTTTAGTGTTGATTACTAAAGTTTGAGAGACTGCTTAGTAGAGCGTGGATGGTTTTTGAGCCAGAGACAGGGGCAGATATGGATTCAAATTCTATCATTACTACTTACTGCATATTTGGGAAAATTGTTTAATTTCTCTATAAAATAAGCATATCTCACAATTTTGTAATGAAGATTGAATCAAGTAAAGCTAGAAAAAAATAGTGGTTTTCTACTTTTTAAAGACCATATTCCCTACAGTATATTTTCTCGGTTTCCTGTATATCCTCATAGGCCAAGCAAATATTATTGATCATGCTTTTATTAGTTGGTTATTAAAAATACAGGTTTATTGGGAGTTTCTGCTGTGGCACAGTAGGTTAAGAATTTGACTGCAGAGGGTTGGGTTGCTGCAGAGACTTGGGTTTGATCCCTGGCTTAAAGGATCCAGCGTTGCCACAGCTGTGGTCAGATTCAGTCCCTGGCCCAGAATCTTCCATATGCCATGGATGCAGCTATAAAAAGAAGAGATAATACAGGCTTATTGAATGATAGTAATAGTAATAACTTAGCCTTGAATGTTTATTGTATGCCAAGTACCGAGCTAAGAGTTTATATATATTATTTAATATAGCTTTCACAACAACCCTAAATATAGATACTAGTATTATAATTTATACTTTAGAGATGGGAAATCTGATGCTTAGAAAATTAACTTGCCCCAGGTAACAGAGCCAATAAGTGCTTAAGTTGGGATTTGAACCCAGAAAATCTGCCTTTGCTCTGCTAAGGACTATATATATGTCTTCATGTGATTCTGATACACTTGCCTAGAGGCAGCTGCTCTACTCCCTTTCTATTGCCATACAGCGTGTAGCACAGTGCCCTAGACACTTAACAAATATGGGCTCTTTCTGCACTGCAGCTTATCTCCCAAATGTTAGAGCTAAAGCTTGATGATACTAACTTAAGAGATACACTGCTTGCTAGAGCTGATCAGAAGAGAAATTCTGTAAATGAAAATTTTTCTACATCCATTCCTTTATATATTGAGCAATAATCAATTCACATTTCCAGGATAATATAATTTTAATATTGCATTGAAGTTTACTGTATTATGATTTGACCAATATATATACTAAATTGAATTCAGATGATTCTGAGGTATGATTTTAGTTATGAAACTATACCCTCCACATCTTCCCCACACTTAAGTATTTTTTGTGACACAAATCACCACCTGGCATGTTTTTATATTTCCTTTTTGTACCCCCTTCACTAGTATATCTGCTACAGGAAAGGGAGAGAATTCATGTTTGGTTTCCTGTTGTATCTCTCGAGCATAAAACAGTATATAACAGGTGTTCAATACTTATTTTTTTCGTGCACAAATGAATAAAACTTTTGTGCAAAGTATAGAAAACTTAGAGTTAAATGTTATTTTTCTTTCTAGCTTGGATCAGAAGAACGAGAAAAACTCCACCTACTATGGAGGTAAGAATACACAGGGAAAATATTCATATAAGTGTTTCTAGTACTGTGTTTTCAATTGGGAGTTTGTCCTGTTAGCGATACAGGAAGCCTCAAAATATATGTGATGCCACCTTTCCAAAGTGTTACTTTTACTTCATAGAAAATAATTTCAAAAATTTTATAATAAAATAAATACACAAATTATGCGATGTAACATAAAATTTGTGTGTATATATATATATATATATTTTTTTTTTTTTTTTGCTATTTCTTGGGCCGCTCCCACGGCATATGGAGGTTCCCAGGCTAGGGGTCTAATCGGATCTGTAGCCGCCAGCCTACGCCAGAGCCACAGCAATGAGGGATCTGAGCTGCGTCTGCAACCTACACCACAGCTCACGGCAACGCCGGATCATTAACCCACTGAGCAAGGGCAGGGACCGAACCCGCAACCTCATGGTTCCTAGTCAGATTCGTTAACCACTGCGCCATGACAGGAACTCCAAAATTTGTATATTTAAATTAAATAATAAAAATTTATAACAATAAAATCACTTTAGAGAATTTTTAGACTTATAGTACCTTGTGTCAACACATTTCCCCTGGCCCCTGGGCGTTCTCTGTTCTGTTAATGGATGCTCTGGTGGAAAAGTTTGAGAAATACTAATTCTCTTGGTTCTCTCCAAATAGTGCACTGCTTATTTTGCCCTATATAAAACATAAAATTTTATAATTTTTATTTAAATTTAATGCCACCAAGTATCTGAAGAAACTTTATAATGTATAATTAGCATGTAATAGGCAACACTTGGTAATTAATTGTTGATTTTTTTTTTGTCTTTTTTGTAGGGCTGCACCTGCAGCATATGAAACTTCCTGCACTAGGGGTCGAATCCAGAGCTGCAGCCACTGGCCTACACCACAGCCACAGCCATATCAATGCTGGATCCAAGCCATGTCTGTGACCTACATTATAGCTCACGACAACCCCAGATCCTTGACCCACTGAGCAAGGCCAGGGATCGGAATCCATGTCCTCATGGATACTAGTTGGGTTCCTTACTGAGCCACAAGGGGAACTCCCTAAAGTGAGTTTTTATTTAAAGCTTTAGGAGTTCCCATTGTGACTCATCAGGTTAAGAACCCCAGTAGTATCCACGAGGATGTGGGTCTGATCCCTGGTCTCCCTCAGTGGGTAAGGATCCGGCATTGCCACAGACTGTGATGTAGGTCACAGCTGCAGCTCGGATCCAGTGTTACTATGGCTGTGGTATAGGCCTGCAGCTGCAGCTCCAATTCAATCCCTAGCCTGGAAATTTCCATATACCACAAGTATGGCCCTAAAAAGAAAAAGAAAAAAGCTATTAAAACTTTAGAAACATAGTCTTGGTGGTATGCAGAATAACAAGCATAACAATGCTTGCTGTCATATTTGTGGGTTTTTGGGGTTTTGTTGGGGGTTTTGGGGTTTTTTTTTTTTTTTTTTTGGCCTTTTAGGGCTGCACCTGTGGCATATGGAAGGTCCCAAACTAGGGATGGACCTGGAGCTACAGCTGGCAGCTACAGCCACAGCCACAGCCATGTGGGATCTGAGCTGCATCTGTGACCTACACCACAGCTCATGCCAGTGCAGGATCCTGAACCCACTGAGCAAGGCCAGGGATCAAACCCGCATCATCATGGGTACTAGTTGGAGTTATTTCTGCTGTGCCATGACGGGAACTCCCCCTATTTATGTTTTTAAAACATGGTTTTTTCATAATTTTTGTCTTTGCTAACCTCCAGGGCACTCTCCCACACTGATGGCAGAGATTAGAACCAGACTTGCATCTTTTCCCATCAGTGTCTTCCCCAGTCTTCCCCATTTAGTTCTTTGACTTCATTTACACTAGTATCCTTACCTCAAGTGAACAACCACTTCCATAGCCACACCTTAGTGCTTATCATCACCAAATGCCATTCTACCACTTACACTTGTAAACTCACAATCCCAGATTCTAGATATATTAAGGGAGAAAAAAAACCTATTTACTGTAAAATAAGATGTGTATGCAGAAAATCACAAGAATTTAATGTATTGCTTAATGGGTTATTATAAGGCAAATTCCATCCAGGTCAAGAAATAGAACTTTGCCAGTCACTCATGTGCCCCATCTCAATACAACTTCCATTCTCCCCACAAAAACAACCCTGAACCTGACTTTTATTGTAATCATTTCCCCTCATGTTTAAATAATTGTATCACCCAAATGTACGCTACAGACCTGTCTCTCTTTTTTTTTTTGGTCATAAGCTCCGGCATATGGAAGTTCCCAGCCAAGGAGTGAATGTGAGCTGCAGCTGCGACCTATGCTACAGCTGCAATGATGCTAGATCCTTAACCCACTGTGCTGGGCCGGGAATTGGACCTGTGCCTCTGCCATGACCTGGGCCATTGCATTTGGATTCCTAACCCATTGTGCCAGAGTGGGAACTCCCTAATCTTGTCCGTTTTGTCAAAACATAATAATTGTTTTAAATGTTTTTCAGTTTATATGTTTTTCCTCCATCTTTTTAAATTCATTACACATTTTATCTGTTGAAAAACCCAGGCTTTTTGACTTAGAATTTGCCACAGTCTAGATTTTGCTGACGTTATGCTCTTTGTGTAATTAAACATGTTCCCATATTCCTCCAAATTGGCAGCTGGATCCAGAAGCTAGGTATTCATGTTTGATCTTTTTGTCACGTATGTAGAAAATGTTTGGCAAGACTTCAAGAGAGCATTATTTCTGGCTGTCCCTCTTTTTGTGGTCATTGCACTTGTGCATGCTTAATGCCTATGTCAACTCATTGGAAACAGCCAACAGCCTCCTACTCTTTTTTTTTTTTTCTTTTTAGGGCCGCACCTGCGGCATATGGAGGTTACCAGGCTAGGGGTTTAATCAGAGCTATAGCCACCAGCCTCCACCACAGCCACAGCCACAACAACACCAGATCCAAGCTGTGTCTGTGACTTATACTACACCACACCACACGGCAATGCCCAATCCTTAACCCACTGAGCGAGGCCAGGGATCGAATCCTCAACCTCATGGTTCCTTGTCGGATTTGTTTCCACTGTGCCACAATGGGAACTCCCACAACCTCCCTATTCTTACATACCAGTTGGAACTAATTTGTTTTCAAGATGCTACCAATAAGATAACTTTAAAGAAAAGATAACCTTAGTGTGTGCAAATCTGGTAATACCACCTTAACTAGGTGTCAGAAGTTGTACCAAGACTTGACATCACATATTCCCTTTGTATGATGTTCTAAGAGTAAGACATCATTCATGTAGTATTTCTTAAAATACACAACCTTAATCTAATCATGAGGAAGCAACCAGAAAACCTAAATTGGGACACATCTCATAAAATACCAGAACAATCATGTCAGTGTAATGAGTGACAAAGACTGATTAACATGACAGCGAAATGTGACATGTTATTCTGAATTGGGGAGAAAACTTAGATATAAAGGACAATATTGGGATATTTCTTTAAGTTTTAACATGAACTATATATTAAGTAATAGGGTTACATCAGTGATAAATCTCCTGAAGAAAAAGAAAGGACACTATTAAATTCCCTTTGTGTAAGTCTGAAAAACAGGCAACTTCTAATTAATTTATTCTTGGGAAAGGAAAAACAGTAGAGACTGTTTTCCAGACAAATTTGAGAGAAGAGGAACCAATCTGAAAAATAGATAAAATGAACACATAATATATGGAATATGTAAAGTTGAATTATAGGTAAGTACATGGAAAATAAACAATTTATTTTCTCCAAGAAAAGTAAAACTTGGGTGGGAAAAGGAAAAATAATCCTAGTATACAGATAATTCACTCATTCATTGTGTTTACTCATAAATATTGAATATTGTTCTACAACTGTGTTGAGACTGTTAGGTCACAAAAAGGATGATACAAATCCTTATTTTCAGTTATGAGAAGTTAATTATACAATGCTTGAAACTGAAAAATAAATGATAACATAAGAATGTTATGGAGGGATCAGGGCAAAGTCTACTTGATTACTGTCAAACACTTTTGTGGTTCGGCCTGTGCTGTAAGGATAAATATCACCTAAAAGAATATAAAGTAATTGCTTCTGTGGAGAAGGCAATATTATTGCTCATAATAACCCTTTGAGGATGATGTGGGCCTACAAACTATGTAAATATATAACTTTGATTTAAAGCAAAGAATTTGAAAAAACGTACACAGTGCTGTAGATGAGGGGTAGCAAAGTTTTTCTTTTGAGCACCTGATGGTAAATATTTAAGTCATTGTAAGACAGTATCTATTGCAGCTATTTAACTCTGCTATTGTAGTGTGAAAGCAATTGTGGATAATATGTAAATCAGTGAGTGTGGCTGTGCCCAATATAACTTCATTTACAAAACCAGCAGCAGCTATATCCTAATTTGTTAACCTCTGGTATGGATCAGTGATTTTCAAGTTGGGATATCTGTACCCTGGGTACACAAAAACTTCCTGTGGGATATACAGGTATGAGTAGCTTTAAAGCAATTAATTTCCATATTTTCTCTTTCCATATATAGTCCTTCCTTAAAAAGAGATACCTTGACGTTCCCATTGTGGCTCAGTGAGTTAAGAACCGCATTAGTATCCATGATGATATTGGTTCGATCCCTGGCCTTGCTTAGTGGGTTAAAGGATCTAGCATTGCCACAAGCTGCTGTGTAGGTCACAGCCTCAGCTCGGATCTGGCATTGCTGTGGCTGTGGTATAGGCCGGCAGCTACAGCTCCGATTTGACCTCTAGCCTGGAAACCTCCATGTGCTGTGGGTGTGGCCCAAAAAAGACAAAAATAAATAAATAAATAAATAAATAAATAAAAATAAAAAAGATCTTCCTGAGAATTCTGGTCTCCCAGTTCTCCTTTCTGACTTATTTTATAACCATCTCTCTTTCAGAAGAAAAGCTTATCCCTTGTCCATCCTAAATCTTACTATGGGGCATTGCCTTGGAATTTAAAAATCAGGTCACCAAGCACAGAGACTATTGGAGAGTGTCTCCTGAGGGAGAGTCCCTTGAGAGCAAAACAGAGAAAGCTTCAATACACATTATTGAAAGGGAAACACATTATTTCATTCAGGCGACAAACTCATGGCAAGTTCCATGCCTTATGGTTTTTCTGTCTACCTAGCTAGTCAGCAATCCATTTATCTATCTTAAAATTAAAATTCACAAGTGAGAAATTTGTCATGTGGTCACATATTAACACATTTATTTGAAATTAAAAATTGTTAGACTTTTTCTGGCAGAGTAAGTCAGATTTATTTGATTGGATTTGACAGTGAGGACTGGCTTTGCGAATTAAGTTATATGGTTATATTTTCCGTAAACTGAATAAGCTAAACTGCAGCTCCAAGGCTTTGACAAAAACATATTTAGAGCATGCATGTGATACACAATAAACTGGAAAATAACATCCTTTGCCATTATTTAAGTGTCAACTTAAATATGCTAGGTGGTACATAGGAGGTAAGTACATAAATTTCTTTTCAAGATACTACTATATTGTGTATGGATATATAAAGATATAGTGAAAGTATAAACAATAGGCATGAAGGAGTTCCCCTCGTGGCTCAGTGGTAACAAACTCAACTAGTATCCATGAGGATGGGGGTTTGATCCCTGGCCTTGTTCAGTGGGTTAAGGATCCAGGGTTGCCGTGAACTGTGGTGCACCACGCAGATTCTTGGATCCCAAGTTGCTGTGACTGTGGCATAAGCCGGCAGCTGTAGCTCCAATTTGACCCCTAGACTGGGAACTTCCCTATGCCACAGGTGCGACCCTAAAAAGAAAAAAAAAAAAAAGGCATATAAATGATAGACAAGAAAGTTTAAGTCATTGTTGCCACTAGGGAAGGAGAATGGGGAGGGGAGGGTCACAGTATTTTATTGCTCATATCTGTAGTGGGTTTTTTTTCTTAAATTGGATAGTAATCATATCTGTAGTGTTTTCTTAGGTTGATCATACCAGTAGTGTTTCATTTCTTAAGTTGGATGGTGGGTCATATCTGTAGTGTTTTGGTCATATTTGACTTATTTCTTAAATAGTATGGTGGGCACATGGGTATATGTTATATTATTTAGCTATATTTATTTATATGCATGAAGTATTTCATTTCAAAAGAATGCAATGAAACCTTTTAATCATATATGCTGAAAGAACATATTGGCTCGCTGATAGATACTCAGAATAAACTGAAAAATGAAATACTTGAAATTCGGAAACACCGAAGTCACTTAAGGAATTACATAGCAATATGTGTAAGAAACAATCAGTGTGGTTTAGTTTTCGGAATTTTTTTTTAAGTCTTAATGCTTATATAGTTTTATTATTAATTCATTTACTTATCAAGCCCCTAATATGTACATAATAGGTAGCATAAATTATTAGCAGATGTATGTTGTACATACCAACCTGTTTTAGGTTGGTTGGATGTAAATTCTATTCTTAGTATATTTTTTCCCTCCATGCAACTAAATTAGTCTGATTCTTCAAAGTTGCAAGGAAGAAAAATTTATACATTGCCTTCATAAAATAGGTCTTATTGCAAATTTACTCAGGAGCATTATATCTTCAGTGGTATAGTCATTCTGAGATCTTTTGTTTCCAAGATTGGAAAGAATACATCCTGAACTTGATCAATGTACCATTCTTTTTTTTTTTTTTTTTTTTTTTTTTTTTTTTGCTTGGGCCGCTCCCGCGGCATATGGAGGTTCCCAGGCTAGGGGTCTAATCGGAGCTGTAGCCGCTGACCTACACCAGAGCTACAGCAACTCGGGATCTGAGCCGAGTCTGCAACCTACACCTACACCACAGCTCACGGCAACGCCGGATCGTTAACCCACTGAGCAAGGGCAGGGACCGAACCCGCAACCTCATGGTTCCTAGTCGGATTCGTTAACCACCGCGCCACGACGGGAACTCCTGTATCATTCTTTATTTACCTGCTTTCATTTCTCTGACTCCCCAAAGGAAAAGATGTGGTTGAATGGGTTTACCACCACCCACAATGAGAGGTCCCTTTCGGACCAAGTTTTATGACAGTCATTTGACCTCCCTCATACCTAATCCATTTGTGACTACCTTTAACCAGACCAAGAAGCAAACTTGTCCCCATTCAGGGGTGCCAGAAGCTCTTAAGTTTCTACTTGCCAGAGTAATTGTTGGGCACTTTTATGACTCTCTGGCTTGGCCTATACACTATGACCTTACTTGGTTTTTTCCTTTGTTTTATTAACAAATTAATGTAACAATAATTTTAATATAAGTAATAAATTACCCCAAATCCTATAGCTGGCTGCATAACTCTTAATTTTACAAGAAGTTAATTAGTACATGTATACATTGGCCCATAATTGTGATTTTGGTATGTTTATTGTTTTATATTTTGGTATTTTCATTTAACTATCATAATAAAGGAATAAAAACAAGCACTTGAAACATAATAGCATAACACTTAGAGATGCTTTTTATATGTACCTTCTTTGGTATTGACCTCTCACTTTGTAAAAACCAAGAAAATAAGAAACTTGCCATGGTTCTCTAGAAAAATGTGGTAAGAAATGAAAGTGAATCATTTGAGTATTTTGAGTTCCTCTGTACTCTTAAGCTAGTGAGCCTCTTTAACTGTAGGTACTTATTTACTAATTAATTGTGTGAGAAATTTTTATGCTAGTTTATGTTGTAAATCCTGTTGGTCTTCAAAACATTTATTTTTAGATGTGTGTTACTAAAAAGTCATATCTCAAATTTCAAGCCTCCTGCTTTTCTCGGTCTCAAAGGAATTCTTCTTATATACTTCTATACAAAGCCAAGGTTTGAGTTTGGCCTTAGTTTATTCTTAGCACATTTTTCCTTCTACTTTGACCTTTATCTGACTTTTAAAGCAGAATACAAAAGTTTCAAGTTGTATATAAAGTACTATTATTTATTGTTTTTAGATATACTTGTGGTCAGATTCTTCTGAGACTTGTCATAACCTACTGGTTGCATATTAAAAAATATACAGAATTAGTTCTGAATAATTAACCTTTGAGTCATATTATCAGTCACTAAGACAAGTCGCATTTAGGTTTTAAAACTGGGCTTACATCCAGAGTGAAAAAGGTTAAGGGAGTTAAAATGAGATTAGGATTTGCTTTTTTTTAATCCACACTTTTTCTCATTTATCTCACAAAAATAATTTATGACTTTCTCTTTATTCATTACTTTGATAGTCTTCACAATCTAAATTTTAGAAAAATAAATTGCTGCTGGTCACTTTTATCAGAGGTAATTTGATTTCTTTAAATGGGAGGAATAATGGTGAATAGGAAAACTGTCTTCATTATTTTGGTGATGTACCCTCTAGGATACTAAGCCACAGTTGATTGCCTCTGATTTTATTGTATCTGTAGGTATGCCGGTTTTTATCCTCAAACATTTATTATGACAGTGGTAGAATACTGTTCACATTTGCCAATTGTATATTGTTGCTATAGTAATAAGGAATTGGGCATTATATATTTTTTCTTATTTACATATGTTCATTGTGTTTCATGTGTTCAAATATGCTCAGTTTCCTTCTCAAATATCACATTCTGGTGTCACTGTGATACATTTCTTTACCAGTATTCTAAAATGTGTAAAAGTATGTGTCATCTTGAGCAGGGTTTTTCAATTTATGTGATACATTAGTGGGCTATGAAATCAGTTTAGTGAGTTATAAGTAGTTTTTTTCTTTTTAATGAAGTACAAATAATATGGAATAGAAAATTCCAGCACACAAAACCTTACTAGGAGTATTGTTTTCTGGAATTCTTGTTTTAGAATTAAATCCATAGACTTTGAGTAAAACAGATTATCCTCTGTAACATGGGTGGGTCTCAATCAGTTGAAGACCTTAAGAAAAAAAGACGAATATATTCTGAGGAAGAAGAGAGTCTGCCTGTAGACTGCTTTGGGACATGAGCTGCAGTATCAGCTCCTTTGGGTCTCTAGCCTGACAGCTTACCATGAAGATCTGGACTTACTAGCCTCCACAATTATTTGAGCCAATTCTTTAACATCAGTGATTCTCTACCCCCCCCCCATGTATAGACATAACATATATGTACACACGCACACACATACATGCACATCTTTTCTTTTTTTCTTTTTATGGCCACACCTGAGGCTTATGGAAGTGCCCTGGCTAGGGCTCAAATCAGAGCTGCAGCTGCAGGCCTATGCCACAGCCAAGCAACACCTGATCCAAGCCACATCTGTGACCTATGCCACAGTTTGTAGTAATGACAGATCCTTAACCCACTGAGAGAGGCCAGGGATTGAACCTGCATCCTTATGGACATTATGCCAGGTTCTTAAATCTGCTGAGCCACAGCAGGAATTCCCATCACATCTTATTAGTTCTTTTTCTTTAGAGAACTCTAATACACTCACTAAAGATCACAGTCTAAGAAGTTGAAAAGTATTAATCCTAAAAGTAGTTTTTGTCTTTTTTTTTTTTTTTTCGTCTTTCCTAGGGCCACACCCACGGCATATGGAGGTTCCCAAGTAGGGGTCAAATTGGAGCTGTAGCCTCCGGCCTATGCCCCAGCCACAGCAGTGCCAGATCCGAGCCACATCTTTGACCTACATCACAGCTCACGGCAACGCCAGATCCCTAACCCACTGAGCTAGGCCAGGGATTGAACTCACAACCTCATGGTTCCCAGTCGGATTCCTTAACCACTGAGCCACAATGGGAACTCCTGAAAGTAGTTTTTTAATCTAGTAAACTGGTATACATAAAGTACGTAGCCAATGCCTAGCTTAAATTAAGCATTAAATGAGATCTGCTATTATTTTATATGTCTACTTGTTATTTAAAGTGTGTAAGAATTCCCTTTGTGCCTCAGCAGTTAACAAACCCGACTAGGATCCATGAGGATGCAGGTTCGACCCTGGCCTTGATCAGTGTGTTAAGGATCCAGCATTGCCATGAGCTGTGGTGTAGGTCACAGACGTGGCTCTGATCCCCCGTTGCTGTGGCTGTGGTGTAGGCCAGCAGCTATAGCTCTGATTCGACTCCTAGCTGGGAACTTCCTTCCATATGCTGCGGGTGTGGCCCTAAAAGCAAAAAAAAAAAAAAAAAGTATATAAGAATTCTAATTTGATGTGAAGCTCTACAGAAAAATTCTAAGATCTATACTCATTTAAACCGTCTTTTAATTTTAAAAGATTACTGTATATTTGATGATGATACTATAATATTTTGAATGTTTGCAGAAATTATTGTGGAATTTTCTACTACGTTTTTGTCTCTCTACTTGTATGACCTGAAGAGCTGCCATTTTTTCCACCATAATATTGAGAACAATTTAATATGTTTGGATTTTGAAAAGTTTTTTTAGTAATTCAAGATGATTTTAAATTCTCAGTCCCAGTGGAAAAAGGGACAGGCATATAAGAACCTTGTATCAGACACCTCTTGAGCCTTCCCCCACATCCTCTGGGCTTATCTTTTACTCCAGCAGAACTGCAGCTACGTCAGTCATACTAGAATCTCACTACAACTCTACTGTAGAGTAGCTTTAACTTTCTGCTTTGACACTGTGGCATGGAATGCCCATGGGGACCAACCTGGAAATGTGTGAGGTAACATACCAAGTAACCCTTGACCCATGAGGGATAGGAGTTACTGAATAAGTGCTACTCGTTCTGTCCTTTGGGCAAACAGTTCAAGTACATGCAAACAGTTCACACACATTCAACATGACTCCTCAGAAGTTTCCAGCAGATATCAGGTCCTGAGCGCTGACTAGCACCTGAGT
Organism: Phacochoerus africanus; assembly: GCF_016906955.1. NCBI lineage: Eukaryota > Metazoa > Chordata > Mammalia > Artiodactyla > Suidae > Phacochoerus > Phacochoerus africanus. The sequence continues at coordinate 40,135,849 of NC_062544.1, read as the reverse complement.
GCACCTTTGTTTTGGCTTTCCTCTCCTGTTTCATTCCCTCCAGTATCTTGCTTCTCTTCCCTGGGATCACTTATTCAACATCAGCTTTATAAAAATCAAAATTGTTGTCTTCAGCAGACAAAATTGAGCCCAAAATTTAAATGGTCAATACCAAGTAATTACATTCAACAGGCCAATTCATTTTGTAATAGTTGCTTAGATACTTGAGGGATCCTGAGATTAATTTTTTTAGGAACAGTTCAGTCAACCTGCAAGCATCCCCAAAGCTTAACTCATGCAGGAGTCCAGTAATTTTTGTTTTCCAGTAGGAATCCTAATTGTACTTAACAAGTTTGATAATAAAGTGGCCTTATTGCTCCTGTCCTTTAGAAAGTAGAAGTAGCAGAGTCCCTGTTGTGGCTCAGCAGAAACGAATCTGACTAGTATCCATGAGGACGCAGGTTTGACCCCTGGCCTCAATCAGTGGGTTAAGGATCCAGCGTTGCCAGGAGCTGTGGTGTAGGTTGCAGACGCAGCTTGGATCTGACGTTGCTGTGGCTGTGGTATAGGCCAGCATCTACAGCTCAGATTTGACCCAAGCCTGGGAACCTCCATATACCGAAGGTGCAGCCCTAAAAAGACAAAAAAAGAGAAATAGAGAGTAGAAGTAGGCATCTTCTTTTCATCTCGAATACTCCTAACAAACTCATCCTCTGCAGAGGGGTACCTTAGATTATCAGAAATCTTATTTAAAAAATCTGAAATCAGAAGCTTAGCTGAGGGAAATTATTTCTAACGAACTAGGGTAGAACTTCCCAGTTGGTGAGCCAGAGCTGTGTTAAAGACATGCCCAGGATATTGATACTTCTAGTCCTTTAGTGGCTAGTTGCTTGCTATTGTGGAAAAAAAGTTGGGAAGGACTATCTAAGGCAGCACTCACTGTCCAGTAAAAATTCCACTGTCCATTAAGGATCTGGCGTTGACATGAGCTGTGGTGTAGGTTGCAGAGTCGGCTCGGATCCCATGTGGCTGTGGTATAGCTGGCAGCTGTAGCTCTGATTCAACCCCTAGCCTGGGAACCTCCATGTGTCACAGGTGCGGCAAAATTCCACTGTCCAAAAAATTTCCATATGCTGCAGCCACAGACAAAAACAAATATACACGCACGCGCACACACGTATATGTAATGTTAGCCACAAAGATAAAGTTTTTAAGACCCAAATTAAAGAAATCAGTGACATTACTTTTAATAATATATTTAGCTAACCCAATGTGTAAAAATATTGTCATCTCTGAAGTTCCCTTGTGGTGCAGTTTAAGGATCTGGTGGCATTGCCGCAGCTATGGCACAGCCTGCAGCTGCAGCATGGGTTCAGTCCCTGGCCAGAGAACTTCCACATGCCACTGGTGTGGACAAAAAAATTATCATTTCAACTTGATATCGATATGGAAATTATTGAGGTATTTTATATTTTTAATACTAATCTTGGAGTTCCCATTGTGGCAAAGCAGAAACGAATCTGACTAGGATCCATGAGGACACAGGTTCTGTCCCTGGCCTCCCTCGGTGGATTATGGATCCAGCATTGCCATGAGCTATGGTGTATGCAGCCTGGATCTGGCATTGCTGTGACTACTAAAAAAAAAAAATGCTTATCTTTGAAATCCAGTGTTTATTTTAAATTTATAGGGTTTTTTTTGTCTTTTTGTCTTTTTATAGGTTTTTTTTTTGTCTTTTTTTTTTGTCTTTTTGTCTTTTTAGGGCCGTACCTGCTGCATTATGGAGGTTCCCAGGCTGGGGGTCGAATTGGAGCTGTAGCTGCTGGCCTACACCATTGCCACACCAACACTGGATCCTTAACCCACTGAGCAAGGCCAGGGATCAAACCTACTTCCTCATGGATGCTAGTCAGATTCATTTGCTCTGAGCCACGACGGGAAATCCGACATTTATAGGTTATCTTATTCAGATTAGTCACATTTTCAAGTTTTCAGTAGCCATGTGTGGCCAGTGACCACTATTGAACAGTGCAGATCTAGGGGATGGAATATACTTTATCTCTGCTTGTATCAAGTGAGATCATCAGAACTATAACTTCATCATTAAGCTGTAGCTTTTATGTTTTGGGCCTTTGATTAGTAAGTGAAACGACTGGAAGACATTCACTTCTATCTGTTTGAAAACTGTTAGCGAAATTGTTAGTTATTTTGCTCTTTATGTCTTATTTAAGGATTCTTAAAAACAAATTTTTCACAGAAGTCTTTACCAGAAAAAAAGTTTTTCCTCTCGAAGAAATATGTTTTCTCTTACTAGATAGAAAGGGTTATATAGTTTAGTTTTTGCTTTTTGTCTTGGCTGTTATGAAGTGCAGAGTAAAATGTAATGTTAAATCACAGTAACTGTATTAACACTTAATGTTATCAGATAACTTTCCTCCTTTTCCCCATGGTTTGATTATTTTAGCATCTTTATTTTACATGTGCACACAGATGTTTATGGCCATGTGTGGATACATGTGTAAGCCACCTCAAATCCTTAAACCAAATCCTTAGATTGATTGATTAAATGAATATACCTTGAATAGAGAGAGAGAGATGTTTGAGGTCGTTCTGTTAAATGTTCTGGTCTGTGATGCTTGTCAGATATGCAGATTTCAGTACTAAAGTGGTACAGTGGCAATGGACTTGACTTACTGATGGTAGTAGGTAGCTACAAAGCATGTGCATTACTTAAAGAAGAAAAGCATGAGGCATTGGTGGGAGGAAGAGAGGGAAGAAGGGAGAGAAGGAAAGAGGGAGGTTAAGTACAGATGTAAGTAGGAGATTTATTTATTTTAAAGAATTGGCTTATACTATAGTGGGAGGTGGCAAGTCAGAAATTTGTAGGGCAGGCTAGCAGTTTGAAAACTCTTGGGTAAGAGCTAAACCCTGCCACCTTGAAACAGAATTTTTTCTTTCTCAAGGAACTCTCAGTTTTGCTCTTAAGGCTTTTTAACTGAGTGGTTGAGGCCCATCCAAATTATAAAGGATATCTCCTTTATAAGAAGTCAACTGATTATAGATATTAACTGAATCTACAAAATACCTTCACAGTTCTACCTAGTGTTTAATTTAGTAACTGGGTATTATGGCCTAGCCAAGTTTACACATAAAACTAACCATCACAGATAATAATTAGTTTTTATATTTTGATGATATAAATTTGTTTTAGTTATGTTTTTTGCTTTAAAACCTAGTAGGTCTTGAATGCTCAGCAATTTTGATCTTCAAATTCCTGGTCAGGAAGGTAATAATGTGACTCAGTGAAGAAAATTCTACTCATACGATTGTGATAATTTAGGCCATGATAATTTGAATCAATCTTTTATTCTGTTTTTTCTAGTTATTAGTATATTTTATAATTTGGAATTTTTTAAAACAAGAAACAACAATTAGCATATTAATTGGTGTTTTATTTGTACCTCTATTTTCCAAGACAGTTATTTCTTAGGTAAGATTCCCTGTCTTTAATACCAACTATCAATATGAGAAAAGTTTTCAGGAGTTCAGATTTTTATTGGGAAATGAAAAACATAAATTTGCACATACTTATAAAATTTAATTACATTTTCTTTTATTGGTAAGTACTGCTTATCAGTAAAAGAAAGGCTAATTAACCTTGGAGACCTTAGTTCAAATAAGTTAGCACAATTAGCAATGAAGGTGTAAATATGAATCTATAGTCAGTTGGCTTAGCCTGTTTCCCAACTAATATGTTCATATGCTTTACCTTTATAAAGACATTGTATGAGAATGAATTTTAAAAAGAGGAAAATTATAAAATATACCACATAATCTTGGCTCCGTTATATTTTAAAATACGGGAGTTGCTGTATAAAACAAAGATTGGAGGAGTTCCCGTCATGGCTTAGTGGTTAATGAATCCAACTAGGAACCATGAAGTTGCGGGTTCGATCCCTGGCCTTGGTTAAGGATCGGGCGTTGCCGTGAGCTGTGGTGTAGGTCGCAGACGTGGTTCGGATCCCGCGTTGCTGTAGCTCTGGCGTAGGCTGGCGGCTACAGCTCCGATTTGACCCCTAGCCTGGGAACCTCTATATGCCACAGAAGCAGCCCTAGAAAAGGCGGGAAAAAAAATATTGGAAAGAAATATAAATACAAAATTATAATGACTATTTGGGTGGTGAGTTGATTTTCTTCTTTATGCTTTTATGTGTTTTCTAAATTTGCTTCATAGAGAAAAAATTTCTGTGTAATCAGAAAAATATTTCACTTTTAAAAAGGATTTAAGAATGGCAGTTCGGTATTCTTCTTCCTACTAAGTGATCTGACAGGTAGTGCAAAGGACATGATGAGGAAGAGCCCACATGATACCCATCACTGGGCATTGATTGGGACTGTGCCTTGAAATTCTATTTTAATCCTAGTCTCTTATGTATTATTAATTTATCTAAAACCTTGAGGCTGTGTCATTTGTTTATTGTTGTTATTTTTTTGCTTTTTGGGGCGCACGCATGGTATATGGAGGTTCCCAGGCTAAGGGTCTAATTGGAGCTACAGCTGCCAGTCTATGCCATAGCCACAGCAATGCCAGATCCAAGCCGCTTCTGTGGCCTACACCACAGCTCACAGCAACGCCAGATCCTTTACTCACTGAACAAGGTCAGGGATCTAATGTGCAACCTCATGGTTCCTAGTCGGATTCATTTCCACTGCGCCATGACAGGAACTGTAGAGGCTGTTTTATTTGTAGCCTTAAGGAAACAAGTGCTCTCTGTTAACCACCACAAAAGTCATTTCAGTTTAACAAATATTTATAAAGTGCTACCATGTTCTCTTTATCAGGTAATTAACACTTTTCCTTGTTAATCTAACAAGACTGTTTATATAAATTAACTTTTACTCTTTCTTGTATTATCCTTTTACATACTTATTCTTCTGTACCCTTTGAATGGGTATTGTTTCTATTTTCTAAAGATTTTTATTCAAATGCCAAATTGTGAAAGAATTTCTATTTTGGACGTATTATTCTCTTATAATGATGCTTAAATTTTATTTGTATTATTTTAATTCATAAATTTTCATCTTAAAATTTATCCTAATAGTTACTAATTCCCCATCTTTGGTCTAGACTGCAGAGCCCTGTCTAGTGCAAAACCTCTAGTCCAGTGCAGCGGCCTCTAGCCACTTAGCTTAGCTATTACAATTTGCATTAATTATAATTGAATAAAATTTAAAATTTAGTTCCTCAGTCATGCTACCACATATGAAATGCTCAGTAGCCACATATGGTTACAAGGACATATGGTTCTATTTGGTTCTAAGCACAGATTAGAACATTTCTATCATCATAGATATCCTTTTGGATTGTGCTACTTAGCTTCATGGTATATTTTGCTCCAAACTTTGTTCACTTTGTTTCGATATTTCTGTTTTCTACTTTCCCTTTCATACTCTATTAAAAATTTTTAGTTCACTCTTCTTGGTAGGTGGAATCAGATCTTATATACTTGGCCACAGTATCAGAAAGTTATAAGCAGACTTTTGTTGACACATATTTTGAATTAATAAATGTTCCCATTCCCACTCCTAAACTCTCTGATGCTTCGTAATTTTAATCACTGAATATAGTCAGCTCTCTTCTTAAGCCTTATATTTGGCCAATACAATGTGTATAATTGTAGAGTAGACTAGTCTTTGATTATCCAAGAGCCTTACATGTTAAAAATCTGGGTATTCTTCAACAGGTTTTATCAATGCAAGGAAAACGTGAAAGTATGCTTGTATTAGCATCTCTAGAAGAGTACAGTGGTTGCTCCTGGGAGGAAAACTAGGTAGCTGGGCTTATGTGAGGGGGAATAATACTTTTTAACTCTAAATTTTTTGAATCATTCAAATTTTATGCCATCTTCCTATATTTAGTCCTTAAAAATAATTTTTCTAACCCATAAATTCAAGAACCACATCAATAATTTTGCTTAATATTTAATTAGAAGATTAGCACCTCTATGTCTAAAAGATAACCCAACAAATAATTTTAAATCAGAATAAAATCTACATTTTAAACTGTCTATGTTGTCACAGCAGGAGTTTTTTTCCTTTTTTTAATTTAATTTTTATTTTATATTGGAGTATAGTTGATTTACGATGTGTTACTTTCAGGTGTTCAGCAAAGTGATTCATTTACACATATACCCGTTCTTTTTCAGATTCTTTTCCCATATAGGTTATTACAGAATATTGAGTAGAATTCCTTATGCTATAGTAGGACCTTGTTGATTAAATATTTTTTAGATAGTAATGCATATGTGCTAAACTCCTAATTTATGCCTCCCTCCCACCTTTCCCCTTTGGTAACCTTAAGTTTGTTTTTGAAGTTTATGAATGTGTTTTCTGTTTTATAGTTAGTTTGTTTGTATCACTGTTTTTCTTTCTTTCATTCTTTCTTTTTTTTTTTTTTTTGTCCTTTGTCTTTTTAGGGCCGCATCTATGGCATATGGAGGTTCCCAGGCTAGGGGTCTAACCGGAGCTGAGCCGCCGACCTATGCCAGAGCCACAGCAACGCCAGATCCGAGCCGCGCCTGTGACCTACACCACAGCTCACCGCAATGCCAGATCCTTAACCCTGAGCGAGGTCAGGGATCAAACCTGCAACCTCATGGTTCCTAGTCGGATTCGTTTCTGCTGCTCCATGACGGGAACTCCTATATCTTTTTTTTTAGATTCCACACATAAATGATATCATATATTTGTCTTTCTCTGACTTACTTCACTTAGTGTGATAATCTCCAGCTCCATCCATGTTGCTGTAAATGGAATTATCTCATTCTTTTTATGGCTGAATAATATTCCATTGTATATATGTTCCACATCTTGTTTATCCATTTCTATGTTGCTAAGACATTTAGGGTTGCTTCCATGTCCTGACTATTGTAATTAGCACTGCTGTGAACATTGGGGTGCATACATTTTTTTGAATTTTGGTTTTCTTTGGATATATGCCCAGGAGTGGGATTGCTGGATCAAGGGATTAATCTCCAAAATATATAAAACAGCTTATGCAGCTTAATATTTAGAAAGCAAATAATACAATCAGAAAATGAGCAGAAGATCTAAATAGACATTTCTTCAAAGGAGAAAGACAGATGGCCAAAAAGCACATAAAAATATACTCAGCATTACTAATTATTAGAGAAATGCAAATCAAAACTGCAGTGAGGTATCACCTGACACCTGGTCATCATCAAAAAGTCTACAAATAATAAATGTTAGGGTGTGGAGAAAAAGGAGCCCTCCTACAATGTTGGTGAGAATGTAAACTGATATAACCACCATGGACAACAGTATGGAGGTTCCTTAACTGTCTAAAAATAGAAATACCATGTGATGTAGTAAACTGGGTTTAATTAAAGAACTTAGGATTCTCAAACCTTCAGATTAAAGTAATCAGACCCATCCCTCAAAATGGAAGATAAGCTTGTTGCAGTGGTTCAGCCCAAGAGTCATAGGAGGTTCCCAACTCCCCTCCTCCCTGGACACATTGAACATGGAGGAACTACTTCTGAAAGGAATCCAGAAAGTGGATGAGTGGCTCATATACATAGGGTGGATAAAAAAATACCTACATCGGAGATCCCGTCGTGGCGCAGTGGTTAACGAATCACTAGGAACCATGAGGTTGCGGGTTCGGTCCCTGCCCTTGCTCAGTGGGTTAACGATCCGGCGTTGCCATGATCTGTGGTGTAGGTTGCAGACGCAGCTCGGATCTTGTGTTGCTGTGGCTCTGGCGTAGGCTGGCGGCTACAGCTCCAATTCGACCCCTAGCCTGGGAACCTCCATATGCCATGGGAGCGGCCCAAGAAATAGCAAAAAGACAAAAAACAAAACGAAACAAAAAAAACCTACATCAAAATTGTCCTACCCTACACAGTCTAACAATACCACTACCCCCCCCACCCCCACCCCCCCCGGCCCCCTGGCTCGCGTCACAATGCTATACAATGGGGGAAGAACTCTTAAGTCATGGCTTCTCCTTGAGGACTGAAGTATTTAGATGCCACATTTAACACCCCAACTTTTAAGACTCTCACCTAAGGGATGGGGCTTTAAAACATATAGCTATTAAAGCCAATGGGATTTATATCCATGAGACCCACAAAACTACAGCAAACAAAGAATCAGCTGTTATGGGCAGGAGTAGGCACCACAGCTGGGCCTCTAGGACTCATTGCAGAGGGAACAAGTATAAATGCCCATTTCTCTGAAAGAGGCCCCATCTACATACTTTGAAATCTTCTCCTTGTGGGTCAGGCTTCTAATATAGCACACTCTCTAGGGGACAGCTGAAATCCTCCCTGGATACAAATGCAAAGAACCTGAATAACTAATGGTAGAGAGTTCCTTCTGTGGTGCATTCAGTTGGGAATCTGACTGCAGTGGCTCTGGTCACTGCAGAGGCACAGGTTCAATTCCCCAGCCCAGCACATGGGTTAGGGGATCTGGTGTTGTCACAGTTATGGCATGGGTCCTAGCTGTGGCTTAGATTCGGTCCCTGGCCCAGAAACTTCAATGTGCTGTGGATACAGCCATAAAATAAAATTAATTAATTAATTAATAACTGTAAAAAACTAATTGAATATTTTAAAAAACAGCTTATTGCTAGTTGTATATTAACAATAGTAATTTACATATTTAAAGTTTAGAAATGACTAGTTTCATTGTTATGGGCCAATTCTTGTTCTTTTGCTCTCACATAACCTTAAAGCCTAGCTACAATGATAATGAATAACCCCCACATCATAAAATAGTAGTATAGTATAGGTAAATAAATGCATTTTACATTAAATGTACTGCCAAATCCTGTGCATCCAATCATATAATTAACTTAGAAATTTGATATACTAAGAGCCAAAATAAAGTAGTACTAAAAGAAAGATCCATTTCTTTTTTTTTTTCTTTTTGTGATTACACCTGCAGCATATCGAAGTTCCCAGGCTAGGATTTTAATCAGAGCTGCAGCTGCTGGCCTATGCCACAGTTTGCAGCAAAACTGGATCCTTGACCCTCTAAGCAAGCCCAGGGATCAAACCTGCATCTTCATGGATACTATGTTGGTTTCTTAACCCACTAAGCCACAGTGGAAACTCTGAAAGATCCATTTCTAATGGAAAATGTAGAAATACTTTTTACTTGAAAAAAATGCCACAGATTTAGGTGTTTGCTTAATTTCTTTTTTATTAAAAAATAAAATGTTTTTCATTTATTTATGCTTTAATACTTTTATTGGGTTAAAAATGCTTTTTATCTTAATGTATGAAGTTTTCAATAGGTAATAATAAAATTAAATATTTTTCTGAATTGCACAATTGAATATAAGGTGAAATGTTAAAGAGGAAAATAAAGTTCAAAGTATTTTTATCTTTTTTATAGTTGTTTTTTGGCAGTCTCCCTTCTTAAGAGTGAAAAGTTACAATTTAGTGAGGACTAATGGGTTTAGTCCCCCCCATAAAGTCAGACTAATTGCATTATATGTGGTTGCCAAATCACACCACAGTTTATTGTAAAAAGAATAAAATAACTAGGACTAAAAATATCTAAGGTGGCAAAAGACCTATAATCTGAAAGCTATAAGACACTGATGAAAGAAATTGAAGACAGCACAAATACATGGAAAGGTATAACATGTTCTTGGATTGGAAGTATCAGTATTGTTAAAATGACCATAGTACCTAAGGTAATCTAAAGATTCAGTGCAATCCTTATCAAATTACCAATGACATTTTTCACACAAATAGAAAAAAAAATTTTTTAACCTGTATGGAAACACAGAAGATCCCAAGTAGCCAAAATAATCTGGAAAATGAAAAATGGAGCTAGAGGAATCATGCTCCATGCTCCCTGATTTTGAACTATACTACAAAGCTACAATAATCAAAATAATCTGGTACTGGCACAGAAACAGACTCAGAAATCAATGGAACATGACAGAAAGCCCAGAAATAAACCCACACACTTATGGTCAATTGATCTACAATAAAGGAGGCAAGAACATACAATGGAGAAAAGGCATTCTCTTCAATAAGTGGTGCTGGGAAAACTGGACAGCTACACAGAAAAAAAAATTAAATTGGAACATTCTCTAATACCATAAGAAGATTAGCTCAAAATGGATTAAGGACCTAAATGTAAGACTAGATACTGTAAAACTCTTAGAGGAAAACATAGGCAGAACATTTTTTGATATAAAGTGCAACAGTATTTTTTTAGATCCAAATATGGCACAAATGAACCTATCTACAAAACAGAAACAGACTCACAGGCATAGAAAACAGACTTGTGGTTGCTAAGGATGAGTAGGGAAGGAGTGGGATGGACTGGGAGTTTGGAATTAGTAGATGCAAACTATTACATTTAGAATGGATAAGCAATGAGATCCTGCTGCATAGCACAGGGAATCATATCCAATCTATTGGAATAGAAAATGATGGAAGATAATATGAGAAAAATAATGTGTGTGTTTGTGTGTGTGTGTGTGTGTGTGTGTATAAATATATGTATTGACTGGGTCACTTTACAGCAGAAATTGGCACAACATTGTAAATCAACTATACTTTTAAAAAAATTTTTTAAGAAATAAATGGGACCCAGTTAAACTTAAAGGTTTTGCACAGCAAAAAAAAAAAAAGAAAGAAAAACAAAAGGACCACACACAGACTGGGAGAAAAATCCCAATGCTACCAGCAAGGGATTAATCTCCAAAATATACAAACAGCTCATGCAATGCAATATTAAAGGAGCAAACAACCCAATTTAAAAATGGGGGAAAGATCTAAATAGACATTTCTTTTTTTCTTTTATTCTTTTTCTGACTGTGCCTATGGCACATGGAAGTGTCCAGGCCAGAGTTCAAATCAGACCTGCAGCCGTAGCCTCTGCCATAGCCACAGCAACACCAGCTCTGAGCTGCGTCTGAGACCTGTGGCGCAGCTTGTGGCATTGCCGGATCCTTATTCCACTAAGCGACAATGGCAACTACTAAATAGACATTTCTTCAAAGAAGTTAGACGCCCAAAAATACATGAAAAGATGTTCAACATTGCTAATTATTAGAGAAATGCAAACCAAAACTACATTGAGGTATCATTTCATACCAGTCAGAATGAACATCATCAAAAAGTCTACAAATAGGGAGTTCACATCATGGCTCAGCTGGTTACGGACCTGGCATTGTCTCTGTGAGAATGCAGGTTCCATCCCTGGCTTCGGTGGGTTAAGGATCTGACGTTGCCATAAGCTGCAGCTTAGGCTGCAGATGCCACTTGGATCCATTGTCATGGCTGCGACTTAGGCCCGCAGCTGCTGCTCTGATTCTACCCCGGCCCAGGAATTTCCATATTCCACAGGCAGGGCTATTAAAAAAAAAAAAAGTCTACAAATAGTAAATGCAGGATAGGACATGGGGGAAAAGGAACCCTTCTACAGTGTTAGTGGGAACACAAATGGGTACAGCCACTATGGAAGACTATATGGAGGTTCCTTAAAAAACTAAAAATAGAATTACGGTATGATCCAGCAATCCCACTCCTGGGCATATATCTGAAGAAAACTCTAATTCAAAAAGATACCCCAGTGTTCGTTGCAGCATTATTTACAGTAGCCAAGACATGGAAGCTACCTAAGTGTCCACTGGCAGATGAATGGATAAAGAAGATGTGATACACACACACACACACACACACACACACACACACACACACACACACAAAGCTAGGAGAATGAAAGAAATCATAAAGGTCAGAGCAGAAATAAATAGAAAAAGAGATTTACATTTTTTTATTTCATGGATTTTTGTTTAAATTTCAATATTTGTTTCAAGTTGTATTCTGTAAAAAAAAAAAAAAAAGAAAGTGATTTTTGAGGGGAAAAAGAACATTCAAAAGAAGCTGAGGTGTTCCTGTTGTGGCTCAGTGAGTTAAGAACCCAGCACATTGTCCATGAGGATGTGGGTTCAATCCCTGGCCTCCATCAATGGGTTAAGGATCCAGTATTGCCACAAGCTGCAGTGTATGTTGCAGCTACAGCTCAGATCAGGTGTTGCTGTGGCTGTGGCATAGGCTGGCAGCTGCAGCTCCCATTCAACCCCTAGCCTAGGAGCTTCTGTATGTGCAGGTGCGGCCGTGAAAAGGAAAAAAAAAAAAAAAAAAAAAAAAAGCTTAAAAGTTCTGTTTACTCCTTTGGTAGTTTACTATTTCAAGTTCTCTATTTCTTAGTAAACCCAAAGGACAGACTGATTAAATGGGAAAGATATAGCGATAGCAAGCAGCCACCTGTTAGCTGACATTCACTAGCTGTGTTATTTGTTGGTTTATCATTTGTTTCTTCCTACTAAAATTTAAGCCTCATGAGAACAGAGACTGCTTCATGTCCCCTGCCATTTCTCTAAGATCTAAAATAATTGTATCAACCATGAATATGTAAATAAAAGTGAAATAGAGGCTCCAGCTAAGATCTCTTGGTGAGTGCCTTCCTTCTCTACCCTTGATTTTCTTTTGCCTTTGTTCTTATTTGTCAATAACTATTTTGCTGCCCTCCCCTCCCCCTCCCCAGCTGCCATGAGAAGAGAATTCTCACCCTACCTTGTTTCTTAATTTTCCTGTTTCCATCATTGCCGGGACACCCCCTGAGCCTTTCTTTTTCTCCTGGCACAAAACCTAAAGGAAGCCTGGCTCCTGAGCTACCACTGATAGCTACTTGAGCTTATGCCTGCTTCCCTGACCTTTAGAACTCATTCTACAATCCTAATTAATATTCTAGTCTTTTCCTTTTCCTCTTAGGAGAAAAGATGTTTTACTGTGGTTCCTCCCTTTTACCATCCCTTCTTCCCACCGTGTCATTTTAGTTGGTTTCATCAGCCGATATTCTTCTGGGAGTTCCACTCTCTTCCTGTTGTAATTGCTGCAGACCTCTCTGCCTGTCTGTCGGTGCTACTCACGTTGCCCGAAGTGGATGTTATTGTTATTGCAGGTGTAGTTGTGGTTGCTTATCTGACTGCTGCACTTCTAGTTAGCCACATGATCACCTTCTCACCATTACCTACCCTTTCCCAAGCCTTTCCTCTTATTTCTGCCTTCTGCAGTTGCCTAATAGGAAGGGAAATGCTTGGACACTCTTTGGAGGTGGATGGAGTGGAGTCCTGAGCTCCATTTGAAGTAGCTGAGAGTCACTTACCCATCTACCTCCCCACAGAACCCTTGCTTCTTTGGGGAAAGCACTCTAGCTGTTGCTCTGAGATGTCAGCAGCCTGTTTTCAAGTCTTAGTCACCCATGGTCACTGTGGATAATGTACTGTGATTCCATCACATTGTATTTTTTATTGCAAATACTGTGGTTAAATTACTTAATATATATTAGGCAGGGACTATCACCATCATTATAACACTGTCTCTAGAAAAAAAAAAAAAGGATTTTAGGTCCAAAATAATTTTTTTTTATTAAACTTTTTTATCTTAATACTTTCTTCTCTTAATACCACCACACTCTCTTCTTAATACCTTAGGGACTTTGTATTTAAGTGGTGGTATATTTTAAATCAAATACTTACTTGTTGATGGGTAAAAGGTACACAAAGAGAGAGACAATTTTTTCTTATTTTTCAAAAGAGCAAACTAAGGCATCTTTACTACAGTTGATTTTTTAAAAACTAGAATAAGCTCCCAAGAGTATAAATAAATTTGTATCTGTCTTTCCTCATTTTTCAAATTATTAAGCCTTTTTCAGCATATGAAGAGAAGGGCTGCAAGTCATTTAGAATCAGAATTGGTTTTATGAATGATAGAATATTATTTGTCTGCGATTATTAGCTATTGAAGTTTGGATTTGGATTTATAAAACAATTGTAAAATACAAAGTTAATCTGCTATTAGTAAATTGCATATACAGAGCCAAATTAATTAATCCAATATATATATATTGCACACCAATTATAGGCACTGAGTGTGGGGAAAGGAGGAAAGAAAGGATGTAGAAAGGGCATTCAAAAACCCACTCTCTTTGAGACAGAAAAATATATGTGCATTTATCTTTCCTTAGCAATCCAACTTCTAGAAATCTACTCAAAACTATCCGGTGAAAATACAGTTTGGCCTGATTTACAGGGCCATTTGATGCAGAAATAGTAAATATGGCATAGTGAAAGACTAGAAACAACCCAAATGTCTATCTGTTGGAAAGCCATGGTATGGCTGTATGTTGGAGACTGCCTGCCCACCAGGCTTTCTGTGTCTGAGAAGCAAGCCTTTTCTTAAAGAGGTAGCTGATCAGAATATCTCCATGTCTGTCATGGGTAGGTTTGGGTTTTGTTTTAAGGATCTGTTGAATCATAGTCTAGGCAAGAAATGTCGTTGGCAACAAAGATGGAGAGAAGCGCGCAATTCAAGATACATTTTGGAGGAAGAATTGATAGAATTTAGTGCTAGGTGATGTAGGATGTAAGGGAAAATAGGAATAGTTTTCATAAATGCATGAAGTTGTGTAGGGAGGCAGATTCAGCTGCTGCTGGCTAAAGTGCTGCTTCTCACCATGAGGGCATACCAGTAGCCTCTTCCTCCTCCCCAGGTCCTACCCACTGGTTTGCCTTTGCTATGTCAGAGAGGCTTCTTTGAGAGTATAGAGTTAACTTTCAGGGCCACCAATTAGGTGAATGGCCCCTCTGTGTATGTGCAGTTGGGAGTCACCTTGGAGCTTGTCTGGATCTTACCATGTAAGGGAAAGGGGAATAGGGTGGGGCCCAATTGAAACAAGGCGAAGCTGCCAGGTGTCAGGGGAGCAGTGCAGTGTGCTTGGGGCTTGATGAGAACTGTGCAAGGCAGTTATAAGTAGTAGAAGACAGTAAAGACACAAGCTTCATTTTAAGTCTAGGCTAATTGTGTGACCCTGAGATAGTCCTCTGAGCCTTGTTGATCTTAGGTATATTTAATTTAAAATATCCATTAGATGGAGTTCCCATTGTAGTGCAGCGGAAATGAATCCGACTAATAACCATGAGGTTGTGGGTTTGATCCCTGGCCTCACTCTGTGGATTAGGGATCTGGCATTGCCATGAGCTGTGGTGTAGGACACAGATGTGGCTCATATCCTGTGTTACTATGGCTGTGGTATAGCACAGCTCCAATTCAACCCCTGGCCTAGGAACCTCAGTACGCCATGAGTGTGGCTCTAAAAAGACAAAATAAAATAAAATATCCCTTAGATAATTCAGGTGGAGACTTCAGTTAGATAGTTGGCGTTATGATTCTGGAGCTTGGAGAACACTCAGAAAGTACAAATTGGAGATTCTTCGGGATATATGGAAATGATTACCTAAGGAGAGAGTGTAGAGAGTGTACACTCCTAGGCCCCAAGAAGAAGGCCTAGCAGTTCCCTGGTGACTCGACAGGTTAGGAATCTCGTGTGACTTGGGTTGCTGTTGTGGCATAGGTTAGATTCCCCAGGAACTTCCATATGCCACAGGCACAGCCGGAAAAAAAAGGGGGGCCTATAGGAGTAAGTCCTGAAGCACTTCAGAGGTTTGGCTAAGAAGGAAGAGCTAACAATTCAATACAGGATACTTAGATATTTTACAGACATTTCACATTCAGTAAGTCTAAACCAGAACTCCTCTTTTTCTCTATTTTCTACCACGATTATTGTCATTATCCATCATCATCAGAAACTTGGGAATTGTCCTGGCCTTGCTTACCTCCACATACTTGATGACCAAGATCTTTTTCCTTGTGAATATCCTAATAGTCTGTCTTTTTCTTCTTTTTCTCTCCATCTTACTGCTATTGCCTTGATTCCTGCCCTCATTATTTCTCATTTGCATTTCAACAGTAGCAGTTTAACTGATTTCTATATTCCAGGCTCACCTCCCTGTAATTCAATTTCGACAGTTGCCAGAGTCATTTTTTTTTTTTAATGTGGTATAAACACATAAGTCTTCTGCTATGATTGCCAGATTTTGCAATTAAAATACAAGGCACCTAGTTACATTTAAATTTCAAACAAACAATGAATAATTATATGTCCCATGCAATATTTAGGACATACTTACGCTAAAAAAATTTTTTTTGCTTATCTGAAATTCAAATTAACTGAGCATTCTACCCTTTTATCTGGAAATCCTACTCTTGCTTCAGAGTCAGAATATTTTGCCATCGCATTCAAGATAAAATCTAAATGTCCTAACATCGCGTTGTAAGATTCAGTGTGTTCTGAACCTCTGCATGCCATCTGAACAGCTTACAGTATCTTGAATTTGCTATATTCCTCCATACCTAAACCTGTGTTTACCTTTCCCAGAATGCCTCCTTTTCTCAGTTTTCTGGTAAATTCCTATTGTTAATAAGACTCAGGCATCACCTTCTCTAGAAAGTCATTTCTAGCCCTTACTCCCCACCCTGTGGATAATAATAGGAACAACAGCTTTTCTTTTGTAGTCTCATAACATTCTTTACCTGATATTATCACAGAACTTATCATTATTGTACTTTAATTAATTTTGTACCTCTCTTCCCTAGATTGTGAGTTCCTTAAGAGCACAGTAAAAATTGTGTCTTTTAACTCTGTATCCTTGGCACATAATGGGCTCTCAATGTATGAATGAACCAGTAAATGAGTCAATGAGAAAGTAGGAAAGACCCTGTAAGCATTAGCCTGATACTTGGCCATTGGTGCTAACCCAGCTCTCCTCCCTACCTTGACTCCTGGGGAAGTCCATGTTGCAGCAAGTCACCACCTTTGCCTATCATCATCTCTACCTGCCAAGAAGCTCCATTAGAGTGAGAGACAGGTTTTATTCTTTGTATCCCCCAGGGTTTTGAATTGTAGGTGCTTAGTATACATTTATTGAATGAAAAATGCATGAATGAATGAGTATATCTTACAGGGCTCCAGTATATCTGTTGTCCCTTGCATTGTACCCCTGCATCAGGTCCTAGGGAGGGAATCCTCCAGCCATGACAGTTTTGAGTCTCAGGGAAGACTCCATAAGGGGGGAGCTGCAGCTTCTGTAACAGTGTGTCTCACTTCTTGCCCACCTCCTCTCAACCAACGAAAGAACTCTTTTCTCCCTACAGCATCTGGCACATAACAGCTCATTAGATATTAGCAATCATTCACAGATGGAGCCTCCTTTTTCTTCCAGACTCCAGCCTCTTTGCCATTTCTTTCCCACTTTCAGCGCCCATGCCTGGAAAGCCATGGAGACCTGCCATTGCCTTCTCTTCCAGGGATTATGGTCTTTTCCCTTCTCACACAGGGAAGCAAGGGTTTTCTTTTGTCTCCCACCAGGGCAGATCAATTAAATAGGACTAATATTAAATGATTCTAATTATTTTTATTAAGGCTTAACTACTAAATTCCTTTGTCAATTAAATAATTGTGTCTTTATGCTCAAAGGTCTTTTTTTATGTATATAGAAGTTATTAAGGAAAATACCACCTGCAAAACTGTTAATGACTTGTGCTCTGTGATTAGTTCATTTTAGTGACATTTTAAGATTTAATAATTAATCTGGCTCAAGTTCAGAGAAAGACAACTCAAAGCCAGAAATTCCTAGCCAGCAAGGAATATAAACAAACCTTACAATTGTTCCCTCAAATAACAAGAGCCATTGAGATCAACTTCTTGCAATTAGAACTGTTTTGAAAAAATGCGGGAGAAGAGTTCAAGGAAGCGTGTCAAAACAACAAAACTCGGCCTACATGTTCATTATTGTAATTGATCAAAGTCTGTTTGTAATAGATTTGAATGTGAATAAATTAAATGTGACATTGATTTGGCAGAGGCACACTAGTGATTGGCAAGAACATGTAGCAGGAGCAGCTTCTGTTAAAGCAGAATTTGCTTGGTTGGTGTTTCATTCTAATAGATTTCTTAGCAACCCAATGCTATCATACTAACCCAAGCTCTCTCATTTATTTACTCTTTTGGCTTCTACTCCCATCAAGCAAGATTAAATTCATTTTTGATTACTAATCTAGCAGGTGTTGCCTTTGGTCTGAACGTAGGGTATCTTTTGGTGACCTATGCACCTCCTTCCTTTTTTTCTCTACTCTCTTTCATATATTGAAACAAGGTGATCTAACATCTTATTTCATCCTGGCAGTTTAACTTGTAGAACTAGAAAATGTAGTTTAATTAAACAATTTTGCAATGTTTTCAAGTTTAGGCATTACTACTGCTGCTTTTCTTAGGTCTGAATTGTTTCTTGGTATGTTACAAAATTGACATTATAAAAAGAACATTCATCTTAGAACATTTTTAAACAGATATAAATCAAATTCCCATAATAATTATGTTGATCGTGGTGTGGAGTGTGTGGCATATACTGAGTGGCTAATTTCTGGATGAGACCATTTTACACTAACCAAACATCTCTATGGTTTGAGGACCTGTACTGTACTTTATGCCAAGTCTTCACTTATGATATATTTACTAAATCTTTTTATAGTCTTCAAAATGCTTTTTCTTAAAAGACTCAAAGCCAATTTATTCATACTTTAAAATTTTTAATATTCATTAAAATAAGAATTATTAATTATAGAGTTTAATTTATGGAAAGAAAATGGAACTGTCAAAGTCAAATATGTTTATCTTATATATATAGCACATAGTCTAGTGAGAGGAGAAAAATGTATAGATTAGGGAGACTGTATTTAGTAATTTAAATATTTTAGAAAATTGGTCTAAGACCAAACTTTCATTGTATCTTTATCTTATGTGCATTTTGAAAAATTATATGCCTACATTCAGTAGTTATGGAAAGTATACTTCCATTAAGCTTTTGCCACAAATGTATTGCTAATTTATAATTTTAAATTATTTTTATTTATAAAGTGGTTTTTATTTTTTAATTGAAATATAGTTGATTTACAATGTTATATTAATTTCAGGTGTATAGCAAAGTGATTATATATGTGTGTATATATGTATAAGCTGAACATATATTTATAAGCTGAATATATATGTGTATATATATCTTTTTTTCAGATTATTTTCCATTATAGGTTATTGTAAGATATTGACTATATTCCCTGTGCTATGTAGTAGGTCCTTGTTGGTAATCTATTTTATATATAGTAGTGTGTATATGATAATCCCAGTCTCCTAATTTATCCTTCCCCCTTTCTTTCCCCTTCAGTAGTTTTTCTATATCTATGACTTGAGCTATAATTTTAAGGGGGCTTGAGTTCATCACTGAATTAATAAATAACATGAATTTTTACTCACTATAAATACAGGGGTGAGCTTCTTAAAGGCATCCATAGCTTTTCCTTTAAAAAATATCTTTTTCAAAATGTAATCCTCACAATCTATAGTACTTTGTAATTTGACATAGAACAATATATAGACTCAGACATTTAATACATAATACTTTTGACAGCTGAATTTGTCTGTTTTCCCAATATTAAGGCTCCATAAGCAATTCAAGCCTAAGCTAATTTGCTCCCACTGAACACCCCTGGTGCCTGTTGAAATGGAAGGGATTGTCACAGAACAATAAACAATATATTTATGGAAAATTCTGAAATATCAGATTTTGGTACAGCTTGTGCTTTGTCTGTTGTCAGTATGGTTTCTTTTTCTTTTTCTTTTTCCCTGAGATTGGTTGAAATGATATCTTTCAATTCATTGAAAGGGTACTCTTTGATGCGACCTTCTCAGAAAGGAGTTGACCTCATGCATGACTTCTTTTTTTGTTTTTCTTTCATGCATGACTTTCCAATTGTCCACTCCATATGGCTCAGCTTCAATGGAGAAGGGCCACTGTTGACTTACTGCTTCAAATTACAGGCCAGTGAGTTCCCATGTGGCTCAGTGGGCTAAGGATCTGGCATTGTCACTGCAGTGGCTTAGGCTATTGCTGTAGCATGGATTTGATCCCTTGCCTAGGAACTTCCTCATGCTGGGGATATGGGAAAAAAAAAAATTTCCAAGCCAGGGCAGCCAGGACAATGGTGCAAGACATAGAAGGTTTGGTGGCCAAAAACTCTTTGTCAGATGGGAATGGGGCTGGAATGAAGCATCATTAGTTTGATGCTGTTAATTTGAGGGCTGCAAATGGTCAGAACAGTCCTCTTACCCTTCAGGCTGCACTTCTCTTCCATTCACTGGTAACTGATATCTTTGCAAAGCTTGAGAAGTCCCTCTGGTGGGAATATGAACATGATAACCCCCAAAATCTATAGCAGTAGTTACAGTGCACAATGTGATGATTTTTGTGTGTGCTCAAGGAGTTAGGAGTGGGTGGACATAAAGTTCCAGGGCATTGACTACCTAGCAGAGTGTCCCAGAGTCTAGCATTTTTCTAGGACTGCAATGAAGTCCTTCATTCTGATATTTTTGGCACTATTCATTCCTTTATGTAGAATCTAAGTTTCCATCTTATATCAATTTTCAACCTAAAGTACTTCCTTTAACGCTCTTTTAATAAAGGGTTTTTGTGTGTGTGTGACAAAATCAACCTTTTTTTTTTTTTTTTGGTCTGAAAATATTACTAACCTTCATTTTTTAAAGGATACTTCTACTGTTTATAGGATTCTAAATTTCCAGTTTTTATTTTCCTTCAGCATTTTAAAGTCATTCCATTGTTTTATACCTTGCATTGTTTCTGATGCAAACTCAGTAGTATTTCTTTGTCTGTTATATGTCTTCTTTAAATAGCTTATTTTAAGATTTTCCCTTTATCATTGGTTTTTAGCAATTTTATTTTGATGTGCTTTGGTTTTATATTTTTTTTAGTCATTATGTGTTTTCCTTCCTCTCTCTTCCCTTTTTTTGATTCCCAGTTACCTGTATGTGAGCCAGCTTAATGTTGTCCCACAGCTCACTGAGGCTATGGTTAAGTTTTTAAGCTTTTTTTTTTCTCTCTCTCTCTTTCTCTCTCTCTCGCTGCAGTTTTCATAGTTTCCATTGTTTTGTTTTCAGATTCATTGTTCTTTTCTTTTGCAGTGTCTAATCTATTAAGCCTATCCATTATATTTTGTATTTTGTATATTTTTTGTCCCTATAAGTTCCATTTAGTTCTTTTTAATTGTTTTTCTTTTCTCTTTATGTTCATTTTTCTTTTTAAGTCTTTGAACATATTTATAGTAGTTACGATAAAACCCTATTTTTTAATTTCATCATTTCTATCATGTTTGGGTCTGTTTCTGGTTGACTGGTTTTGGATACACTTTCCTTCTTCATTTCTTGACTGGATAATGAACATTGAAATAGTTTATTGTTTACTGTCTGGGTTTTGTTTTTCTCCTTTAAAAAATGTTGAGTTTTATTTTGTAGTATATTAATTTACATGTGAATCAGCCCAAACTTTTAGAGGCTTATTCTTAAGTTTTGTTAAAGTGCATCTAGAGAAATACTGTTCAATAGGAGTTTTGCAATAATGGAAATGTTTTATAATTGTACTTTCTAATATGTACCTTCCAGTAATTGCATTTGGCTACTAAACACCTGAAATGCATCTAATGTTAAGCAACTAAGGAGTGATTTTTCTAAAGTCTTTTTACTGAATGCCCTGTAGGTTTGGTGAGGCATCTCTGGCTGATTAAAACTTGAATGTCTCTTAGTCTCATACCAGCAGCAGCAGTTGTTCAGTTTACAGCTCCCAAGTAGTTACTCTTTGGCAAGAAATTGATCTTCTTGGTCCTGTAGAGTCTCACCCTACCCACATACAGTTTAATATTCAGCTGAACACTCAAGGGGACTCCTATGCAGGTTTCTAGAACTCTCTCCCTCTGTTTGTTCTGGTTCTCTGCCCCACAAATCCCAGCTTCCTTGGCCTCCCTAACCAACCATCTCTATCTCTTTAGCTCAAGATCACAAACCTCTGCTTGAGTTCCCTTACCCTGTGCAGCAGCCTATAATATGCATCCAGACAAAAAGCTGAGGTGATGCAGGGCTTATCTCATTTGTTTCCCTTCTCTAGAGGGTCTCACAGTATTGCATTGACTGTTGTTTAGTATATGAAAAGTTTATTATTTTTTGTTCAATTTTCTAGTTGTTTATGGCTGAAGAACTAGTCTGGCACCAGTCAACTCCATCTTGTTTTCAAGCTAATAGATTATGTTTTACTAACACCTCTGGGGTGTGTGTGTGTGTTTAATTCTTCTTTTTTTAAATTTAATTTTATTGGAGTATAGATGACTAAGTTGTATTAGTTTCAGGTGTATAGAAAAGTGAGTCATACATATAAATATATCCATTTTCTTCTCATATAGGTTATTACAAATTGTTGAGTAGATTTTGCTGTGCTGTTATGCAGTGGGTTCTCGTTAATCATCTATTTTATACAGTAGTGTGTATATGTTATTCCCACCCTCGTAGTTCTTCCCTCCCCTCAACATTTTCACCTATGGTAACCTTAAGATTGGTTTTGAAGAGTTCTTGTTGTGACTTACTGGTAATAAACCTGTCTAGTATCCATCAGGACTTGGGTTTGATCCCTGGCCCCACACATTGGGTTAAGGATCCAGTGTTGCCGTGAGCTACAGTGTGGCTCAGATCTGGTGTTGCTGTGACTGTGGTGTAGGCCGGCACCTGCAGCTCCAATTTGCCCCTAGCCTACAAACTTCCATGTGCCTAGGGTGCAGCCCTAAAAAAAAAAAAAAATGGCAAAGATTGGTTTTGAAATCTGTGAGTTGGTTTCTGCTTTGTAAATAAATTCTTTTGTATCATTTTTATTAGAGTCCACATATAAGTGATATCATATGATGTTTGTCTTTCACTGTCTAACTTCTCTTAGTATGATAATCTCTAGGTCCATCCGTGTTACTGCAAATGGATTCATTCTTTTTTTTTTTTTTTTTTTTTGATCTGTATACTGGCTTATTTAAGTAATTACTTTCCAATTGTGAATTATTCCATCCTATATCTTCTTACTTCTTTCCTATTTAGAGGAGATCTAAATAATACTTCTTTTAGAATGGGTTTAGTATTGCTGTATTCTTTTAGTTTTTGTTTGAGAAATTCTTTATTTATCCTATTTTAAATGATAGTCTTGCCGGGTAGAGTATTCTAGGCTGAAAATTCTTTCGTTTTAGAACTTTGTATCTTGCCACTCTATTCTGGCCTGAGGAGTTTATGTAAAGCCATCAGCTAATGGCCTTGTGGAGGTAATTAACTCTTTGTTTTTCTCTTGCTGCCATTAGAATCCTTTCCTTAACTTTAAGTTTTGCCATTTTTATTATAATAGGTTTTGGTGGAGGTCTGTTTGGGTTCAACTTGGCATGTTTTATATTATCCCATAGATCTCTTATATTGCTTTCTCTTTTTTTAAATTCAGTTTTCTATCTGCTTTCCTGATTGGGTGAGTTCCATTATTCTTTCTTCCAAGTCACTAATTTGTTATTCATTCTGCTGTTCAATGCCTTTAACTCAGATTTTGTCTCTGAAAATGAATTTTCTAATTTGGCTTGGCTCCTCCTTTTACTTTCTAGTTCCTTTTTAAAGTAATCTGTGTTATTGTTGATATCCATTCTTAATTCCTTCAGTATTTTTATTACCTCCTTTTTGAACTCAGTGTCTGTTAAATGGCAGAGGTCTGTTTCATCATTTGCTCCTTCAGGGAAATTCTCCTGTTCTTTTAACTGGGAATGGTTCCTGTGCTTCTTGATTTTGCTTATATTTTTCTAATTCTGTTAGTTTAGGGAAAACATCTATCTACCATAGTCTTGGAGGGCTATTTATATGTGAAAGTATCCCTGGGTAGCTTGTGAGGGCTGCTTTTGGTTTGGATGCTTGCTTTCTCTTTCCTCAGTGTGTGCACACTATTATCCCCTTGATGGAGGGTGTGCCAGTGTATGGCCTGCACATGCTTCCAGGGAGGTGGGGGCAGTAGACAGTGCCTGTAGCATTGCCTGGTTGCCAGGCCCTTGGCAGTGGTGAGAGCCCTTGGCAGTGGTGAGGGGACACAGGCTGCTCCTGGTTGCAGTGCCCTGAACAGTGGCAATGACCCTCAGAGAGGTGGGGGTAGCACCTAGAACCCTTGGCAGCAGCAACAGCGAGGCATGTCTATTCTCAGAGGAGTGAGGGCAACAGGTGGTGCTCTGTTCCAGGGCCCTCCATGGTGGCAATGACTCCTCAGGTGACTGGGGCCACAGATGGTGCCTGTTCATGGGACCTTTAGTGGTGGTTCACTGTGCTCACTGCAGGAGTCTGATATGGCTGAAAGGTTTGCACCCCATAGCCCATGCAAGAGGTACCCCACTGCTCAAGAGCTGGCTCATCCAGAGAAAGATGTTCCTGTGGTGGTCCTGCCTATCCTCATCTTGCCCTCCTCAAAAATGGCACCTTATTTCTCTGGCAGGCCCAGGCCTCCTCCCACACTCCATCAGCTATGGCACTCTACTCCCTAGCCCGTGGTACACCACTCCCTAGCCTCCTCAGGCTATTTCCAGGCTAGTCCTCTGCCTGGAACTGATCTCCATAGCCCAAGTCTCAGCTCATTCCCCACTCAAATGTCTCAGGCTGTGGCTTCCCGGGTAATGGTACCAATGGTCTGTGTGGTTCTCTCTCTACTTTGCCCTCCTCAGTGTGGCTGCTACACTTTTCTCCAAGGCTTTGAGGTTCCCCCTCTGCCCTGTCTGATGTCCACATCAGTTAGGTGGGCTCCCAGGGTATGGAATTTTTTCCTCTTTCACAGCTCCCTCTCAAGAGTGCTGGTTCCATCCTGATTTTTTTTTCTTTTGTTCCACCCAGTCATATGAGGTTTTCTTGCTCCTTTTGGAGGTCTTATGTTTTCTGCCAGCATTCAGTAGATGTTCTGTATGAATTTCTACATGTAGATTTTTTTTTTAATTTCTTTGTGGGAGAAGGTGAGTGCCACATCTTACTCCTTCACCATCTTGCTCCTGCTTCCTATTTCATTCTTTTTTATGACTGAGTAATATTCCTTTGTATTTATACACTACATCTTCTTTATCTGCTCCTCTGTTGTTGGACATTTAGGTTGCTTCCATGTCTCGGCTGTTGTAAATAATGCTGCAGTGAACATTGGGATTTATTATCTTTCTGAGTTATGGTTTTCTCCAGATAGATGCCCAAGATCTATCATATGATCCAGTAACACCTCTGTTCTTAATCCAGTGGTGATGGTTACTGCCTTTGCTGGAGACTATAGCATGTCAAATTGCATATTTTTTCATTCTGGCAAAATTGAGTTTTTTTATTCTTCATAAGGATAGCAGATGATGTGGGGATTTTATTTGCAAAAATTTCACACAAATAGTTATTCAATGTATGTCACAAATTAATGGGTTAAAATTTTAAGTACTTAAAAAAGCTTAAGTATTGAGATATAAGTTTGGTATCTTTATTTTATTGTATTTTATTTTATTTTCCCACTGTACAGCAAGGGGATCAAGTTATCCTTACATGTATACATTACAATTACATTTTTTTTCCCACCCTTTGTTCTGTTGCAACATGAGTATCTAGACAAAATTCTCAATGCTGCTCAGCAGGATCTCCTTGTAAATCTATTCTAAGTTGTGTCTGATAAGCCCAAGCTCCCGATCCCTCCCACTCCCTCCCCTTCCCATCAGGCAGCCACAAGTCTTTTCTCCAAGTCCATGATTTTCTTTTCTGAGGAGATGTTCATTTGTGCTGGATATTAGATTCCAGCTATAAGTGACATCATATGATATTTATCTTTGTCTTTCTGGCTCATTTCACTCAGTATGAGACTCACTAGTTCCATCCATGTTGCTACAAATGGCATTATGTCATTCTTTTTTATGGCTGAGTAGTATTCCATTGTGTATCTATGGTATCTTTATTTTTAATGGGATGAAATAAATAATCACTATTTAAAAATCCACCTGTACCCTGTCCTGTTATACTATTACTATCCTGTAACCAGCTCTTTCCTAGACTTTACAACAGCCCGTTAAAGACAGTATTGTAATCTCCATTTTATACATGAGGAAGCTGAGACACAGAGAGGTTAAGCAATATTAACAGGGTCATACAGCTAGTAATAGGCAAAGCTGTGATTCATATACAGTTAGTCTTGATTCAGAGCCCATGTATTTAACTGTAAACTTTCAAAAGACCTAAGAATATGAACAGTATATATATGTATATATATGTGTGTGAGTGTGTGTGTATATACATACACACACACTCACACACACACACAGATATATTCATATAAGTATTTGAGGTATAAATGTTTACACATGGTCACTGTATTCCCATTTTCAGATAAAGAAACTGAGATTGCAAAAAGGTTAAGTGACTTTCTTGGTGTCACAGCTAGTAAAAGGTAGATTTTGGATTGAAACAATGTGTATTTAGGTTAAAGAACTCTATGTAGAGAGTCATCAGAGTGCTAATTTTTTAAATGAAAAGGTGAAATATTGGAGGCAACAATAGGGATAGTCATGGTATAATGCAAGTGATAAATACCATACAACTATTTTTTTAATGTCAAAGTATTTATTAACAGGGAGAAATGTGGTATGTGAAAGGATAAATGTTTGTTTTAAACACATAAACATTTATGTGAAGACTTAGTTACTCTTGGTTTATCCCTATACAAATAAACAATGTTTTTATTGATAAACACGCTGAGACCTAAGGTGTTATTATTCTAAGGAAATAATGTAAGGAAAATTCCTTGCTTTACAGTAACTTTTGCTGTAAAATAGGCTTTGTTACAAAATTACTTCTGTTTAAATCCACAGGTTCCTATTTTCTCCACCTAGCTACTTCCATTTTATCTCTTCCAAATATTTACAAAACTAGATTTCCTTTCATAAATGATTTATGCTCTGTTTAATTTTTCTGGAAGTTGTTTGCAGGGGTCTGGTAAGTGTTAGTTTTTTTTAAAAAAAGACCAAAAATTTCCAGGAAAAACAATAGTCTCCATGTTATTCCAACTCTGAAATCTTTAATCTTCATATTAAAATAATCAACATACTCAGATTGGCTTTTTATTTGCCTAAATAGCCATTATAAGAAAGAAATTGATTTGACAGAGTAATGGTGAGTAAAGGGAAATTATGTGAAGACAGGGAGAAAAAAGAACAATTCTCTGCCCTCGCTTTCCTTTTATGGAGAAGGCATAGGCTTATGCTAGCTGCATGACTGCTACAGTAGAGCTGGAATCTGTAAAAAACAACATGACTGATCCTCTTAAACCAAAGCCAGCCGAGCTGCTCTGTAGCATCTTGCCACCTGTGGCAGGTTGCCAGTGCAAGTTCAACCCAGTCCTGAACTTTTCATTCTGCTCAAGATAAAGAGCTTCCATGCAGTTCATAGAGGGCTTAAAGAGTATAGAGATGAGGTGAAGATGAGATGACCTCAGAATGAAAAATATTTCCATCTACTTTCATTATTTCCGGAATCTTAGAGGGATTTTCTTTGTGACATATGATCTCCTTACTTGAGAATTCTATAGGGTGTATGAAAGGCAAAGCCTGATTACTCTCACCCTCATTCATAGCCGCTGTTCCTGAACTCATACTTACTGTGGTTAATAAACTACTCATAGGGAATTGATTTATGTTGTGGAAATTACAAGACTATTTATAAATATCCTTTCCCTCACATATTTCATTAGATTGGCTCTTCTTTGTATCTAAAACTAAAAGTCTATAACACAGTAACCTCCCCAAATATTTTCTCATCATTACAATTATTTTAAATGTGATTTTAAGTATCAGAACTTACCTTTTTAAAGGACTATTATTGCTTGAAATTCACACTAGAAACAGAAAGGCTGCATCATCCCCAGATGTGCCCTTGTTTTAAATGTTGAAATTAAAAATAACTTGGGAGAACTTATTTTTTGTCAATGTTGTCAGATATTAGTTATGTTCTCATTTATGTTATAAATTATATATTCTTAAAGAAAAATTAGAAAATAAGCAAAAAGAACATTTAAAATTTTCACCCATTTGGAAATAATCATTTTTTAAGATAGAAGAGGAAGAAGGGATCAATAAAAAGATGTACTTACTACATTTCATCTGTTTTTAAGATGCGTATCTTTTCAAATTTTAGCATGTCTGAAATCAGGGTGTGTGAAGGAGTTTAATTGCCTTTTTTAGTGGTACACATGACAGTAATACATCTTAAATTTGATGGTCTTATATTCAGTGAAATACAGTAATAGACTTATTGTTGGGGTATAGATCCTTACAAATAGAATAGCAAATCTGAATGACAGAACTGCAATGCACAAATTGTTTGCAGTGATTTGAGGAACATTTCCAGTAACAAAGTGCTACTCGGGAACTGGCGTTAAGTGGTTTGTTTCACTTACTGTGTAGTAAATATTTCTATTTTGTGATCCTTTCCATCTTTTTGTTATAGTATACAAGGACAGGGGTGTTTAATTCAAATAACAAAATTTTTTCAGACTTACCCTGTACATACCTATATATTATTTAAATGAAAAGCAAATATCATGTATTTTTTTACTAGCTTTTTAATTTTTATAAAACCTTCAGTTTGGGTTTTCTGCTAACTAGAAATTTAATGATTTCTTCCATTTATTTATGCATACAGGAAATACTAAAGAATGAAAAATATAGAGAAGAAATGCAGACAAAAAGCAAAGATTTTTACAAAAAAGAAAAACTCATTAGTGAAGAGAGCCACAAGGAACTCTTAGCTTCACCAGTTCAAACACAGATTAAAGGACATGCCTCTGCTCCATACTTTGGAAAGGAAGAACCCTCAGTGGCTCCCACCAGCACTGGTAAAACCTTTCAACCAGGATCCTGGATGCCACAAGACAGCAAGCACCACAATCAGTGAATGCACTGTGGTAAAGTCATTTCATTTATATGTATGTAACTATTTCAACAAATAAAAGTAAAAAAGTTATTTTGTATTTTCCAACTATACAGTTCTCTATTTCATTAAGCTTATTGACTTTTAGTATGCATAAGAAGTATGAAGTTATGAACTATAGAAACCTAACTCCTTTTAAACTTAAATCCTTCACTTGACTTAGTCCATTCTGTTTCCCTCTTGGATTGCTCCCTTGAGGAGTATTTTGTAGCTATAAATGCTCTGTACATTTTGGATTCTTAATAATCATTTACAAACCATCCAAAATAAAAAAATCCATAAAGATCTTGATGAGTAGATGGGAGAAAGCTAGTTTATGGTGGGATTGTGGTTGGAATCTGAAGGGAGGAATTAGGACCAATAGAAGTAGACAACAGATCACAAAAGTCTGAAAGGACAGTAAACATAAATGGTACAATAATAATAGCTCTGTGAGATTTAAAATTACTTTGAGAAAATAGAAAATAGGAGAGGCTTCTTAGAAAGTGATTCCTCTGGCTTGTATATTGAAGACAATTATAGACAGATAATATTAAAACATTATACACAAAAGTTTTCTGAAGTGCACAACCAAGTTTTTGTTGCTAATGGAGCTCTGATTCTAATATAGAGGTCTTCTCACAGTGCTTGGCATTGAAATAGGCACTCAATATATGTGTACTGAATAAATGACCCAAATTTTAATGCTCGGAATAATATAAAGAAACCCTTGATTTAGTGTTAACAGTGAATTCCTAAAAACACATAGGGGTTTTTTTGTTTGTTTATTTGTTTTTGTCTTTTTGCCATTTCTTGGGCCGTGCCCATTACATATGGAGGTCCCCAGGCTAGGGGTCGAATCGGAGCTGTAGCCGCTGGCCTATGCCAGAGCCACAGCAACGTGGGATCCGAGCCATGTCTGCAACCTACACCACAGCTCACGGCAACACCGGATCCTTAACCCACTGAGCAAGGGCAGGGATCTAACCCGCAACCTCATGGTTCCTAGTCAGATTCGTTAACCACTGCACCACAACGGGAACTCCTTGTTTTGTTTTTTAATGGTCGCACCCAGGGCATTTGGAAGTTCCTGGGCCAGGGATCAAATCTGAGTTGCAACTGTGACCTATGCCAGATCCTTAACCCACTGTGTAGGGCCAGGGAACAAACCCACACCACCACAAGATAAAGTTGGATCTGTAACCTGCCGCACTACAGTGGGAACTCCAAGATTTTTACATAATAGGTTAAAATTTTAATTGATTAAAAAATAAAGTTCAGAAAAATACTTTATAAAATATTATATTAAGACACATAATCAAATGTAATCACTATAATACTTATTGAGTGACAAAAAAGCCCCTACATGGTAATAACATTCCAGCAGCCCTGTTAATATCAAGTTAATAATTCTTTTACATCATTACAAACTAGTATTACATTTTACCAAAGAGGCAAAAAGGAACTAGCCACTAGGCAATGTTAAAAGAGGTAATATAAATGACTGTGAGGTAAAATTTGTTGTATAAATGACTGTAAATTAAGATCTTAAATTCCAAATTATAGGACAAACTGTAAATTCTAACATGCTAGAATAGAATGTTTCCACTACCAAATTCCTGCTAGCTTATTAATTGTATTCTATATGTATCTTTTATAAATGTGTCATATAGGGTGTTCACAAGTATCTTATGACAGAATTTACATCAATTTTAATTTTTATGGTTTTCATTTTAAAATACCTGTCTTATTAAAAGAAAATCTTGGCCAAGAATTAACTGTTATAGTAAAATGATACTATTGGCCCACCCATTATTAGTAGAGCCTATCAAAGTGATAGTGAGAGGTGGGAATGAAGTTTATAGTAATCCATCCACATTCCTTTCCTCAAGACTGATATTTTTAGGAGTTCCAAGGTGGCGCAGTAAGCTAAGGATCTGGTGTTGTCACTGCCGTGGCACAGATTCAATCCCTGGCCCAGGAACTTCCGCATACCCTGGGTGCAGTCAAAAAGATTAAAAAAAAAAAAAAGACTAATATTTTTGGGATAACTGGTTAAACTCTTAGGTGGTATCAGAACAGAGTTCTGAGAACACTTAGTCCTGCATAAAAACTGAACTATATATAATCTTGGCCTAATTAAGACTGCTTTTCTAAACAATCATACTTTCATGCTTGGGTTTTAGGCCAGACACATGCAAAGCAGAATCAGAGTTTTACATAATATATTCACTGGCCTACCATATTTCTTTTTTCTTTTTCTTTCTTTTATTTTTGTCTTTTCAGGGCTGCACCTGTGGCATGGAGGTTCCCAGGCTAGGGGTCTAATCAGAGCTCTAGCCGCTGGCCTATGCCAAAGCCACAGCAACGCCAGATCCGTGCTGCATCTGTGACCTACAATACACCACAGCTCACGGCAACGCTAGATCCTTAACCCACTGATGTAGGCCAGGGATTGAACTCACAACCTCACGGTTCCTAGTTGATTCGTTAACCACTGAGCCAGGACAAGAACTCCCATATTTCATTTTTTAAAGTTATATTTGAGGCATTTACAAGTTTTTTTAAATAAAAATTTTTTATTCTTCTCTTCAAGACAAACTTCAAACCTATGTAGCTTTTTAAATTTCAAAAGTTCAAATGCTTATTTTGAAATAGTGTCATATATACCTTAAATACACCTGCAGCATATGGAAGTTCCCAGGGTCAAATCAGAGCTACAGCTGCCTGCGCCACAGCCACAGCAACTCAGGATCTGAGCCACATCTGCGACCTACACCACAGCTCACCAGCAACACTGGATCCTCTACCCACTGAGTGAGGCCAGAGATTGAACCCCTATCTTCACAGATATTAGTCAAATTCGTTTCTGCTGTGCCACAATAGGACCTCCTTTTTCCAGTGAAAAATGGAACCACTTTAGTAGGTAACTCTTAAGTTTTGTTTTAATCTCAGTCACAATATAAAAAGTATATCCTAGATCACCTGAATAACTAATTCATAAATACTGAATTATTTCAGTGCCTAGAGCTGCAATGTGTTGATTACACTAGCACTAGGAAAGTGCCAACCTTCCTCCTACTAGGAAAGTAGGAAGTGACAACTTAAAGCAATAATAGTAAGTATTCTTCAAACCAGTCAATAAACATTTTCAGGGAGACTTACTTTATTGTACTGGAGAAACATGCTCTCCACTTTTACAAGTACAGTTGACCCTTGAACAACATGGGTTTGAACTGTGTGGGTTCACTTATACACAGATTTTCTTGAGTAGTAAATACTTCGGTACATGATCCGGCATTGGTGGAATCCAGGGATGAGGAATTGTGCCTACAGATGAAGCTTGGAACTGCAGATATGGACTTGTGTGTAGGAAGGAAATGTGTATATGGAGGGCCCACTATGAGTTATATGGGGACTTTTAACTTCAAAGGTCAGTATTCTAAGCCCCTGTTGTTCAAGGGTCAAATAACTGTATGCTTATCTATAAATGAAGTTTGTAGCCCTTTGAAAAAGCTTCTATAACATATCTAACTTGAATTACTGAATTATTATCACCCTCCCCCAAAAAACAAAGTCCAGAACCTCTTTATAAAAAAGTATCAAATTTATTTCAATATCTAGTTTCATTTTTAAATTAAAGCTATTGGACAAATTTCTGTAATTTAAAATTCATTATCAGAGGTGAGGAAAACATTAATGAGCTATTAATTACCAACAGCTAATGAAATTATTAACCATGCAGTAAGAAGTTCCAGTAATACTATTTAAAGGAAATAGCCTTTAGGCTCCTTCTGATTCTGACATAATTTACACCTTTTTACCCAATAACTACTATGCTGAACAAAATTTTTCCAAATGTTAAATAAGCCTTTCTTTACCATTTATGAAATATGACTTAACTGTTATTCTTTAAAAATTCCTTCTAAGAAATTTGAAATATTAATTTTCACCATGAACCTGTTTAACCAAAAAGTATAAGGCATCACTACCACATGAATTAAATTAACAAACAATGGAAATAAAAATAAAAGTGTTATCTATATAATCAGCAAATTATCTGATCAGACTTTTTTTTTTGTCTTTTTAGGGTTGAACCTGCAGCATATGGAGGTTCCCCAGGCTAAGGGTCCAATCAAAGCTGCAGCCACCAGCCTATGCCACAGCAACGAAGGATCCAAGTCACGTCTGCAACCTACACCACAGCTCACTGCAATGCCTTAACCCACTGAGAGAGGCCAGGGATTGAATCTGCATCCTCGTGGATGCTAGTCGGGTTCATTAACTGCTGGGCCATGATGGGAACTGATCAGACATTTTAACTTCACATTTCTACTTAGCACAAGTGAGAATAAGCTGGTTCCAAGGTATTACCAAGTTTGGCCTTTTTACTGCAAGCTTTAAATCATAGTGTTACTCTACTCAACAAGTCACTTCTAAGAAAATGGCGGTGTTCATAAGTACAAAAATTGTTATATCCAGTAAGTGTTATACTACGTAGTTAAGAGAATTCTGTATAAAATTAGATTTTTAAAAAATGCAGAATGTTTAATAATTACCAGTATCTCAAAAGCCAAAATGAGAAAAAGGCAGAAAATAGAAATACTCATTGATTATTTTGCTCTGAGAAAGCCAGAAGAAATGATTCTATTCCAAGAAATAAACAATTATGATAAAAGATGTAAGTAATATACTCTCTTTTCAGCTAAAGCACACTTTTCATGTTAGGACAATTTTGATTTTTACATTTTTAACTTCCTTTGTCCAGAACAGGACCCCATTTTAAGCCATTATTTGAATAGAGTTCACGTTCTAAAGTCATTTTTATCCACAGGATGTTTTCATTGTAGTACTTAAACTGCAAAAAGACAAATGACTAAATAAAGACTTTGTAGCATAAATGCCAATTTACAATAACTGTCAAGAGACTTCCACACCAAAGCCTAAAAGTTGCTATAGTACAGGTGAGAACTAACATGATTCTTCCATATGCTCAGGCTTCGTTTACTAGATAATACTGTCATAAGGTCCAGAAAAGAAACCTTAGTGGTCCTTCCAGAGCTGCATAATTTTCCAAACGATTTTTCTCTAGTTGCAGAGCTTGTTCATTCCTTCAATCTTTTTTTAGTCGTTTAGCTTTTGCAATATTTTCTTGACGTTTTTGTTTCTTCTTTTGCTCCTTTTCCCTGGCCTCGATCATTTTGGCCAATTTCCAGGACAGTACAGCACTTGCTAGAAACAATGGAGTAAGGGCCAAAATAACTGTTGTAAGGAAGCCATATGGGTCCTTTGCAGCCCATTCCACAACATACTCAGCCCAAGCTTTTATATCAAACATCTTTGTAGCAGTCTTGAGAAAAGGAGGGTGGGGGAGGGGGACAACAAGAGAAAAGACTATATGGTTAATCACATTTTGAAAAAGACAGTTAACTCAAAATTCCATTATCACTCAACAGTTTTTTTGTTTTTAAAAAGTACCAATTAGTACTATTTTAATAAGAATTAATATTTCCAATAAGAAAAAATAATTCAACTAGACAACCAGAAAAATGACACTTAAAAGATGTGACAGTATAGGAGGTACAAGTAAAAACCATGTGGAATCTGTCATAAGGACTATGCATTCTCACATGCCTCCTATATTCAAGACAAACTTTAGCAGCAGTTTTATAAGAATCTAGAGTTTTATGTGCTCATTCCAAAAAACAGCTGAGTTCTGTTTGTCATTTTTTTTGACATAGTCCTAGTACTAATTAACAAAAGTACAATCTAATTAACAAAAGCACAATCATCAAATTTGGTATATGCAAAGAACAAGGCACAGAGTATGTGAAATGCTTGGTGAAAGGGAGATAATGGATGGGTGTGACCAGGAATGAAACAAGAGAGTAAGAAAACCACAGAGGGAAAATAAAATAAAATATATTTCCTGGGCATTTCGAATATTACAATATGGAAAAAAAAAAGAAAACCACAGAAATATCCATTCATATATAAAGAGATATAAGCAAAAGGTGACATGCTAGTTTATGACCTCTTTCAGCTTTAAGGACATGATTCAGTAAATGAGAACACATTTAATAAATGAAAAAATTACAGGTGCCATGCATTTTGTTCCATTTGGGGTTGGTAAGGAAGGATCATCTAGCAAATTCGGATGTTATGAATTTGAGTGACATTTTTCTCTTTTGCTTCAGAGGCTTTTCAGCCTTTCAGGTTTGTGTCATCTCTATTCAAAGTGTAGAATTAGAATATCTGGGTAGGAATGGGTGTGTATACAGTCACTTAAAATTTCACCTGGGATTAAAAAAATCATCTACCTTATGCTTGAATAGTAATTTTGTCCTGGGATTATCAGCCAATCACAATGTCAGGTGACCCTTAGTTGTCGTCTTTAGTTCTACCATACACTTCTGAGAGAAGGCTTAAATTCTATGTCCTGGTTGGGTTGAAAAGACTAGATAAAAGAAAAAAGTTAAAGTCACATCTTTAAGGATAATTATAATTCTACACAACTTATAAATGACATGTAAAATTGCCTGGCACATTATATACATTTAATAGCTATTTCTAATTTAGAGAAAGAAATAATTACACAATTGCAAATGCCCTCTAAGAAAATCCTAATTACTAGAGATCAAATATTTTACTAAATTACTTATTTCAACAATAAAATTTTTTACTCATAAGATCAATAACATTTACTAAAACGTCAATTATTTGCTTACAGGGTTAGGTATACAATCAAAAAATCAAATACTGCCTTACTCTTTAAAGGTTTTTTTTTTTTTTGTCTTTCTATTATACAATTTGTGTTCTTTATCAGAGATAAGTAAAACAAATCACCCACAATCTTATCACCTAAATAAAACTACCATCGTTGGCTTTAATTATATCCTATCACAATTTCTCCGTATTTTCAACTGAAGACACATTAAAGTGACTAAGATACCGTCTTAGCTTCCCCTGCCCCCCAATTCGTCCGCTCCCACCTAAACTAGGCTCTACTGATATGTTTCTTTAGCTTCTCTAGCCCACTAATGAATTAACTAATGCAATACTCAGAAATAAGCAAAAGAACTTTGCAATAAAAGGAAAGCGGAAGTAAAAGACCTAGTTCTAGCAAAGTTTTAGCCATTATCACAGAGAAGAGTTACCGTCCACAGAACACGCAACTTCGGTGCCCCTCAATTTCGACACAAACGTCTGCTCCTCTACACTTTAAGGAATAAATATTACTCTTCTACCTTCCGAAAGGGGTCAACCGGACTTGCTCTCCGTACCAGACCCGCGCGGGGCCTAAAGATGCAACTGATGGCACCTCACTGCCGTCCGAACTTGTCTCCCTCGCTCACTCTTCCTGATCCAACCCGGCCGCCCGCCCCTGGGGCCACGCTCACCCGACCCTCCGCCTCTGGGAGCGCGGGCCCAGCGGAGCTCGCAGAGCGGGCAGTCCGCGGGTATGCAGGGTCGTCTCCGCCACACCTCGCGTAGCGGGCGCACTATCCGCGACCGCTGGGCATGGGGGCAAGATCTCGGCAGCTGGCGCCACCAGCCTCCCTTACATCGTGCCCGGAACGTTGAGCTCCTACCCCTGCTCCCCACTCACCGCCTGGCCGGAAGCAGGAAGACGGAAACGGCGGCTTTCCCGACCCGCCCACAGGCCGGCCTTCGCCTGGATCCGGCCTGAGGAAGTCGAGGGGCCAGTTTCCGGCTGCGCCATTACTCTGTGGGTCCCGAGATCCGGACTTAGAGGACGCGGGGAGGGCGGGGCGGCGCCCGGCTTCCGGGTAGTGACAGGTGAGGCCGCGTGGGGCCAGCGGCGGCTCCTTGCTGGTCTGTGGCTCTGGGCCCAAGACCCGAGCCTCCTACAGGGGCTGCCCCCTGCCTGAGGCGCGGGTGGGTTCCGGCCTCCGAGAGCCGGTCTGGAAGCACTGAGGGGCCCCTACTTTTGCCTCCGAAGTCAGCGGGGCAACAGCCGCTCCCTTGCAGGAGCCGGGCCGTGGGCGGAGGGCCCCGGTGGGTGAGATCGGTGACCCCCGAAAACTCCGACCAAAGAGCTGCAGTAAGAAAGGAGTTGGTTCCCACAAACCGCCCAGAGTCAAGGTGAGGGTCACACAGCGACTCCTGAAGGATTCTAGCGAGTCCCTCTGGTTCACACTCCACCCTTTGCCCCTCTCATCTTCTAGTTGGACAATATTAAAGCCTCACATCGAGGAGACGAAGCAGCAGCCGGACCTTGGTGGATCCACTGAACCTTCTTACTAAGGGAAAATGCAGCCATGCTGTGTAAAGAAGGGTTTTATTTTAAGAACCTCGCTCATTTCACAAAAGAATGATCGATACTTGTCCAAAGTAAACTTGATAAATAGTTAAGCTGTCTGAGCATGGAGTTCCCACAGAGGTACTTGTTCTTACAATACACAAAGGGATGCAAAAGTAAACAAGCAGAAAGAGTAAGTTAATACTGTCTTCTAATCTACAGGAACTGAGAGATTAACTCTGGTTTGGTTAGTGATCAAATTTTGTGATCGCTTGCACTGAACTGCTCTGTTTGACTACTTCTTAAAATGTTGCAAGACCTCTTCATTGTTGTGTGCCAAATAAAGCAGGTTTTTATTCTTCAAAGACTATAGAATGTTCCCTTTGAGGAGCAAGCTGTGACATGTATAACTAGTTTAGGTATAACAACAGTAACTATTATTTACCAGGGAACAGTCTTTTGGCAAATAATCTAATGATCTAAAATACTGTTCGTTGGGCATATGTTACTGTTTGTATGTTGTATTAGCAGCAGTTGTTTTCTTACTCATTCTTGTTTGAAAACTTGGATGATGGTTTCAAAGCTTGTGCTGCTTGGACCTAACCTGTACCTGTAGTAGCCAGAAAAAGCAGACTCAGTCACTGGATTTTGTGTATTGAAAACTTGACTTGCTGCTGGTAATCTTACGTGATTTTTTTTTTAAAAAAAGTTTGCTCAAATAGTAATTCCAGAAGAGGATAATAATTTATTTTTAACATCCTTCACTCCAGAGGCCAATATGTGTGTTATTTTAATTGTGGTTAGACAGTTTTCCTAATTACTGCCTTCCCAATAGTTTGCTCTGCTGCATCCCATATGAAATGCATAGGAGGGAGTTCCCGTCGTGGCGCAGGGGTTAACGAATCCGACTAGGAACCTTGAGGTCTCAGTTCGATCCCTGCCCTTGCTCAGAGGGTTATTGATCTGGCGTTGCCGTGAGCTGTGGTGTAGGTCGAAGACGCGACTCGGATCCCGCGTTGCTGTGGCTCTGGTGTAGGCCGGCAGCTACAGCTCCGACTTGACCCCTAGCCTGGGAACCTCCATATGCTGTGGGAGCGGCCCAAGAAATGGCAAAAAAACAAACAAAAAAGAAATGCATAGGAGTCTTGGGCCTGAAGAAAAGGCACATGAGAAGGAATCCTCTGTAGCTCTTTGGCTCTAGTATAAACCAGGCTTTCATACTCTAATTACTGATCTAGCTTCTAGTTCTAAGGCAGCCTGCAAGCCCAGAAATAGCATATGGGTTGCCAGAGCTGAGCTCCCTACTGCTACCTGCGTTGCCTTAATAAAAGATGGCATCAAGATTGGCTCAGATACTGAAGACTGCTTTTTAGAGTGAGGAGCCTTAGCTTATGAGTTGAGATTCACAGGCCTTGTCTCTGCTGATCTGATAAGTCACTCTAAAACTCTAAGCCTGTTTCCTCTTTTATATGTGGAAAGGTACTAAGTTATCTCTGAGGTTCTTTAAGCTTGGAAATTCTGTTTGTTGGATCTGTTTTGGCCATTTTTTCTGACTTAGGCTTGAGCAGCAGCGAATAAGAAATTTAGTGTAAACATCTTAGCCAGTTTTCTTAAGGGCTTATTCTCTATTTGAAAGATACTTAATTGGGTTTCTATTCTCTCACATGTCTTTCAGAATACCTTGTTATTCTAAACAAGGCAAGTCTGCTTGTATTTGTTTTTAAGAAATAAAATCTTACTATTTATGTAACTTTATCCACATTAAACCTTACACGATTAAGGAGGGTTTGTCTTTGGATAAGACCAAGTCTTTGTGGCATATGAGCACCATCTGCACCAATTACTCTATTGCATTTATATTTTGAAAATGGAGCCTTATGAATATCTAAGTTTTTTCCTCTTAAGAAAGTAAGTCCTAGTCTTTCATTTGTTGTTTAAAAGTCTTTTTCTCTTGAATGGTACATTTCACTCTGACTCAAAATTGTGAATCAATAAAACCTGAATAAGATTCTATTATAATAATCTAGACCTGACTTAAGATTTTGAGAACTTTCTTACCTGCTGAAAGTTTTGTGCTTATTTCCCTGCAGTAACACTTCACATATTTGATGTATTTTGATGGAATTGGTTTCTTCCCTAAGTTTTATTTTGTGAGTTTTTTCCTTCCATAAAACACAATGCAGATGTATTTCCTAATAGGTACATTTGTATTACTAAAAAGTAATAGCCATTCACCTACATACCTTCCTTAATAAAAGACGTGTGGGCTAAAGCCTAGGTGTCTTTTGTTCTGTGGAACAGAGTGTCTCCTGGTCCCCCACTTTCTAGATGTAAAGAAAAAAAAAAGTAATAGCCAGGTTTTAGTGATATTTGGAAGATTATACTGCAGAATAATAATTTTTTAAAAGCTATTTTTTGAGTAGACTAGATGCTTTGCATCTGTTTTCACTAATCCTGAGAGTAAACAACTGCAGGGTGATAGCTCTTATACCCATTTTACAGGTAAGGAACCAGAGACTTAAGTAGAGCAGGATTCTAAACAGATCTGGCCCCCCAAATCCCTGCTTTTTTGTTTTGTTTTGTTTTGTTTTTAGCTTTTTAGGGTTGCACCTGCAGCATATGGAAGTTCCCAGGATAGGGTCGAATTGGAGCCACAGCTGCTGGCCTATGCCCACAGCCTCCGGCCTATGCCCACAGCTGCAGCAGCGCGGGATCTGAGCTGCATCTGTGACCTAGACCACAGCTCATGGCAACACGGGATCAGTGACCCACTGAGCAAAGCCAGGGATCGAACCTGCATCCTCAGATACTAGTGGGATTCCTTTCTACTGCACCACAACGGGAACTCCCCTGCTCTTTTTTATTGTCCAAAGACTAGACAAAAGTTCTGGCTTCATAAAGTGAAAATGTTTGTTTTTTGTTTGTTGTTTTTTTTTTGTCCACGATTTTAAATTTATTTATTTATTTATTTTTATTTTCCCACTGTACAGCAAGGGGATCAAATTATCCTTACATGTATACATTACAATTACATTTTTTTCCCCACCCTTTGTTCTGTTGCAACATGAGTGTCTGGACATAGTTCTCAATGCTATTCAGCAGGATCTCCTTGTAAATCTATTCTAAGTTGTGTCTGATTGAAAATGTTTTTTTATCCTACAGTTGTTAATTAATTAATTACAACCAAAGTCTTCCTGTTCTTCAAAATTGCCTTTTGCCCAGGTGGTGGCAGCATGTCTCAGAGAGATAGCGTGATGTAGGTTTTCTACAACCTTGCCAGTGGATTTACTTCTTCATCCCATATACGAGACCTGTCTATCAGTCTCTATTTCTCTCTTGGGCATTTTCACTACTATTAGACCAGCCTATCAGTGATTCACTCCATCTTCCAACCCCCTTTCAGCCTCATCTGAGTGGGTCATACTCTGCCAGTTTGCTTTCAGGGTATTTTACCTACAAAGAAAGCATCACCAAATTATTATTTTCTGCAAAATTCATTTAGATCTAACCAGTAACACAAAGACTTTTTTTTTAAGTATCATTATTTTTCACCCATTGTTAAATGTAATTTGGCAAAAGCACATCCAAACTAAATAATTAGCTAATATAATGAAATATCTGATTAAATTAGAGTGCAGGCATCTTAAACTTTATGGAATATACCAACTAAAGAGCTAATGAAAAGCTTTTTAAAGATAGAATTTGTCTTCAAAATAAGAACAAAAATATTCAATAGAGAGCAGTGAAAGGTAATATAATTCAAAAGCATGCAGGTATATATCAGAATAATTAGTTAAACTTACCTTAGCCAAATATTGTTTGGAACATTATTCTCATATCTTGGCAGGGTTACTAATTTCCTAGAGGTTTCAAATCAGGTGATAGCTCCTCACAAAAGCCCTCTCTAACCCTATCACTTTTACTTTTTCCATAGCAGTTCCATCTGACATCTTATTTACTGATTTATTGTTTATTTTTTCCCACTAGAATGTAAGCTGTATGAGATCATTTACCACAATACTTAGAATATTGTTTTGAATAATTGAATCCAAGATATGGCATTGTCACCTACAAATAAAACTGTTAAGTGTTTGAACAAATCAAGAAATAATCTTAAATCTCAGGAATTTGTGAAGCTCATGTTAAAGTACCAAAGTGTTGTATTATGTTCTGACAATAATAAGAGATGCCCTAGTAAGAACAGGTCTAAAGATTAGGAAGTAAGATATTTGGGAAAAGATAAAAATAACTGTGGTTATCGTGTTAAAAGAAGAATACTAGTTGCTTAAGGATTTCAAGTATGTAAAAGAATGTTCAAGGGACATAGTGATTCATCATCTTCACTGATAAAAGTAATTAGTCCTATACTGTTGGTGCTGAGATTTAAGATAAGAACAAGCTAGACAAGAGATCTAAATAGAGATCTTTGAAAATGTGTTAAGAGTGAATATGCATACTGGATGCTCTCTCTAGATAGTTCCCAGCTTTATGATTCCCAGTGCAGAGTACAAAAGAAAGATTAGATAGCAGATGCTTCTCTTCTGATTATTCCTTGCTGCCCATGGCCTTTTCTGGATGTTTTAGAAACATTTTGGTGTGTTTGAGTACAGTCAATATGAGTGATATGTATTGCTGCTTTGGGTAGTTAAAAGCAATCTTTTCAGATAATGCTGAAAATTGGGTGTTTCTGCTTTTTTAATACCGAAACTGTTTACAATTCTCTATCTCTAGAATGTACTATACATGCACATGCAGCAAACTAATTTCCTTTAATTAGAGGGCAGCCTTTTGGAAGGGTAAAATTCCCAGTAAATTCTTTTGAAGCCTTGGTTTGCATTACTGTTGTGAGAGACACTAAGCTTTCCTGCTGAATCTAGAAATTCAAATATTAGACTTACCCATAAATGATGTAATTATATTAACTATGTCAAGTCACCTCTAATTTCTATGCTGTGGTCTCCAAGCCATTAAATAGGAGTTGCTGTCCAATTGAGGAAACTGGTCCATGTATAGGAATCCTTCATTGTGAAAAAAAACGGTGTGTATTGCAAAAGCTGTCTCTAGCAGCATCACCTTTGCTGAGCAGCATTTTAATTTGATACATTTCAACTTCAGCTAAGCAAGCTACTCAAAGTAACCATGTTAGACAACCTTATTTGCTATATGATATTGCCAGGTTACTGGTCCTCTGTGTCATACAGTGTTCTGTATAAAAAGTCCCATGTAAGTTATTTTGGAATGTGATTCTTGGAGTTCCTGCTGTGGTGCAGCAGGTTAATAAGGCATTGTGTCTCTGGTGGCTCAGGTTGCTGCTCAAGTATGGTTTTGACCCCTGGCCTGGCGCAGAGATCAGGATCTTGAGGTGCAGCCAAAAAAGGAAAAGAAAAAAAGAATGTAATTCTAAAAAAATTTTGGAAGCCACTATTGATAGGAAGAATTTGCTGCTCTTTGACTTGACAGGAAGCTCAAGAGCCAAATTTGAAATTCATGTCTAACATCCATCCTGACTTGCATACTTGCATTTCTTTTCAAATGTATTTTTCCTAGGACAGATATTCTATACCTATCATTATTGTATATGTTCACGTAGTAAAATATCTCAAGTCCCTATTGAAATAAGGCACAGTATAGTTTGCCTGTAGATCGGGTGTTTGAAACCCAGAACTTTACAAAGATGTTTGATTTACTAGTAAAATTCTTGCAGCACCTCATATTTTTATGTTTATTTTTAA
Organism: Phacochoerus africanus; assembly: GCF_016906955.1. Taxonomy (NCBI): domain Eukaryota; kingdom Metazoa; phylum Chordata; class Mammalia; order Artiodactyla; family Suidae; genus Phacochoerus; species Phacochoerus africanus. Next base: position 40,093,057 of record NC_062544.1, on the reverse strand, counting down.
ATTTTGTACTATAATCGTATCATTCAGAACTAGGGAACATAGGAAATTATTGTTTGGAATTGCATCCCAAAGTCTAATTCTAAAAGCTAGTTTGTGCCTTTAATAGCCCTCAGTATAATAATGTGTATATTTGGAATCTAGTTTTAAAAGTGAACAAAAATTTACTGGTGCCGGGCTATAAATATAGTTCCCTAAACTGTCACTAAGAGACATATCCTAGTCCTGAATTCATAAATTGCTTTTGCTGAGTTCACTGTTTATGTTTTCAGGCTTCAAGTCCGGAAGTGAAACAGTCTGAAATCCAGAAACTCCATTCTGATTCACATATGTTCTCTGGAACTGTAGTAAATGATAGTGGTACATATGATGAGTTTCTGGAGGTTTTGAATTTGGAGTTTTCCTTGATTTTTAAAATTGACCTTAATCAATTGGTTTTCTCTTCTCTTTAATAATCAGATAATAATAAAAATTGAACCAGTGTTCATCTCAGATATTTCCTATAAATCTTACACATTTAATCACATTTTGGCTTCCTGGATGGTAAAATTGGGATTCAGAACAGGCTCATCCATTACCTGGCCTGAAGATGCTAAGGTGGTGGGTAGGTGGGGGCACTATCACCACTGACATAGTGTTGCAGATTACTTGTTAAAGTTTCGGCCAGTGTTGACTTGAGACAATGTCCAAGTGGAGGGTAACTGTGGTAGGTGTGAATATACAGGTATTTGAAAAATTTGGGAGGAATAATACTAACAAAGACAGTGAAACTGGCTATTTACTGAGAAGTTGAATTAGAGTACTGCTAAAGGAAAATGAGAACCAGAGCTGTTAACAAGCAGTTAATAGCTAAGTGTGAGAGCTGTGGAACCTCTGTGGTAGCTTATAAAGGGGACTTTATCACCTGTAGTGAAGGGGTAAGACTCAATTGAATCTCAAGCAGACAAGCCAGCTAATGATTGGCATTACAGAGCTCCAGAGACATTTGAGCATTGAATGTGTAGCCAAGGCAGGTAATATGAAGGTAGAGAAACCTAGGATCCTAAACATGAGATGGGGTCTTCTGGATGAATGTTCCTATGACTCCCTCTGGACCATCATGACTTGCAGAGATAGACTTTCTCTAGTAAGAACTGGCATATTTGCAGAAGCATCTTGCCCACAATGCAATAGCCCTCCTCCCCTGTGCTGACCTACTCCTTCTTTCCTGGCTCCCAAGCCAATAACTAACCAAAACAAATCTAGTCATTGGTCAATCCCAACAAAACCCACCTGGGACCTGCTAGGCCGGATGAGGAAGAAGAGAGACTATTCCCCTAAAAAAATTGCACTATTTCAGTGGCAGGTACTGGCAGGAACTAGGAGAGGACTCCTGGGATTGGATTTTAAAGGTATTTTTTCAAAGAGGCAAGAATGTGAGATTAGATGAGTAAGAATTTGTTGACTTGGGGACACTTTCTTAGGTACGGGGATTTGATACCCTAGTTAAGAATCCCACTATGGACTGAATGTGTCTCTTCAAAATTCATACGTTTAAACCTAATCCCCAATGTGATTTTGGAGGTGAGAACTTTGGGAGAGAGGTTAGGAGAGTGGAGCTCTCATGAATGGGATTATAAAGAGGCCCCAGGGAGCTCGCCTGTCTCCCTTCCACTGTGTGAGGACACAGCAGAGATAGCTGTTTATGAACCAGAAAGTGGCCTATCATGAGACACCAAATCTGCTAGCACCTGGATCTTGGACTTCCCAGCCTTCAGAACTGTGAGAAATAAAAAAGTTGATGTTTAAGCCACTCAGTCTGTGGTCTTCTGTTATAATAGCAGCTCAAACTAAGTCAGTGCCCAGTTGTTGGGAAAGACTTGCTAATGGGATGGCTTTTAGAAAGTGGAAGGAGTGCTCCTGTGGTGCAGTTAAGGATTCCAAATTGTCACTGCAGCAGCTTGGGTCACTCCTATGGCACAGGTTCATTCCTGGCCTGGGAACTTCCTCATGCCAAGAGCATGGTCAGAAAAAAAGAAAGAAAAAGAAAAGAAACTGAAAGGGGAGTTCCCATTGTGGCTCAGCAAGTTATGAACCCAACTAGTATCCATGAGGATATGAGTTTAATCCCTGGCCTTGCTCAGTGGGTTAAGGATCCAACATTGCTATGAGCTGTGGTGTAGCTCACAGACACGGCTCAGATTCCGTGTTGCTGTAGCTGTGTTATAGGTCAGCAGCTGCAACTCCAGTTCGACCCCTAGCCTGGGACCTTTCCATAAGCTACAGGTTTAGCCCTGAGAAGAAAAGGGGGAGGGGGGGAATAAAAAGTATGGAAAGCAAAGAAATTGGAGGAAAAAAATCCATTTCTCAGCAAAGTGAAAAATGTCTGAGTGGTACTGGCAGACAGTAGGGGAAGGAATAAAGAGACTGAGCAAAGTCAAATGCAGAATGGAAGACCCATCAGAGGATTATGCTCCATGAAAGTGCCAAGAAGATATGCCAGTCACCCAAGGCCATCAGGAAAACAGTGATGAGAGAGGCACTAGCATCACTAGGAGTTTGCAGGCCATGGATGGAGGTAAGAGAAGCAGCCACAGAGCTGGCTCATTAACATCCGTGGGAATAATAGAGCCCTGAAGAAATAGAGGCCAGGTGCTGTTGCTTAACTGCCAGAAGCTAGAAGGCCACAATTACCATAATGACTGGCAAGGTCATTCTTGCAGCCAAAAGAGCTTGACCCACAAGGAGTTGTGGAGACAGCTAATAGAGAATTGTCTCCCTAGGGAGAAAATAGATGGGCAGTCCACAAGGGTGCTCATTAACATCTATTACCATAAAAAGCAATAAAGGGGCAGGAGGCTGAGGGCAGTCATTACAATAAAAAGTCATGATCCCTTGCTTGGTACCCAGACCTAAGGCGATTTTCAGATTCAGAATTGAATATAGGTTCCTAGGAGGAAGAACTACCACACCATGGCAAGTACATAAATACATGATGATTCCCTCAAAAGGACTCTTATAGCCATCTATTTGAGTGACTGTACCCTGAGAAAAGAATGATTGGATATTTTGAGGACTACTGACTATAGGATCAGCACCAGTGTTTATATTCAGAGATCTAAGGCAACATCACAGCCTTCCTGTTAGAATGGGAGCCTACTAGACCAGATGTTCTGGCTAAAGTTAGTTTCACAGTAGGCCCACTGGATCCATGGGCCCACTCAGAGGTCATTTCCCAGTACCCAGGTACACAGTTGGAATTATATTTATGGCAGTTGGAGTAACTACTGCAATGGGTCCCTGGTCGGTGGAGGTAGGAGTTAGAGTGGGGATTGCCAAATGGAACCCTCTAAAACTCCACATCACTGCTGCCCTGAGAGTAAATCAAGCACAATATTGCATCCTAAGGGAATGATGGGGATTAGTACCACCATTTAAGACCTAAGGGATACACAAGATTGCTAATATCAATCCTATTTTAATTTATGAGTCTGATCCCTGGAGAAACTGGATGGTTCCTGGAAAATGACTATAGACTACTGCTGACCTAACCAAGTAATGACCCTGGTCACAGCAGCTGTTCTGTGCTGGACTTGTTGCTAGAACAGATTAATAAGAGCTCAGATACATGGGCTGTCATTTATTTGGCAATAATGGGTTTTTTTTCCATCCCAGGTGGAAAAGAGGATCAGAAACAGTTAACATTCACAAAGAACAGTTAACTATTTATTTACACTGAGTTTTGCCTTGGGGTTATTTTAACTCTCCCGTCCTCAACCATAATGTAAAGTGAAATGTGAACCACTTAAATATCCCTCAGAACGCTACATTGGTCCATTATATTGAGAACATCATGCTGATTGAACAGACAAGAATTGGCTAGTATGCTGAAGACATTGGTAAGATACATGCACTCCAAAAGGATGGGAGATAAGCACTATGAAGATTGAGGGACCAGCCACTTCAGTAAAGTTTTTAGAGATCCAATGGTTAGGGGACTGCCAGGATATCCCCTCTAAAGTGAAAGACAAATTGCTGCCTCTTGCTGCCTTTATAACAAAAAAGGAAGTTGGGCACTTTGTCAGTCTCTTTTGCTTCTGGAATCAACACATTCTGCAACATTAGTAATGTCCTGGCCCATGTACCAGGTGACATGGAAGGCTGCCAGTTTTGAATGGGGCCCAGAACAGAAAAGGTCTCTGCAATAATTCCGGGCTTCAGTGCAGTCAGCCCTAACTAACACTTTGGCCATATGATCCAGCAGACCCTTGTGATGTCAGTGGTGGGAAAAGATACAGTGTGGAATGTTATGGTAAATCTAGTGGAAGAATCAAAACCAAGGCCCCTGGGATTTTGGAACCATGGACATGCCATCTCTAGCAGATTGTTGTATGCTTGCTGAGAAACAGCTCTTGGCATATCAGTGGGCACTGTAGAAACTGAACAGTTGACCATTAGACACTTTAACTCATCCCTCCCTGCAGTCCCTGTCCAACTGAGTGACTTGACTTTTCCAACTCTCTCACTCCGTCTATATTTATTAGTTGACATTGTAATAAAAGGAAGTGTTTTCCTTTCTCCTTTCATTTATTTATAAAAGATGGATTCATGGACTCTTATTAGTTAACAGATTAAAATCCATTACTGTTATTTATTTTGATGTTCTCATTGTCCTAGATTTGACCAATAAGAATGTGTCCCAGGCGTGTCAGGATCCCCAGATGTTTCATGTCCTCATCATTCTTTGAGCCTTTCTTTTTGGTACAACCAGATGTTCTCATCTTATACTTTCCCTGCCCAGCCCTGGAATCAACTGTTTTTTCAAGGAGCTCTGCTTTCTTTTCATGGAGAATGGTATCCAGGAGCCATGATCTGAATGCTAGGTTTGCTTATTGCTACTGGTGTGTCATTGCTTATAGTTCCTCTCACCAGGCAGATATTCATACAAATATCCATTCATTTCTATATCTGTTTAAAAACTATGAATTTACACTGATGCCTTCAACTCCAATTTTTCCCTACTTTTTAGTCTTCACTTTTTTTCATATTTGTATCTCCCTCAACAGAAATAAAGTTGATTACCATTGTCCTCAGTATATTTACTCATTTGCTCAAGGCTAGAATACATGGAAAGTAGTTTTAGACTTGCTAACTCATACTACCATTAAAAAAAGAAAATTTACTAGATTTTTAGATGACCTGCTTTCAATCAGCTTCTCAGCTGATAAGCCATCTTTTAAATAAGGTTAATAAATTCAAACTTAAGCCCTAAATAAGCATGTCTAGGCCATAAGCATTGCATGACTCAAGGAATGAAAGGTTAAAGGACTTCGGTAGTCCAGGTCACTAGCTTTAATCCTCATGTCTACTGTAACTCACAATGGTTGACACAGAATTGTTTATGTTGGGTAATAATAGCTGATCATAGCTTTATCTTCCAGGTCTTAGTATAATCGTGTCATGGAGAATTGCCAACTCTGCTAAAAGAAAGGGCAAATTTCTCCTCCATGATGCTGTTTTATCTTTCTAAAAGCAAACTACATAGGTTCGTGATAAGTCATTTATGCCCATGTACAAAGTACTTAAAGCAAAATTTCTCAGTTACATCTTTTACAACCCTGCATTAAGATCATATCCTTTTAAAGATCATATCATGTTTTATGAGCTACTAATACTTTTGGACAAATATTTAGGAAATGATTCAAGTAAAATAGTTCTATCACAGACAGTACACTTAACCTGGAAGGCTAGCACTTCCTGCACCAAAAACCAGTTGATTTGGGGGGGGGATAGCATTCTGTAGTTGAATATAAATTAAGAATTTAGGGTTTCATGTAAATGATCTGTCAACATTAGGTTCAAGGATGCAAGTCCATTTGTGCCTTAACACCATTTATTTTTGCTTTTATTACTTTGTAGAGTTTTACTAAATATTGTTTTGGGGTTTTTTTGGGTCTTTTTTTGCCATTTCTTGGGCCCCTCCCGAGGCATATGGAGTTTCCCAGGTTAGGGGTCGAATCGGAGCTGTAACCACTGGTCTACACAGCCACAGCAACTAGGGATCCGAGCTGAGTCTGAGACCTATACCTATACCTATATCCGGCAACGCCGGATCCTTAACCCACTGAGCAGGGCCAGGAATCGAATCTGAAACCTCATGGTTCCTAGTCGGATTCATTAACCACTGAGCCACAACAGGAACTCCCAAGTTTTGCTAAATATTGTTAAGAAATTTCAGTTCGCCATCTTAACATTAAATGGTGAGTAGTCCAAAGACAAGTGAAATCTTTCGTATTGATACGGTCTTTGAAGAAGGCTTAAATTTTTGTTACCAAGATCAGTATTCAGAATTGTCCAATGTTGGCTTTTCACTGTAAAATGTTCCTATTGTGGCTAAGCATTAACAAGCCCTACTAGTATCCATGAGGATGCAGGTTTGATCCCTGGCCTCAGTGGGTCAGGGATCTGGCATTGCCATGAGCTGTGATGTAGATTATAGACATGGCTCGGCTCTGGCGTTGCTGTGGCTGTGGCGTAGGCCAGCAGCTGCAGCTCTGATTCAACCTCTAGCCTGGGAACTTCCATATGCCGTGGGTATAGTCATACAAAGACATATATACATACATACATACATAAACTGTGAAGTGAAATTAAAATTGATTGATCAGCTTAAGTCAGTACATTAACTTACCTACTTTGCTTGGTATTTTACCTTTAGATTTACTGCTACCTGCTCTTCACTAAAAACAGAATTTACCCTAAATCCTTAAAGTGGCCTATTTTCTGGCAACTCCAGGAAGAAAAAAAAAAAAAACAAAACAGAAGGGTAAGGGGAGTGTTGACAGAACACACAAAATTAGGATACAGAGACCAGTGAGGATGAGGACATGACCTATGATGGTGGAGTAAGGGCTGGAGAAGAGGGTTACTATGCTATTCAGTGTACATAATGGATGGGACTTGGAGGTAGGAACTGAAATGCAGAAGGAGGAGCCGGGATGACTCCCAGCTTCTGGCTTGGCCATTGTGGTGATTGACTGTAACTTTGGCAGCAAATATGTGGGAAGCAGAAGCAGAAGATAGGGAAATGAACAGTTCAATTTCAAACCTAAGTTTAAAGACTCAACAAACAACTGGTTGCAGTTGGCAGGAGAAATGAACACCAAATTACCGTGTCACTTGCCAAAGTAGTACCTTTGTGGGTGATCTGGTGTATTTGGAAATAATGGAGAACATAGCTGCTATTTTGTCTCTGTGTTTTGGTGATTTGTAGTCAACTTTCAATAAGACTTGAAGATTTTGAGAATTAGCTATGTTGGCTTTTATAAAGCATTTTATTTCATTAAACCAAATTAACCTTTAAAATTGAACCATATTGCCTGCTTTTTACCATTGACTTTTGTCCATTCACTCATATCATATACTTCTCGTTGGGCACCTTTGCCCCACTTCCCACTTATGTAAGTAACGCCTTGGTTTGCCCAACTATTAGTAGAATTTTGAACCGACATCAGATTACATTGTGTCATAAGGTAGGAAGGTTCTGATGGTGATACCTGCATATCTTCATTATGATCTGGTCATTGTTTTAATTTCAAAGGAGCAATACCTTCAGCTCAGTACCTCAGTCTGTTTAAAGCATGTTAACCCCACATATCAGAGTGAAGTTACGTGTTCTTATTATGAATTCCTGACAGTGTGACGTGTGCTTTCAATCTCCTCAACTCTTATGGGGATTTTTTAATTTTTTTTTCTTTCTTTCTTTTTTAAGGAGCAAAGATATCTAGTATCCCCATTATTCATTATTGATAAACTGACACTTTTTAACTTTTAAAACTATTTTCTTTCGTCTCTAATCTAGACAATTCATATGCCCCCACAGGAGGCAGGGAAACCACAGGGAACTACAACTGGATCTTACTGTGAAAGGAAGGATTGCACGCTGGTTGTCAGGCCTGCCTTGAGGCTGGTGTAAAAAAATGCTGATGTCCGCATAGCATGTATCGCTCAAGTAAATCAAACCTGTAATTCAACTTGGCTGCCTCTAAGTCACTTTGATTCCTGCCAACAAGAACATTAATGAACTTAGTATCTCTACAGGTTTATTCATGTGTAAGACCCAATTCCTTATTCCTCATTCCAGCAGCTGTCTCTCCTCCATCTGATAAAGTGGAAAGTTGGAATAGGTCACACAAATCCACATCATTACTTAAGCCCACATTCCTGTGGGCAGTATTTCTAAGTCTTCTGCCTGGTTTTAGGATAGGAAACAAAGTTTCAAGGACATGGATTTGAAAAAAATCCTTAAGAGTAGTAATTCTTGTCATGAAAAAGCATTTTGTGAAATTCAGCTCTTTTATGCCTTTATTGTTCCAACTCTTATTTTCTTTGGACAATGATAAATAATTCAATTATGTTGTACAGTACTTTTGCTTTTGGGTGTTGAATCTCTGTGAATTTACATTTGTGAGAACATTCCAGAACACTTATTACTTCCATGGATTTTCCAAAATGCCATGAGATTAATATAGGAATTATGAGAAAGTGGACATGAATCTAATTTGTCAAAAAAATTTAAGATAAAAACATAAAAGAATATAAATCAGTTATTCCCAAATTTGTCTACACGTTAGAATCATCTGTACATCTCTCTAAAATTCCAAAGCCCAGGCCATACCCCAGACCAATGAAATCACACTTTCTGGAGGTGGAACACAGGCATGATTCTAATTTGCAGACAAGGATGGGAACCACTAACCTCGACAATTCCACTACATTGTGATTTTACGAAAACCAGCTGTAGCTTCTCCTAGACTACCCTCCCTGCCCTAGGTGGGGTTGGGGGGGTTCTCTGCTGTGCAGCTTCTCCATCAACTCCATCAACTTTGAGCCTAAGCAAACCTACTACATGAGAGGTAATTCAGTCGCTGAAAGGGAACAATTAACAATTAAAGACCACAGATGGATATACAGTAGTAGATTGCACAATTTTTAAGTTATTGTTATGTGGAGTTCCTGTCATTGCTCAGCGGAAACGAACCCAACTAGGGACTATGAGGTTGCGGGTTCGATCCCTGGCCTTGCTCAGTGGGTTAAGGATCCGGCGTTGCCCTGAGCTGTGGTGTAGGTTGCAGATGTAGCTTAGATATGGTGTTGCTGTGGCTCTGGCGCAGGCCGAAGGCTGCAGCTCCAATTAGACCCCTAGCCTGGGAACTTCCATATGCCACGGGTGTGGCCCTAAAAGGACAAAAGACAAAAAAAAAAAGAAAAAGTTATGTGTTAAAATTTTTCCTGATAGCCAGTTTTGTGTCTCAGATTTTTCTGTTCCATTTTCATATGCTGATAGGTTCTTATGCAGTTTAGCTTTATGACACTCTGGTTGTAAAACACAGTGATTGTTTTAGAACCCCTTCTTTGACTTAGCCATCTTTAACCTATCTAACTCAGAGAGGGTTACACATTGAGTGAGAATTGTTTGTTTGCCTTGTTTAACACAGTTTGACACAAAGAAAAGTATTTAAAATTTTATTTTCTATGCCACACAACACCTTACTTAAGCAATCACTGCTACCCCAAAACTGAAGGAAGCTTGATTTTAAATATAACAACTGTTTATTCATAGGTAGTGAATTTACATGGTTGACATCCTTTATCAGAACACTAACATTTGTACAAATAACTGCCATGCTGACCTATAAAATTTTAAATCTAATAGCATACCCTGATCAAATAATTATTTTGCTATATGCTTAGATATATCTTGAGAGAGATTAATTAAAGGAAATAAAATCACAGTTGATGGTTGAAATTATCTAAGTGTGATCTTGACTTTAATGAATTAACAACTAAGCTTCTTGCTATCAGTATTTAATTAATTTTAAACCACATTTGATTAGAAACCATTTACACTTAATTTATGGTCTAGTGTTCAATTAAAATCATCTATACTATATTATGTGCAGGCTCTCAATCCTATTCTTGCTTTAGTATATATCACTTTTTGGTCACTGAATGCCCCTGAGGAGTAGAAAAAGCAGACATATGGCTCTGTTCTTCCAATTTCTCATAATATTTTTCACGTGGAAACTAGCAAAAAATTTGCTTAGAAAATGTACCTTTTTAAACTGAGATTTATTCTATAAGTAATCATTTGTGAGGGGTGGTAGAAACAAATGAGAATGCATGTCTGTCTAATTAAAAACAGAAGATTGAGATAGTTCCCATCATGGCTCAGTGGAAATGAATCTGACTAACATCCATGAGGAGTCAGCATTGCTATGAGCTGCGGTGTAGGTCACAGACGCAGCTCGGATCTGGTGTTGCTGTGGCTCTGGCATAGGCAGGGAACTTCCATATGCCACAGGTGAGGCCCTAAAAGACAAAAAAAAAAAAAACCAAAAACTGAGATGTTGCAGTTATTTACTAAAGTCACTTTTTTCATATGAAGATTTTGGGATAAGTCATTATCAAGGAAACTAAAGACAGCTGTGGTATGTTGAAAGCACACTAGGCATGTACTCAAGAGGCCTGGATTTGAAATCTAGTTACTGACAAATATTTTTATCCCTCCTCAATTAAAATGCTGTTTTAATATATGAAGTTTATATTTGATCCCAGAACACATTTGTTTCTGCTCCATGAAAATAGTTATGTGTTAGTTTTTTAATTTCATTATAAATGGTAACTACTTCTAACATAATGAGATTTGATTTTAAAATATCATAGAATTTGGAGTTCCTGTCATGGCCCAGTGGTTAATGAAACCAGCTAGGAGCTATGAGGTTGCGGGTTCAATCCCTGGCCTCTCTCAGTGGGTTAAAGATCCAGCATTGCCATGAGCTCTGGTGTAGGTCACAAATTCGGCTCAGTTCCCACGTTGCTATGGCTCTGGCGTAGGCAGGCGGCTACATCTCCAATTAGACCCCTAGCCTGGGAATCTCCATATGCTGCAGGTGTGGCCCTAAAAAGCAAAAACAACAGAAAAATAAATAAATAAAATATCTTAGAATTTGTATTTGAATGTGAGTGATATTTTGGAAACTCTAATTCAGTGTGACACCATTTATAGCAGTGATATTGGGGAACAGGGCTACCAGTTATGGTCTATGTCTTTTAAATCATGTTATTAATGTATGTAGTTCTATTTACGGAAATATCCTTTCACCTATAGTAATTTTGAGCCATATAATGAGCTATAATGTAGATATAACTTAGAATAATTCAGCTTCATTGGAAGATTTTTCTGTATCTCTGTCTTTCTCCTTTCCTTTTTGCAGAATGCATTCCTAGTCTCCTTATTTAAAGAACAAGAGGAGTTATTAACTCAGGGTGAAATAAAGCACCAGCCTAAAACAAGATGCCTATTTTCATTCAGTGTTTATCTTTGCCAGGCTACAGTGAGGCAAATAATTATTTTGCCTTTAAGGCCTTGATTCTGGATGTTGGATTAAATATTTAGACAGAGTGTTGACCACATGTGACTTGAGCAGAATTCGTGGTTATTTTACCAAACTTCGGATCAAGGTTTGCTTGAAATAAGTTATGCTGTGGATAAATCTTTGGAAGATCAAGAGTGAACTGTATTGCCCTCTACATTGTTTCTATCAGAAACATGTGGTGTATTGATTTTGAAAAGTGAAATTTAACTTATAAGAGCATAGATCAGATTCAGGTATTTTGTCTTTTTTTTGGTCTTTTTCTAGGGCCACACCTATGGCATATGGCGGTTCCCAGGCTAGGGGTCCAATCGGAGCTGTAGCCGCCAGCCTACACCAGAGCCACAGCAACTTGGGATCCGAGCCACTTCTTCGACCTACACCACAGCTCACAGCAATGCCGGATCCTTAACCCACTGAGCGAGGCCAGGATCAAACCTGAAACCTCATGGTTCCTAGTCGAATTCGTTAACCACTGGGCCATGACGGGAACTCCAAGATTCAGGTATTCTTAAATGTAAAATTGATTTTGACCAACCCAGGACCTATCCAATAAAAATCATCACAGAGGGGAGAACAAGTTGCTATACAGATTTTTCTGTTCTCCTTTTAGAAAATGTATCTTGGAGCGTATAGGTGGGTAGTTGGTCAACCCAGTTTCTTTCTTGTATGACATGCCAGAGTTTGATATTGTCAGTCTATGGACCAAGATCTGTAATGGGATCATTGCTGAAAGAGGCTTTGAGAATATTGTATCACCAGTATTTAGGTGTTGTAAGTTTTCATCCAGGGCAGATGAAAGGGTAACACAATTATCTAACACCCAACTAAGTCAAGAGGATGAAGGAAATAGGTTGATTAAAGCTTAACTCAAGTCAGATAACTTGTATTATGGGTGGACATGGCTGGGTTAACTCAGGTTTTGTTTGTTTGTTTTTTAATTTTTATTATTTTTTATTTTTGTTGTTGTTGTTGTTGTTGTTGCTATTTCTTGGGCCGCTCCCACGGCATATGGAGGTTCCCAGGCTAGGGGTTGAATCAGAGCTGTAGCCACCGGCCTACGCCAGAGCCACAGCAACGCGGGATCCGAGCCGCGTCTGCAACCTACACCACAGCTCACGGCAACGCCGGATCATTAACCCACTGAGCAAGGGCAGGGACCGAACCCGCAACCTCATGGTTCCTAGTCGGATTCGTTAACCACTGCGCCACGACGGGAACTCCTAAATTTTTTTTATTTATATATATTTTTTAATTTTTATTATTTTTTATTTTTGTTGTTGTTGTTGTTGTTGCTAGGGGTTTTTTTTTTGTCTTTCTTTCTTTCTGTCTTTTTTTTTTTCTTCAAAGAAGCAGACTTTTTAAGATTAGATCAACATTACTGGTAGAAGCAGGAAACTTGGGGCAAGCCATTAAGTGTAACATCAAAGTATAACTTCTATATCTCAGCTGTAAAGACAGGAACATACCCATTTTTCTCAAGTACTGCTACTGAATAGTTATATCAGTAAGCTGTATCAATAGAAAAGGAGAGACTAGAAATGTATACATGCAATTCCACCATCAGCCAAAAAGCCACATAAGTCTTTCAGACTCTAAAGTAACATTCATGATGGGGAATAACACATTGGTGTACTTTTGTTTTGCTTTTTAGGGCCACACCTGCGGCATATGGAAGTTCCCAGGCTAGGAGTCGAATCAGAGCTACAGCTGCTGGCCTACACCACAGCCATAGCAATGCAGGGTCCGAGTTGCATCTGTGACCTACACCACAGCTCACCGCAACACTGGATCCGCGACCCACTGAGTAAGGCCCAGAATTGAACCGGCATCCTCATAGATACTGATCAGATTCGTTTCTATTGCACCATAGAGGGAACTACCCATTGGTGTACTTTTAAATCTCATCTCTTTCATTTTTTAAGTACATTTGTGCTCTTAGCATGTGTTCAGCAGATGCCAGGGGGAGGAAGGTGACAAGAGAAGTCGCACAATACAGAATCACTCTTTTTTACCCTTGAAACCAATAGAGTTTAATTGTATGCACTATATACACACACGTGTGTATGTATTATGTATACACATATATGAATGTATGTATTTAATATTTAGCATAGTAACGTGGGTTTTTTTAAATGTATTTTATTTTGAAGTATAACATACTCATAAAAAAGTGATACAACCCTTATAACTGCTGCCCATGTGAAAAAGAAAGAGGAGACAGAGGAGAAGGAAGAAGTGGAGGAATAGGAGGTAGAAGAGAAATAGAGGATGAGAAAGAGAAGAATTAGAAGCTTTCGAAAAATTTGACTGGCATATCAGAAGTCTTGTGAATTTATTCCCAATCACAACCCTCTCCTCACGCTCTTCCCTTAATAAGCCCTAGCCTCACTTTTTATGTAGTCATTTCTTGCTTTCTTTATAGTCCTGCCACTTTAGTGTGCGCCCATATACTCCATATATGTCCATACAGTTTAGTGATGTGTGTTTGGGAACTTGATGTAAGTATAATCATCCTGGATGTATTTAGTCTTGTTTCTTCCATTTGTTACCCATGTTGTTGAATACCACTATCGTTTGTTGATTTTCATTGTTTTGTAGTAAATGCTGTAAAAGTGTACCACAATTCCTGTATCTACTCTGCTATATTAGACACCTGGGTTGATTACAGTTTGCCCCTAACTTCAAATAATGTTGCCATAACTATTCTTACACTTTTGGTGCACAGGACATGCATTTTTTTTTTCCTAAACCTATAGTTTTATTATTGCCATTTTATGAGTAGGAAAAATAACAGTTTACAAAACACACTTGAGGTCACCCTACTTATTCATAACAGAGGTGGAATTAAGAGACATATAACTACATGCACTTGTTGGAACATGGAGGACATGCATTTCTGTTGGACATAGTCCTGGTCAATGCCAATTAAAAATGTGACCATGGGCAATGAATCTAACTTACTCTAAATGTAAGTGTAGTATGCCAGTAATCTAATGAAGGAAAACAACCATTCTTTTGGTTATTCTAGGGTTGTAGATGCCGCCTGAACACAGAGATGGCCACTTCCATCCAGGTGAATAAAAAAAGAGTATCCAAGATTGTGTCTTTGCTTAAGATTCATGTCTGCAAGTTATGTTTCATCAAGAAAATAAAATGTTTTAGTTTTTAAACTATCCCTGGTAGTAGTTCTAGAATTCCAAAATTAATAGGATGAAATATCCTTAGAGGGCAGAGAGATATCTCACATGTCTTTTATGTTCTTCACAGGGACCATGGCAATGCTGGAAAGATGTTAAGTCTCCACTAATTATGCATTGCCTTAATAAATATTCTGTGGAGTAAAACTATTTGTACAAACGGTTATAATTTTCAAGTGTCAGGCCCACAAAAGGGGAGAAGAGTGGATTAGTTTAACTTAAAACTTTTTATGTTCTGGGGTTTTTTTTGTTTGTTTGTTTTTGGTTTTGCCCACACCTGTGGCATGTGGAAGTTTCTGGGTCAGGGATAAAACCTGTGCCACAGCAGCAGCCTGAGCCACTGTAGTAACAACACCAGATCCTTAACTTGCTGTGTTATGAGAGAGCTCCACTTTTTTGGTTTTGAAAGCCTCTTTCTTGAAAAAATAAGAAAATAATATTGTGGGTGAGTCCATCTTTTTTCTTCATGATTTTTTTTAAACCAAATTCATATATGTCCTAAGTGCAGGCAGTATATTTCTGAGGCTTTTAAAATTATAATTTGGACCTTTTGTTTGCCTTTTGAAATGAAAGACAAAATGAACAATACACTAAGATGAAAGTATATCACTCATGATAGACCTGTGCTTCAAATTAAATATATTTTAGGCCTTAGCTGATTTTGCCAGTTAAGGCCAGATCATGGTAAATTGATTTCAGTTATCTTCCTGTTTTTTTTAATGGGCTTTGTTCTAAAGCTTCAGCTGAAGTATCAAACTGTTCTGGATTAACTGAAGTCTTGTTCCTGTTCATACAAATGCAGTCAACATGAACACTATAACTCATCCAAGAACCATTTAAACTATTAAGGAAAAGGTGATTTAATTGTAGCTCAGTGGGTTAAGGACCCACTCGATCTCTGGCCTCACTCAGTGGTTTAAGGATTGGATGTAGATGCAGCTCAGATCTGGTGTTGCCATGGCTGTGGCATACGCCACACCTGCAGTTCCCAGTCAACCCATGGCCTGGGAAAATCCATATGCCACAGATGCAGTTGTAAAAAGTAAAAGAAAAAGAAAAATTACACATCCAGTATCAGGCTGGGAGAGAACACTGCTTCTTATGAATCCAGCATACTACCCACACCATGATTCATTTTGCTTCTTTGCTATAACACGTGTTTGCATTCTTTTTGCAAAAAAAAAAAAAAAAAAAAAAGATTCTTTTGGTGTGTCTATCTTGGGAATCGTAACTTTCAAAAGATACTCTTAAATATATTACTACCTTATTTAAACGATTTGCTTCCAAGAAATACAGTACTTTGCACAAAGAATAAGTCACTAATCCCCTAAACACACAAAAGGAAAATGCTCAGCTGGGTTTCCCTTTTTATTTTTTTTTCTATGGTGGGTTTATGACTTGTTGCTCAAACTAGGAAGATTTACCTCTTATAGGACACAATTCCATTTAAAATGTTTTCCATGCTTATAGAAAGAAATACTGTGTTAGTTAGTATCTTAGTTTGTTCAGGCTACTTAACAAAATATATAAACTATGTGGCTTTCAAACAACAGAAATTTATTTTTTACAGTTCTGGAGGCTGAGAAGTTCAAGATCAAGGTGCTGGCAGATTTGACGTCTGGTGAGAGTCCACTTTATGGTTCATAACTTTCTATAACTTGCTATAACTTCACATGGAAAGGTGGGTCTCTTTTATAATGGCACTAATTCCATTCACGAGGCTCCAACCTCATGACCTAATCATGTCTCAAAGGCCCCACCTCCTAATGTCATCACCTAAGGGGTTTGGACTTCAAAATATAAATTTTTAGGGAACACAAACATTCAAACCATAGCAGTTAGCACACACCAGTAGAAAATTTCATTTTTACTGCATTTCTTTCTCTTGATATATGGAGAGAAGTAAAGGGCTTCTACCAGACAGGTGAAAGTATCTTTTTACTGACACCATCTGTGGTTTTAAATATATTTTTTAAACTTACTGCATTTATTAATCTGGTGTAAATATTTTAGATTCTTGTATGAACTTAAAAGATATTACGAGCAAAGACTTAGAAAGGTAGGTAAGAAAAATTGCCACTCTGCAGAGTAGTGGTAAAGAGTTGGCCTGTATGTGTATGAAGGAAGGTGTATGAGCAGAGGAGTGGCGTGATAAAAGTCGTGCTTACAGAAAACTCTACTGGCAGCAGCCCAGGGTCAAGAACATCTACCCAGCTTCCATGAAATTGTCCCAGACTGCTCTAACCATGCTCTTCTCTGAGTGCCTACAAATATTATATAATATATGAGCAATAATAAACAGGTGGGTCAAAATAAAATGCTTTTCCCAGCAAATATGGAATAATTAATCTTGATGGGACAGCAATGATTGAAATTCACGAAAAAGAAATTCATGAAATGAAAGAAAAAGTCGGGCTTGGTTTCTTCCCTGGAATCCGTTAGAACCTTTAATATGTGTCTTGAAGGTTCGGGGGAGCCTTGTATTTCAAACAATGCTAGTGTTTTAAGGAATAGAGTTTTGGAAACACTGAGTTAAATTGTAGCACAATGTATTTAGGTAAAAGATAATTAAAGTTAGAGCTTATGTTAGCAAGAAGAATGACTAGGAAGTCCCACTTTTCACATCCTCTAGAATAAAACAGATAGTTGTCTGTATTTTATTCCCTCTAAAACTGTGATTCTCCACAAAGGCTTCTCTTGACAGGATGGTAGCAGATTTCAGTTGAATTTTGTCAAATATCTTTTCTGCATCTCTCGAGATGATTGTGTCTTTCTTTTTTAGTTTGTTAGCATGATGACTTCTATTGATTTTCTAATGTCAAAACAGCCCTACATTCCCAGGATAAATCTCACTGGGTTGTGATGTACTATCCTTTTACTATACTGTTAGATTTGGGTTTTTTGTTTTGTTTTGTTTTTTTAGGGCAGCACCCATGGCATATGGAAGTTCCCAGGCTAGTGGTTAAATTGGAGCTGCAGCTGCTGGCCATAGCCATAGCACTGCCAGATCCGAGCAACATCTGCAACCTACACCATAGCTCATGGCAGTGCCGGATCCTTAACCTACTGAGCGAGGCCAGGGATTGAACCCACATCCTCATCGATACTAGTCAGGTTGGTTACCACTGAGCCACAATGGGAACTCCTGAAACTGGAATTTAGACACTGTACCTCAAGAACCCAGTATTTCCCAAACATGAAAAATTTTAGTATATAGTGGACATTAGTAAATTATAACCATTTTGATGTATAGTGATTAATTGTAACAGCCCTGAATTACCATTGCCAAGTCTATGACATAGGAAGAGTCATGGCATTGTTTGATGGGAGTAGGGAAGATGATCCAGTTTTAGCTTGAACACAAATTGGAAATCATTTTTCTTACTAGACAGAGTTTAAAATCCTCTCTATTTATTCCAGGTTGGTAAAGGGGACATTTTTACATAGACTCAAAAATAGGTTATTACATAAATCTAAAAGGAAATTTAAGGTAGAAAAAATGTTTCCAGCTGATAGAGAATGAAAAGAACTAATGATATCAGAGATAAGAGAATAAACAAAATACCTCAGAGCTGGAAGGAGTAGCCCAGTGGTTGAAAGAACAATAAAGACTTGAGAAGTATCTGTCATTCCAGTTCAGAATTTAATAACAGCCCAAAGCCCACGGATCCCTTAATGCTGTGATGGATCTGTGAACCAGGCATCTGATAGGTGCTCACTATGTGCTTGTTGAATTGACCTGACAATCGTTTACAAGCTTAAGTTGAATTTCCAACTAATGGCACAAACCTAAAATAAAAGAGAAAACAGGAAGAAAGACAGCAGCCTCAAAATTTTGGAGGCTAGCAAGTATGTAAGTACTGATGTATTGGACTAGAGAAAGCAGTCCTAAACTGGCAGGGAGGAGAGCTGAACAGAAACTCAATTTACATTGCAAAATCCCCCAAGACCCAAGTATCTCTGGAAGGCAGGGGTGAAGATGGGGTTAAGTCTTCCCTGACAGTGTGTTAATGAAGCAATTATTCTTTTATTCCTTTCCTACTTTACACAAAAACTGCTTCTGACCTTCTCAGGTCTCAGACTGCCGTCTGTCAACCAACATGCCACTGGCAGAAAAATAGAAATCTTCTCTTGGGGAGAGAAAAGAAATAAGATCTTGACATTGGGAATTTCCCAAGGAATAGGCTCAGCTAGATCATCTTACAATGAAGACTATAGTCAATAAGCTACAAGCCACACACAGTTTCTAGTCAACTTTTGGGGGGACAACTTTTGGTGGACAAAAAGAATGCCAAAAGGAGAAGGAAAGCCTGTGCTATGACCAAAATTAAATAATAAAAAAAAAAGGATTGTTATATTCACAAATGAAGAACAACGTGATATGTTTAAAAAAAAAAAAAAAGAGTTCCCATTGTGGCTTAGCAGGTTAAGAACCTAACATACTGTCCATCAGAATGCAGGTTCAATCTCTGGCCTCATTCAGTGGGTTAAGGATCCAGCATTGCCTCAAGTAGGTCACGGAAGCAGCTTGGATCCCATGTGGCTGTGGCTGTGGCTTAGGCTGGCAGCTGCATCTCTGATTCGACCCCTAGCCTGGGAACTTTTGCCGCAAGTGCCGCCCTAAAAAGAAAAACAGAGAACAAAGAAACAAGGTTTTGGAAATTTAAATTATGATAGCAGAGATGAAGGGGTTTAGATGAAGTAGAAGATAAATACAGAAGGTAGAATTTAGGAAATTTCCCAGAAAATAAAAAGAGAAAGATACAGAAAAATAGGAGAGAAAAATAAGAAAATTATTAAGACTAATCCAGAAGATTCAATACCTAAATAATAATAGTTCTAGAAAGAGGAAACAGAGAAAATGGAGGGAAAGAAATTATCAAAAGTAATTCAAGAAAGTTTTTTAAAAGTGAAAGGCATGCTTACCCAGC
This sequence comes from Phacochoerus africanus, assembly GCF_016906955.1. Taxonomy (NCBI): domain Eukaryota; kingdom Metazoa; phylum Chordata; class Mammalia; order Artiodactyla; family Suidae; genus Phacochoerus; species Phacochoerus africanus. The sequence goes on along the minus strand of NC_062544.1, from coordinate 40,073,515 downwards.
ATGGTGGTCTAAAATAGACCCACACCACAACATACTATGACATTTCAAAGTACTAGAGAAAAAAATTCTACTATCTCCAGAGGACTGTGGAACAGAATCAGGAATCAGAATGGTACCAAATGCCTCACAATACAATAATGGAAGCTATAAGACAAGGAAACAATGCCTTCAAACTTCTGAATGAAAATGATTTCCAACTCATTTTTATCTAGTGTGAGGACAGAATGAAGATCTCTCAAAATTTATTTCCCTTGCCCCTTTTCCCAGGAAGCTACAGGAAGATATGCTCCATCGAAACATGGAAATGAAGTGAGAAAGAACAAGACCTAGATCCAAGAAACATAGAGCCAGTGAGTCTCCAGGATGCGTTAAATGGAGACTCAAGTTGTGAGCAGTACCTGAAAGGAAGCAACATGTCCAGAATGGAACAGATCGCAAAGTTCCAGGAAGGATTTCTCCAGGAAAATTAAATTGATAGAATACTTAATTTGAATCTCTTGAGGAAACTTGCACACTTTGGGAAGAATTTGGATTAAATTAGCAACAAGTCCATAAAAATGTAAGTAAATCTACAGAAAGACCATTGTTAATTTTAGAGAAAACTAATAAGTTGTGCAGGGCTTATTAGAAAGAACTTGTACTCATCAAAAGCAAGTGAAAAAAGTGAGACTCTTGAGGAACTATTCGCAATATATACAAATGACAAATAATATCAAAAATATAAAATGAACTTCTAAAAGTCAATTAAGACTGCAAATAACCCAATTAAAAATAGGCAGGGGATATAAAGAAGCAGAAGCTGAGCTGTAGCCACTGGTCTACATCACAGCAACACAGGATCCAAACCACATCTGTGACCTACACCACAGCTCACAGCAACACTGGATCCTTAACCCACTGAGCAAGGGCAGGGATTGAACCCACGTCCTTATGGATACTAGTCATATTCGTTTACCACTGAGCCACAACAGGAATTCCTATATAAAATTTTAAAATATTTTAATCCTCCAACTTTCTGTTCACTTATTAGTCATATATTCTTTTACTTATTGTGGTTATCCTAGAGATTATAACTTGTATCAATATATAAAGTCTAATATAAATTAGCACTTTTATCTCTTCCTGGACAATTCAAAGACTTTTGAAAAATCCTGTTTACCATTCTTACTGTTTTCTATTGTTGTCATATATTTTAATTATCTCTATATTTTTATCTCCACAATACATTTTGACAGTTGTTTTCTGCAATCAGTTCTGACCTGGTTTACTCACGTATGTATCTGTTTTTTTGCTCTTCATTCCTCTACATTTTTAAATTTCCACTGCAATAATTTTCCTTCTGCTTGATGAACATCAGCTAATCTCATTTTTTCTCCAAGAATCTGTTTATCTTACTTCCTTTTTTAAATAATGCTTTTTCTGGGAATAGAATTCTAGGCTGGGATTTTTTTTCTTTTTCTTTTTTTTTTTTTGTGCTGTGAAAATATTGTTTCATTGTCTTCCAGCTTCCACTGCTTTTGTTTAACTGGATGTTCCTTTGAAGACAATCTGTCATTTTTCTCTTTCTCTTTGTCCTTGTATTTAGTACTTATATTGATATGCCTAGACCTGTATGTGTGTGAATTTTATCTTGTATGTAATTTATAATGTGACTGAATCTGTAGCTTGGCATATTTCATCATTTTTAGAAAAAATTAAAGCATTATTTCTTCAAATATTACTTCTGTCCAATTTTCCTTCTTCGCCCCATGTCCTCTGTATTTCTTACAGAAAGAACAAGCTACAAGAAAGAACAGAAAAAAATATATTCTTTTTTACTCTTTTTCTTTCTTGCTTCCTTTAGATGTTTTTATCTGATCTGTCTTCCAATTCACTAATTCTCTTTTCAACTATTTTTATTCTATTGTTAGATCTATTCATTGGGGTTTTCATAAAAGTTACTGTTTTTACTTTTCAGAATTTTTCTATTCTTTCTTATAGCTTCCAGTTCTTTATTAGAAGTCTGTCTTGAGAATTTTTTTGAACATATGAAATGTAATAATTTAAAGTCTATCTTTGATGATTCTATTATTTTGATCTCTATTTTCACGTTTTCTTGTTTTTCATCATGTTTTCATATGATTGGTTATCTTTTTTTTCTCTTTTTCCTTTTTTTTAGGGGCACACCCACAGCATATGAAAGTTCCCAGACTAGGGGTCAAATCAGAGCTGCAGCTACCAGCCTGTGCCACAGCCACAGCAATGCCAGGTCTGAGACATGTCTGTGACCTATGCTGCAGCTCACAGCAACACTGGATCCTTAACACACTGAATGGGGCCAGGGATCAAACCCACATCTTGATGGACACTAGTCAGGTTCGTTACCGCAGAGCCACAGTGGGAATACCTGCTTGGTTATCTTTTATTGAATGCCAAGCATTTTTATGTGAAAGCTTGTGCAGATACTTTGAAGTCTAAAAATGAGGTTGTCCTGCTCCAGTGAAAATTTGAGTTTCTTTCTAGAAGATTGCTAAAGGCATTGGCAATATTGGATTGCCTTAATCCCTTAGAGGGCTGAGAAAATTCCAGCTGAGCCTTCATCTCTGAGGGCTTGTCTATTTCCAGCTCATTCTTTACTCCTAGGATTTAGCATTTATGATCTCAGTCTAAAAAACCTGGAGGATATCCTTAACACCCTCCTCATTGGTGAAGACTGAAGTCCAGTTTGGTCTGTTGGTCTTATATGTCTATAAGAAGCTTTGATCATCTATTTAGTCACCTCTTCCAAAATCAGCAGATGAATGAGAGGAATATAGCCTCAAATTCCTTACGTTTCTAGGTTTCTTTCCCTGATAATGTTCTCACTATTTTTTACTGTTTTGTTATCTCTTTGATAATTTCAAGCAGATTTTTGAAAATATTTTTGCTAAGCGTTTCAGCACGTTCTTAGTGAAAAGATTGGTCCCAATTAGAAAGTTTGCCATTAAATACGGCCCCCAGAGATACTTTTTATCTACCACTCTTCTGTATCCTTTATTCAGGAATACATATAGATGCAATAAAGTTTTATAAAGGAATGACAAACAAAAGATTCAGGACCATGGTTAACTTAGATAAAGGGAGGGAGAAAGGTGGACTGGTTGTGGATAGGGAGAAAAAAGAATTATGTAAGAAAGAAAATATAGTCATAGTTTATTATGTGGTGATAACATTTAATAGTGTAAGTACTGAGTAGTGATCTAACTGAAATCATGATAGGGCCAAATTTGGGGATTAAAAGTATGTATTTGTGTGGAGGCACAGAGAGCAAGAGATAACTGGATCCTCATCTTCTGTATTGGGAAATCAATAGATAACGCCTAAAATGGGGAACTAAGAAAGTAAACAAGAGAATATGCTACAAGAGTTCAAAATGATTGCCTGGAGATGTGTTGTGGGATTGGGAGTGAGAAATGAAGTTTATGGTATGGTTTTTAAAGCTTCTTGACTCTTTAAACTTTTTATAAAAATCTCTAACTTTGGGAGTTCCCCTCATGGCACAATGGAAACGAATCTGACTAGGAACCATGAGGTAGCAGGTTCTATCCCTGGCCTCGCTCAGTAGGTTAAGGATCCAGTGTTGCCATGAGCTGTGGTGTAGGTGAAAGATGTGGCTCAGATCTGGCATTGCTCTGGCTCTGGCATAGGCCAGCAACAACAGCTCTGATTAGACCCTTAGCCGGGGAACCTCCATATGCCGCAGGTGTGGCCTTAAAAAGAAAAAGGAGAAAAAAAAAAAAAAGAACTCTAACTTTGGTTAAATATTAAAAATAATAAAAAGGGATTTCAGACCTAAGTAAAAATAAAAGAAACATATAGTAGAAAATAATGGAAACTTGTGCCTGAAGATGTTTTGCATAAAACTTATTCTATTAGTTGGTCTTTTATTTCAACCAGTTGTTTTTCAGCCAATTTCTTTGCCATTTTCCTCATGGCAGATTTTTTTCAAAGAAAAGAAAAAGCTTTTTAAAGTATGTGCTGTCCATCTGCAAAGATTTTGTTAGATTGATACCTATAGTGCCCAGCCCTAAAAGTTCACAAAAGAGGTTACATTTTTATTTGGGAATCATGAGTTGAAAATATAGATAAGATTTTGCTCTGGTTAAAGGAAAAGCTCTATTAAAATAATTGAAAACTTACTTTTTGATAAACAGAAGATTATAACAATTATTGTCCAAATAATGTGCCACTGTAAAATAGTACAGAAAATGAGGATTTCTGCAAATTTTCGAAATTCTATTCTGTACGTTTGATGGAAGATAAATTTTTGTTCAGGCATGTTTGGTAGTTCCTAAGCCAAATTTTTGGCACTGTGTCTGTTAGCCACAGACAGTGTATATTATCTTCTAGCTTCTGTATATCAAATTTGATGCTTAAATACAACTCTCCAGAATCTAGAATGTAGGATAAGGTAACATTCAGAAGCTGTCTTCTTTGGTCACTGATCTTACATCCAGTCTGAACCAAAAGTACTGTGCTGAATCACAACAGTAAAAGCCAAGTTTGTATAGAAATTTAACCCATCTATACTTTAGTTTTGCCAACTCTAAAATGGGAATAATCATTCTAGTTTAGCTATTAGAGTTGCTCTAAAAAGTAAGTAAGATGACTGTCAAAGACAATCACATTTTTTAAAAAGACTATTTGATTTTTACATTTTAAAATAAGCACACAGGAAAAGTAGAGTTTCATATCAAGATAGGAGTAGGATTGTTTCAGCTTTTTGTAGAGTATCTACATGAGTAGACATTTAACTAAAAGGAATGAACCGTGTGTATTATATAAATAAGCACATATATGTTTTAAAATCATGTGATATTTACTATATACTTGTTATCTGCTGGCTCTGTATAAAATACAAAATATGTGTGTTTTTGTGTTGACATATCCACAAAGTTCTAATTCAGGATTTTAGGTATAGCCAATGAACCAGCTACATTCAGCTTCCACCCAAGGACATGAATATAGAACATATTTTGCCAGTGCAGTGAGTTGACAGGCCCCATGACATCTTTTGGTTACATGTTTTGAGTGACCACATTTTGAGTTACAGGGTTTACCAGTCTCATGGCCATAAAAAGTTCTAACACTCCCACTCTATTAGATATTGCATTTATATCTAGCTTATTCATTTCTGCCTCCACATTAGGTAACTAGGGAAACAATGATGTCACTGCTTAGTGTGGCACTTATTTAACTTCTCTGTTTAGGCTCATAGTTTGGGAAGCCTAAAGTTATTTGATATAAGTCTTACCTCCACCTCTGTAATAAATTCATGTAATTTTAATTTTTCTAAGGGGTTTAAAGGAGGAAACTATCATTCTGTTTAATGTGTTGTCTGAAGGAAAATATATATTCTTAAGTGTACTCGTTCTGAAAAATCATCTGTGCATTTGCAGCAGGGGTTTTTTGATAGACCTTAATAAGATTGAGCCAATTGTGTGACCCAGATTAAATAGTCCCCCCCCCCCCCCCCCCCCCGCTTTAGAGCATGCCTATTTGGGCAGCCATTCTTCAGCTGGCCTTTCTACTACCACCTTGCATTTGGTTTGAGAGGCTAGATCTCTGTCTTGCTTTTCTTCCTTGTGATCTTCTTTCCAACTCCGCCATATTGATAACAAAGAGTTTTTAGAAATAAACAATACCCAGCTCTAACCTTCGGCCTTAAAAAGCATACTGCAGAGTTCTTGTTATGGCTCAGTGGAAACAAATCTGACCAGCATCCATGAAGACGCAGATTCAATCCCTGGCCTTGCTCAGTCGGTTGAGGATCTGGTGTTGCTGTGAGCCTCAGACCTGGCTCAGATATGCCATTGCTGTGATTGGACCCCTAGCTTGGGAACCTCCATATGCCATGGGTGCAGTCCTAAAATAAAAAATAAAATTAAAAAAAGCACACTGCCTTCAAAATAGGATAGAAATGAGTTAGCAGTCTCTCCAGCGAAATAAATAAATGGACACTCAGTTCAGCTCATCAGTCACTTGCCTAATATGTTTATATTCTGTTTCCAAAATTATTTCTCTTCTCTTTTTCAAACTTGCTGTACTCCCTGATGCTCTCCCTCAGCTTTTGACCTGACAATATAATTCATTGAGAAAATAGAAGCATTTAGACATGAGTTCTGTTATTTCTCCACCACCTAAACCATCAAACCAACCTACCTCCAAACCTGTCTATACTCTGCCTTCTCTCCACTTCTTTTTTTTTTTTGCTTTTTTAGAGCCACGCTCATGGCATATGGAGATTCCCAGGCAAGGGGTCCAGTCGGAGCTATAGCTCCTGGCCTATACCACAGCCACAGCAACCCGGGATCCAAGCTTCATCTGTCACCTACACCACAGCTCACGGCAACACCGGGTCCTTAACCCACTAAGCAAGGCCAGGGATGGAATCTGAGACCTCATGGATGCTAGTCAGGTTCGTTTCCACTGAGCCATGACAGGAACTCCCTTCTCTCCACTTCAGTGAATGAAAGGCAAACGCCTACACCTGGGCTCAAGATCCTATCCCTTCTCATTCTAAATATTCTGTTTTCTCTCTTTCGTATGAGTTTTCCCCTCTCTGCTTTACAGTATCATCATCCCCGTCATCTACTGTCTCCTGTTTTTAAAAAGCCTTTCCCCAACCCTATATATAATTCCAGCTGCTGGCCCATTTTTCTCTCCCCAGACATGGCAAATGTGATATATTTCAAAAACGAGAGAGCAGTCAATTGAGTTGAATGCCCTGAGAGAGCAAATGTCCACAGAATTTGGACCAGTGAAAGAGTGCTATTTCCACATCTGTTCTCGCCAGCCCCACTGACCACCCAGTCAAACTTCTGCCCCCTCACTCCACTGAAACTGCTCTTGCCAGGGCACCCAGGAATTCCATCTAGCCACATTCTTTGCATCCTAATCTCTCAGCAGAATTCAACACAATTGAGTCCTCTCTCCCTGAAATACTAGTTCTCCCAAAAGCTAAATCTGAGGCAAAGACTTCTGTGTAGATGGTTTATTTGGATAAAGATTCAAGGGAACTAAAGTGAAAGATCACAGAAAAGGAGAGAAAGCCAAAATAAGATTGTGTTATGGGAGTGGGCTGTGCCCATATGTGCCTATAGATAAAATAGTGCTTGATTCATAAAACACTGATTTATAAGATCCTGAAGAGCCTTACAAAATGTTCCTCAGAACTGTCTGCCTAGGGGATAAAAAGGGAAGCATGTATCCATCAGATCTCATCCACCATAGCTCATGAGTATGGCCCTACTCATCCTATCATCCCAGACCCAGCTCATGCAGAAGTATCAAGTAGGTTCCTGAGGATTCCACTCCACGGGTCAGAGAAGTTCCCCAGGGCAGGAATGGGGGGAGAGGTACCTGGTTTCCACCTGAAGCAGGCACTGTCTGACTATACCTGTGTGAAGCCAGTGAAGCTTTCGTGGGGTTTGTCATTAAAGCAGTGAATGGAGTAAACTTTGGGATTGAGAAGACTTAGAGGAGTCATAAGCTTCCCAACACCACACTTACCAATTAACTATCCATCTTTTTTTCTGATTTCTCTGCTTCACACCCAATGCGGACATTCCCATGGCTCTGTCCTGGAGCTGCTAGTCTTTTAAAAATCTGACCACTTTCGTAGAACTTATTCAGCCCCATAGATGTAAATGTCATTCTGTTTGACTCCCAGATACAGCCCTGACACCTCCCTACAACTCCAGACTTGTGTAACTAATTGTCTGCTTGTCTCCTCTCATCATTTAGGCAATTATTATAAGGTTAATACCCTTGTAATCATTACCCAGGTCAAGAAATAGACCCAAAGCCCCACTATGTGTCTTTCTAGCCCTTTCATGCTCTCGCATCTCCCTCCAGAAGTAACCACTCTCCTGACTATAGCATCCTCTCTCTTATGTTTCCTTTGTTCCTGAAGGTGTGTGCATCCTTAGACTCTATAGTGTAGTCTTGACTGATTTTTATTTCCTCATAGTTTAGCCATTAAATGCCCTATGCAATTTTGACTTGCAGTATTTCCAGCAGTCTAGATTTTTTTTCATGGTTCCATTCATTCCTCTTCTGTATTTCCTGCAAATTGCATCCAGACACTTGATCAGACTCAGGTTAGATTTCTTCAGTAAGATTGCAGGTGATTGTCTTGTCCCTCTTTTGTAATGTCACCATTGTCTAGATGTATTCATTCCTGGGGTTGCAAAATGGTGTTATTCTTCTTCAGTGATTTTATTTTCATTTATTAGCTGAAATAACTTTTAAAAGAGATACTTCTTTTCATCTACTATTTGGTAACTCAGTAGTGCAGTTTATATAGGAAAGGCAAGGTGAATGCTTGATTTTCCTTAATTTACCAGTTTGCAAGATAATGAATTGGTTCTCTGTCATCCTCTGGAGGAGGTGATTTTTTTTAAAGATACCATTATAAGCAAATGAATTGAATAGACTTTAGGTTTAAATTCACTACAATACTTAGCTTCATGGAAGCTCAAAATGTTCCATTTTTGGCAGTGGGTGCCTCCTTAAGTCACCTCCTGAGTCCTTTTGACATGACCTTAGTGATCTTTGTTAGCTTTCTCACTCTTTGTTAGCTTTCTCACTCTCTGACAGAATGTTCAAGGCTTGCCCCAGCCTTGGTAAAAAGTTCTGATTACCCATATCTTCTATACCTGTATCTCCTTTTTCCACACCATGAATCTTGGGTACAAAAGATGATAGAATGTCCTGTAATAATACCCTAACTGTAACACAATAGCATCAGAATAATAGTACTAATAATATTAATAATACTTATTGCTAATATTAATAAAATAATACTAATATTACTCATACTACCACCATCAAATGTGATTACTGAAAGCAGTAATTCTTTTTTTGCCAAGTTCTTTTTTGGCATAAAGTATTTTTACCACCTACTCACCCACCCTCATTTTTTATGCTTTGAACTATATCTATCTACATTGTCAGAGTATACAACTTTATGTAATTCTACAAGTAATTGTATATTTAGTGCTCATCATCAGTTCTTATTTAGCTATCTCTGAATCATTTTTCTTGTCTGAAGCTTGTTCTCTTGTGATTCCTGAGGAAGCATTTATGGGAACATTCCTTGAGTTCTCACATAGTGATAGTACCCTTTGTTCCTGAAGGTATGTATTGCTCAAAAACATATCTTTGGCTTATATTTTCTTCTCTTGAGTGTCTTAAATATGTTAGTCAGTTTTCTTTTGACTTAAAGCATTATTGTCAGAATGTCCCATTATAATGTAATTTTCTTTTCTTTTTGTTCTAGATGCCCAATTTTTTCTTTTTATTGCAAGTTCGTTGAGTTTAAAATGTAGCTTCAAATGTTTACCTTAGGAAATTTTTAAGTTAGCGTTTTTAGTATTTTTTGTTCTGTTGTTTTGTTCTGCTTTTATTCATCAAGAACTTTTTTTTTTCGGCCATGCCCATGGCATGCTGAAAGTCTTGGGTTAGGAATTGAATTCGTGTCCCAGCAATGACCCAAGCCATGGCAGTGACAATATCAGATGCTTAACCAATTGGCCACCACAGAACTACCATTAAGAACTTCTGTTGTTCACATATTGCATCTTCTTTGACTGCTTTCATTATTTGTCACTTTTTCTCAAATACTTTTCATCTCTTTCTTTTCACTTAAGAAAAATTCCCTTTCATTTTCCATTTCTCTTAATGCATTTTGTTTTCTATTCATTCTCATGTTCCTTCTAGTTTAGACTTCATTTCTAAAATAAATTTTCCCTTCATTTCCAATTCCTTCTTGAATTTTCTCACCTAGTTTTTCGAATTTTGATCTGTTATTCTTTCATATCTTATTTTCTTGATGTTTTTTAGATCATTTTGAAATAGTAGGGTAAGTTTTATATGTTTTATGGGCATGTCTTTCTGGCCATGTTATTCTGGTGCTTATTTAGGGATGTTATTCTGCTGCTTATTTTGTATTTTAAAATAATACCTTAGTATGGTATTTGACTTCAGTACTTTTATGTTGCTTATTTCTAAGTGAGTTTCCCTTAACTTTTAGAAGGAGGCTTGGTTCATGCAGCTTTTGTAATTTCCGAGAGCTCCCTCTTGCTTTCATAAAGCATTAGGATATAACAACTTGTGTTCTTAAATTTCCTGATTTTGTTTTCTTCTGCTTTTATCTGGACCACCCCTTTACATGATCTCTACTGTCCACTTCTTGGCAAGGTAAATTCTTCTGTCAGCCAGTTTGCTACGGTATGGGGTCCTGGCCCTGAAGGGAGTACTGGCTGATCATTTTCAAAAGTTCGTAGCCTCTAACTACCCCTTCAGATGCTGTCATGCACCTTGTATTCACTCAATATGGAAGTAAGGTCCTGCCAGTTTCGGCTGCTGTCTTCAAATCGACCTGCTGTGCTTTCAGTGAATTCCTCTAAGCAATTTTGAGATCTCCTGTTCTCACATCTGACAGATAGCCTATTGCTTTTCTGTACTTCCCCTTCCATAGATCCTGATACTAGACAGATCTTGTGGTTGTTGGGTGGTTTGAACCCCGCTTACATCTTGAGGTTCATAGAAATAACTTGTCACCAAGTTTGGTTGTAAATATAACCCATGTGTTTTGAGGTGTGCTATCTACTTGCTCTCTTTTTATATAGGGATTTGGTTTTTACCACCACTCCATCTTTTAGAATATCCTCAAGGAAATAGAAATTGTAATCCATAAATAAATCAGCCAATTCTCTTTTTTAATAAACTGTCTGTGTATTCTATTTGAAGTGATAAAACCCTTTTGGGTGTAACAGTATGATCAAATTTTACTTTTACAAGAGCGAAACAAAAATGTATGTCTGCTTTCTCCTAAACCAAACTTCTGTGTCTGTTCTTGGAGCCCAATCAAAAATGACATCACAGAATGGAATATATTGCTCCTAATTTAACACTTTGTGGGTGATTAGATCATATAAATGTAGATGTGGGAGACGTGATTGAGATCTTTGTAAATCATTGTGTTAAAATATATGGTTTCATTTAGTACATTAAGACTGCAAGTGAAGTTCAGTTTCTGACTTCATACACAAGTGCTAATGAATAGGCACATTTACCACTGATTAAATAAAAATAGCTTCCCACACTGACAATTAAACAGGCCAGGCTTTAGAGAATTATTACTTAAAATTTCACCTGGCATTCTTTTCAATTTTCCATGAGATTTTTTTTTCTGACCAATTTACCCAGGGCTTTAAAACAATATTCACATCCAGAACTAGTGTTTTTAAAGATAATTTAAGAGTTCTTTGCCAGACCACTCTGTCAAGGACCTCTTCTTACAATACTTTATTGTTGAAGATATAATATCCAGGAGAATTTATTTTCACATAGACTTCCTTGTCTAAATCAAAGTATAAAATTTTTTTAAAGAATAATTAAAATGCTACCATAACTTGATGGATGGGTGAATAGAAGAATGGATAGATGTATAGACACATGATAAAGCAAGTATAGAAATATGTAAATGGTAGAATCTAGATGATGCGTGGAGGGATGTATACTGTACAATCCAGCTTTGCTGTATACTTGAAAATATTTATAATATTAGAAAATGCCATCGTAAATGTTAAATCTCTATGAAAGAGAAATGGAAAACACTCTAGAATTTACCTATGTAAAACCAAACTTTGTAAAGCTAGAAGAATTATACTTTGGAAGTGTATTCTGTGTCTATTTAACACATTTTAAAAACTTTTATGAAAGAATTTCTTAAAAACAGGTTGTATCTGTTCTTCTTTACAGCAGTTCTCTATCCAAAATAGTTTCAGGAAGGAGGTTTCTTTGATACATAGGCTTAAAATAAAAACCAAATATAAAAAAGTTTTTTGAACTGGATGCCAGAAGGTGCTAGTATAAGACTGGTTCCCAGTCTCTATATACTCACGCACACCATAGGGCTTTGTTTTTTTAGCTGGAACAAGTGGGATGTGTTTGGTTGGGGGCATATACTGCAAGGAGATTTTAAAAGGATGGTGTCAGCTTTGCTCCCTGCCTCTAGAAATGGGTTTGATTCCTCAGGATTAGACATAATGGTCCTGAAACTTTGGACACAAGCAGAGCTGCTGTGGGGTCTACATTTAGAAAATATCCAGTATCTAGAAAGTAAAGGTAGAGGCCATTCTACCAATTAGTATAGAAGTCAAGTCAGCTGTTACGGAATATCCAGAAGCAGCATCATTGTCTTGGACATTGTTGTTCCCAGAGTGAGAGCCTTGAGCAGAGACCATAGTGGAGTTCATTCAAGCAGATTCCTGGACAGTGGTGAGGACATCTAAATGGGAGAGGGGAAAGTGACAGATTTGTTGTGATGCTGCCATGACAGACTGTCTAGTTAACATAGGTGAGGCTCCCTTTCGTTGTTCATAGAAACAGATGAGGGACACTGAATAAGTTTATTGTTTGGGAATATATTCTCTAAAAGCAGAGCCTGAAGTGAAAATTCTTTTTTTTTTTTTTTTGTCTTTTTGCCTTTTTGTCTTTTCTAGGGCTGCACCCTCAGCCTATGGAGGTTCCCTGGCTAGGGGTCTAATTGGAACTGTAGCCACCAGCCTTATGCCAGAGCCACAGCAATGCCAGAGCCGCATCTGCGACCTGCACCGCAGCCTACCACAACACTGGATCCTTAACCCACTGAGCGAGGCCAGGGATCAAACCTGCAACCTCATGGTTCCCAGTCAGATTCATTAACCACTGAGCCACAACAGGAACTCCAAAGTGAAAATTCTTATTCAAGTGATTGATTTGAGGATTGTTCTCAGGAGAAGGGTATGAGGGAAGCATGATAAAGAGGGGGAGGACAGCATCCCAAAGAGAGGTCTCAGCTGGAGGTCAGCTTCAGTCAAACCTCACACAAAAGTTCTGGAGGGTAGATTGCATCTCACAACTGGTCCCCCCTTGAGGCTAGGGGTGCTGGTCTTCTGTGAGTGTGTATCAGCCAGTCATTGCCTGAAGTTTGGCCCAAATAGGCTTGGGACAGCATTCCAAATGAAGAAGCTTCTAAGAGCAATTCTTTGGAGAAAAGGGAAGCTATGCCTTGTTAAAATCCAAACCATAGTAGTGAGTGCCACCAGTAAAGCAAGCTAGGTGGAGCACCAGGAGCATCAACACTGCTGCTGTATTCCTCTAGCAGGTAGGAGTCTCAGATTTATTGTAATCCAGTTATAAATGTAAATGTGACCCTCATTTTATAGTCTCAGTCTTATGAGACCAGCTGTATTAACCAGTTTTTTGTTTTTGTTTGTTTGTTTGTTTTTTGCTTTTTAGGGCCACACACTCAGTATATGGAGGTTCCCAGGCTAGGGGTCCAATCGGAGCTGTAGCCATGAGCCTATGCCACAGCCACAGCAACTCAGGATCCAAGCCACATCTGTGACCTACACCACAGCTCATGGCAACGCTGGATCCTTAACACTCAGCGAGGCCAGGGATTGAACCCGCAACCTCATGGTTCCTAGTTGGATTCATCTCCACTGCGCCATGACAGGAACTCCATAACCAAATATTGATCTGTGATTAACTTTAAGCATGTAGACCAAAAATAGGTAATGTGGTTTTCCTCTGGGGAATGTACCTGATTTATCTATGACATTTGTAAGCTTCATACTCATTAGATTTTTTTATAATATCAAAAGAAGTAGCAATAGTGAAAAAAGAATTTGTTTCAGAGTTAGCTCACAGGGAATTCAGTCCTATTTCTACTATTTCTATGGCTTCGGTCAAGTATTTAAATCTTTCTGGGCTTTTGTTAGATAAGGAACAATTGACATTTGCCACAATCTTATTAATATTTTGCTTATGATATCTATGAGATTATTAGTAGCCATTGAAAGTACTTAAACAGAGGCCATTAGGTTTAAAGTATCTTTGAGAAAGGGAAACCTGGTAACTATAAGTATACTCCCTGGAGGGATAAGAAATAGGCGTAGACAGTAGAGGGCTGGCACAATAATTCGAGCTTGAGGTAATAAGGCCTTTCCTGCCTTCTTCCCCATCCAAACTATGTTAGAGTCCCTGCAAAACTCTCAAAGCACCTTACAATTATATGTTCAGTGTTCACTTTGGCCACTAAATTTAACTTTGCTTAAGGGTAGAAACTATGCCTTGTTCAGCATTGTGTAACCAGAGCTGGACACAGTATCTCGCAAATATTTGCTGAATAAATGAGAAATTTGAACACAATAGAGGAATGTATTTTAATTCAGTAGATATTGGTCAAGAATAAATGACAAGTCTTTCTCTTTTGTATCTGATGAAGGGAAAGAGTCATAGGTAACTTTATAGATTTGAGCCTGAGAGGACAATAGTGAAGAAATTGAGAAGATAAATATATTAGTTTTCTATTGCTGCAAAACAAAGTACTACAGCCTAGTGATGAAAACAATACACACTTGGAGTTCCCATTGTGGCTCAGCAGGTTAAGAACCCAACATAGTGTCTGTGAAGGTGTGGGTTAGATCCCTGGCTTTACTCACCTTGTTAAGGATCCAGTGTTGCCACAAGCTGTGGCATAGGTCACAGAAATGGCTTGGATCTGGCATTTCTGTAGCTGTGGCATAGGCTGGCAGCTGCAGCTGTGATTCAACCCCTAGCCTGGAAACTTACATATGCTGCAGACGTGGCCCTAAAAGAAGAAGGAGAAGGGAGAAGAGGGAGAAAAGGGAAAAGAAAGGAAGGAAGGAAGGAAGGAAAGAAAAAAATACACAACTTCTGTGGTTCAGGAGTCTGGACAGAATTTAACTGTGTCCTCTGCTCAGGGTCCTACTGTCTACAGTCAAGTTGTCAGCCAGGGCTGACATTTTTATATGGAGCTTTGGTCCCTTCCAGACTCATTCTGATTGTTGACAGAATTCAGTTCCTTGTAGTTAGAGGACTGGGCTCATCACCGAGAGTCTGTGCTCTCCCTAAGCCGTTCATAACATTGTTGTGTGCTTCTTCAGGTAAACAGGGAGTGTCTCTCTTGCTTCACATTTCTTCTGTTAGGGTAAGCCTGCACCCTCTTTTAGGCCAGGCCCACATAGGATAATTTCCCTTTTGATGAATTCAAACTGATTAGGGACCTTATTTCCACCTGTTCAGTCTCTTCACCTTTGCCATATTCTTTGGCTAGACGCAGGTAACAGGCTCTATCTGCCCTGAAGGGAAGAGAGGATGATACAAAGGTGTGGATACCAGAGGGCAGTAATCACAGGGAGTCACCTTGAAATTCTGCACCTCAGTCATTTCAGATTTGAGTGTTAGTGAGAGATAAGAAGTTGGTGAGGGGTGAAAAGTCAAAGTAGAACTTATGGTATTGACACAGTTGATACTATAAAAGAGGGTTTATTACCCAAAGAGGAAAGCAAAGGGACAAAGACATTCTTGGTTTTGAGAAGAGGTTTACTATTTAAGAAGGGAAAGGGATCTAGCAAGTAAAGATGAGCAGACTTTAGGAGGGAACTCAGAATGAATGGTCACATAAGCAGGAAAGAAATCCAAGAGCTTGATCATTAGTAGAGGTGAGTGTGACAGCACTCAGGGAGAACCTTGGGGAAGCCACTTGTTTGACTATGCAGTGACCTTAGGGAAAACTGTTGCGGTTCAACCGTAATGGCAGAGTCAAGGTGGTAGGAAATTAATGGAGCAGGGGATGTGGAGAAGAGGAGTGTTTGATTCAGGCCTCTGAGAATTCCCACATCAGTCAAAGCAAGGCTGGTCCAGCAGTCACTGCTGCCAGAAGAAAAGGAGCTTCCCTAGACTTTTTCAGTCTAGCTCCGCCTACAGAGCCCTCAGTTGACTTTCATTCTGAGATGTATAAGGTAGCACCGTACTTTGCTTATAGACTGTTATTGGCCTCCTTTGGGCGAGACGAAATGAAACTTTTAGTAGAAAATATGAGTAATCTGCCAACTTGGGGAAATCTGAGGTAGGGAGCCTTTCTGCTCTCTGAATAATTAAAAATGGACTCTTTCATCTAGTTCTGTGAGTTGAATTTTAAAAGATGAGTAAAAGCGTTACATGGTTTCTTTTTGGCCAGCCCTTATTTCTTTCAAGCCAGGAGCCCAGTTGTCCTAGCTGTTTTGCAGAAATCAAGTACAATTCTGAGCAAATAAGTAAGACCATTAAGCAATTTTTGGACCCAAGACAGATACTCTGAGGCTCTTGAAATAACCAGTATTGAAAAGGGGTGTCATAACCAAATGCAGTACTGCCATGTAGAAGCTAATTTTAATTATAATGTCACAAGTCTATAAATGAGACTGTTTCTCTATGGTATCCCAAGATTGTGTCTACCATGTCTCCTTGAAGATCAACCTGAAATAATTTTGTGTTTATTTTGAGACCCATATAGCTACCAAAGACAAACATAAATAGTACATTTGATTCTATCAATATGGCAATAATATTTTCTGGCTTTCTTGTGTCTCGGTTTCATTATTAGTTACAAATATTTACTTCCATCACAGAACAATTCATATAAGTATTTTCACCATCTTTTTTTTCTTTATCATTTAATCTCATGTTAAAAATTCCTGGATATAAGTCCTATGCATAGAAAAATAGGATTAAAAGCCTACAGCTCTAAGAATTTATTATTATCTCTGCAGTATGTTCATCTAACATTTTAAATGGATTTTTCCACCATTCTAAACCAATAGGATAAGTGCTGTGCACACTGTTGTAAAGTGTATTTCATGGCTCACTGGGCTTTTCTGTCTTTAACTTTCCAATATGTGTAATTTGATTAAAATTTTTGGCTGGTCAGGATAAGGAGAAATAGGGAGAAATTGCTCTTAACGGAATCTCCAGTGTGCCTGGGATTATAATTGAAGCAGAAAGTTGAACATCTTTCTCTGTAGGAAGTTAAAGAAAGGCATTGTTCCATTTTTACGTTGGAGATCATCTGTTATTGTAACCTACACACCTAAACCCACTCCAGACTCATAATGTACCATTTATAAACATGCATGCCAAGTTTCAAATGCCCCTTTTGAATGTTTGCATGTAATTTGGAGCTTGCAATGCCAAAGTAAAATACAGTCTCCATTGTATCGCATTACCCACGTAGCATGTGAGCTGCCTCTTTTCTCTGACATTGCTTGAATAGACAGTGCACGGTTTGACTTTGTTCAAATAGAGGAATTTTTCTCGGCTCAACTGAAATGATTGCTAGGTATAAGCTGCCAACTTCATTTTCCCCCTACAGGAATGTACATTTTTCCTATTATAAAATGTACTCATAATAGAAATGAGACAGTTCCCAAGAGTGTGGTTATCCAAAGGTAATCTCAACCCAATCTGATTAGAGGCAAGTAGCTCACGCCTCAAAATGCTCCAGGGTATGATTATTTTATGATAACCATGCTCTGTATCATGTCTTATTGATTAACTAATAAAGCATCAACATTGCTATTTAGAGGAAAAACTGAGAAACCAAGTAGGATAACTGGTTCTAGAAAGGTGGTGATTCTTTAAAAAGATCCAAACTACCTCTTGGGCTGCCTTTTTACAATTTCAGGTGGAGCATGAAAGGTCATCAGTGGCCTATTTTAGTATCTCTTGGGTGCCGAGAGCGTTAATCTGATGCATTTATTTACATTTAAATATCCACTAAGTGTACTTCTCTGTGTTGTGAGAGCAGAATGACATTCCTTTCAAGAGAAAGCTGTTTTGTTTTCATCATCCAAATGACTCCATTGCACAGATCCAAGGAAATATAGATAGAACCTAAAAAATATAGCAACCAGCTTGTCTATGGAAGCCATATGCTGGTAACATCACCTAGCACTGGAGTGAGAAGAACATATGACTTGCAAGCAAGTATTTTGCACCCAGAATAGCTTTTGGACTATCAGTAGGAGTGCGTCCCTTGGCACCTAAGTCCAACATTCAGGCACCCACAATATCCTTATCTCTCCCCAAAACTATGACACACATCTATAAAAAAGGTGGGGTGACGGAATTAAAGCATTTACCTTAGGTGATTCAATTTAACAACTATTTTGTCACAATTACTTTATGCTTTCATTGTAAATATAAACTTATAGCCTAAAATACCCAGTCATTGACTCAGTATTCCATTTCCTCCTACTATGTAGACATAGATAATATATTCAGCTTGAAAAATGTTCCACAAGTAGTATAATAGTGTCAAGCTCTAGTTCTTGGTGATGTATCTTATGTATCTTTTTCTTTGTTTTCTTTTTCTTTTTGGCCGGGCCCTGGGCATGCAGAAGTTCCTGGGCCAGGGGTCATGTCACAGCAGTGACCTAAGTCACAGCAGTGAAAATGCCAGATCCCTAACCCACTGTGCACCAGGAAATTCCTGGGTGGTGTCTCTTTTTGATCGGATTTAACTTTGAGAAATATAATCTAGTTACTTCTATAATAATTGGTCAAGAGACACTGGCTCTAGGGTCAAGATATGTCTTTCATTCCTCAGTCCATTTCCTTAGCTCTGCATTATTGATGTGGTCTGAACAGAATAACATTTTGAAAAGATATACACAGGGTTAGCTTAATTTATACATGTCTGCTTTAACTATCCCACTATTCACAGAGCCAGTGATATTTTTATCTTCAAAATCTAAATCTGTTGGAATGGAATTTCTGTTAATTTCCCAAAGAACGTTTCATCAGAACCTCTATCTTTAAAATCTAAGATAAGTGTTTGCCACAGAAACCATCTGAATGGTTTTTGAAAAGGAACTTAAAACTGATCAAACTGATTGTTTAACATTAACATCTCCCAATCAACACGATGCTAAAAACAGGGTTGTACTGCCCATCTATTTTTTTCTACTATCATAGCACTTTTTTTTTAATCAGACCTTTTGTTTGTATTGTTTATTCCCAGTGAGTAGATACACTCCTTCTAAATTATCTTTTGACAATCGTGCTGAGCAGGGTATGAAGACTGTCCTCTAGGCCCTTGAAATTAAGGGAACATGCAAACCGCAAAGACTGGTGATGGCCTTTATCCTAAGAAGAATTGTCTAAGAAGTGCTTCCTCCACTTTCCCCCCCACAAAGTAAAGAGCCGGCCACTTCACTGGTTCTGCCTTCTCAGACTTTAATGGATCCTGTGATCCTTGTGCTTTTCAGCATAGATGAGTGATAGTTGTTCTCCTGTTTCTTCTCTTCTGCTTGCACTTACTTAAGGCCCTTTTTTTGTTGTTGTTCTTTGTTTTTTCTTTGTTTATTTCTTAATTTAGGCATGGGAACACTGTAAGAGGTTAAGCACTCTCCTGTCTTCTTATCTTCTCATGCCCGGTTCTCTGGCTGTTCTTTTTGGCTATGCAGCTCAATAATTCACCATGTGAGAGCATGGACTAAGTTATGATGCAGTAACAAACAACTGTAAAGTTGTAGTGTTTGCAGATAAGATTTAATTTTCACTCTATAGGCGACTGCATGGGTTAGCAAGATAGGCTCTGCCTGTGTATCCTCACTCTAGGGCACAGGCTATGAGGAACACAACGATGACTGCAGCAGAGGGAAAGGGAGTTTTGGGGAGTTCTGCCTTGGTCAAATTCCCTGGGCCCAGAAGTGATCCACATTGACAAACATGATGTATGTGGTCCATCTAACAAGGACTGCACCATGGCTGCCATGGGTATGGAGGGAGAGTTAGAAGTACTTGGTGAGCCTCAGGAATGACTATCACATGCCCTCCACTAAAACAGTAGAGACTATTTCCAGCCAAATGAAGGAGCTCATTAGCTTCTTCTCTCACCTTACCTAGTAAGTCCTCACCATACCCCAAAACCTCAGGTTAGGGATATTGTCATCAAACTTTAAGGCTCAAGGATAGATTTATTAGTTTTCTGTCACTGCACAAAGTTAGTGGCTTAAAATGACATTATCTCATAGTTTCCAAGGATCAGAAGTCTGGGTATGCGTTAGCTGGGTGTTCTGCTCAAGGTCTCATCAGGCTGAAATCAAAGTGTCAACAAGGGCTCGATCCCATCTGAAGCTTAGGTTCCTCTTCCAGTCTTACTGGTTGTTTGGCAGAATTAAGTTCTTTGGACTTGTTGGAGAGAGGTCCCCACCTTTTTGCTGGCCATTGGTCAGAACCGTCTCAGTTCTCAGAGGTCACTTTCAGGTCCTTACCACACAGCTTCCCCTATAAACAGTTCACAACATGGTTGTTCACTTCTTCAGGGCTATCAGGAGAAATCTCTTTCACTTAGAATCCCTCTGATTACTTTTTAAAACTCTTCTGGTTAGGTCACACCCACCTAGGATAATCTCCTGACTAACCCAAAAATCAACTGATTAGGCATCTTAATTACATCTATAAACCCCTCTGTCATATACCATAGCACGATTATGGGAATGATATCCCATTATATTGGCAGGTTCTTCTGACAGTCAAGGGGAGGAGATTCTATAGGACATGTACATTGGGGGCAGAAATCTTGGTGACCATCTTAGAGTCTGCCAACACAGAGTCATAGAGGGGGCCATATCTGTGCATTTAGAAGCCAGTCTTGGAGTTCCCGTCGTGGCGCAGTGGTTAACGAATCCGACTAGGAACCATGAGGTTGCGGGTTAGGTCCCTGCCCTTGCTCAGTGGGTTAACGATCCGGCGTTGCCGTGAGCTGTGGTGTAGGTTGCAGACGCGGCTCGGATCCCGCGTTGCTGTGGCTCTGGCGTAGGCCGGTGGCTACAGCTCTGATTCAACCCCTAGCCTGGGAACCTCCATATGCCGCGGGAGCGGCCCAAAGAAATAGCAAAAAGACAAAAAAAAAAAAAAAAAAAGAAGCCAGTCTTGAAACCTAGTAATGTTTGGTACTATCTTAATAACTGGCTTCACAAATAAGTTTGTTGGATTGTTCAATGAATCAACATTTAAAACATAAAAAAAGGAGAATGAGGGAAGGAAGGAAGAAGGAAGGAGAGGAGGGAGGAAGGAAAGAAGAAGACTGACATGAAATAACTTCAAGGGCCATGAGGCAGTGATGGAGCTGTGTGTCAACAGATCAGCCTACCAAATGCTCTACTTCTTATTTATTCCCAGGTGTCACACTGTCTCTTCAATAGAGATGTATGACATTCTGAGATGGCTCTTGATGTATATATCATTGTATCTCCTTTTGGAGGTAGCATCTCTTTTTATGGTTTATTTTAAAGGAACTCGCTGCATTATTCTTTTTTAGAGAAAAGAACATTGGTTGCTCTGCTTCTTGCTCAACTGCCCAAGATGGCTCATTATTCTATAATACATGCAGTATTGCCCAGAAGTAATTTTCCTTTTATTTTTGCCCACAAGCTGGAAAATTAAGGTTGAAATACAACTTTATTTTTGCTTTTCCCAGAAGAGGTGACAGTGTAGTTTTCCCTGCCTGTTTTTCAACAAGCAGTGAAATATTATTTTGGCTACAGTTGTTGACTCCTTCATGCTATTTTGGCCAATATTTTATGTTAGAAATTCTCCTGGCTTTATTTATGCCACAGAGGCTCATCCTAGGGTCTTGCAGGATGGAGGAGGATTTCCCTCCCAAAGCCTTTGTGACTTGGTTTTCTGCTTGACACCTTGTTTGGATATGTCTTTACACATTCTTCTTTTTCTAATTGGAGGGGCTTATTCCCAGTCTTTCTAAAACATATCTGCCTAAGAAATAGCACTTTTGTTTGTACTGAAGAAATGAAGACGTTTCAACGAAGACTTAACCATCAGGGGTTTTGATTTATTTGGTTTGAGTACGAACACACTAGTATAAACATTGACTAAGGAAGATGTGGTACATTTTAAGAGACTGTCTCCTACTGGCCTCTTTTAAACCCATTCCAATGGATTAAAATTCTTCCAGTGATGAATTTAAAGAACTGTAGTAAAGAACTGGAGTTCCCGTCGTGGCGCAGTGGTTAACGAATCCGACTAGGAACCATGAGGTTGCGGGTTCGGTCCCTGCCCTTGCTCAGTGGGTTAACGATCCGGCGTTGCCGTGAGCTGTGGTGTAGGTTGCAGACGTGGCTCGGATCCCGCGTTGCTGTGGCTCTGGCGTAGACTGGCGGCTACAGCTCCGATTCGACCCCTAGCCTGGGAACCTCCATGTGCCGCGGGAGCGGCCCAAGAAATAGCAACAGCAACAACAAAAGACAAAAACAAAAAAAATAAAACAAACAAACAACAAAAAAAAAGAACTACTAAGATTATCTTTAGGTCTACTTCTGTAGATCTTTTCTTCTGTTTACATTGAACATCAGTTTGTGACCAATACCTAAGATGGGAAAAGTATTATTTAATCTTTTTACAGCTAAGGAAACTTCAAAGAATCTATAGGGTCCTGAAGCATCCATTCAATGTTCACTCAACAAATTTCTTGAGTAAGCACTGTCCTGGGCATTTGAGACATAATGAAAAGATCTGGTACCTGCCCTTAAGGAGGACAGTGAGTGGAAAGAGCATAAGTTTAGAATCAAACAGACCTGAGTTTGGACTCTGTTCTGCCATCTGCTGGGTATAAACCTAGGCATATTATGTTTTTCTCTAAACATAATAAGTCTCAGTTTCTTATCTATAAAAACGGGCATTATAAATCACACCTCCTTAGATTGTGAATATTCAGACTTTAGTCACATAAAGAAATATATTACATCATGACCAAGCTGAGATTATCCAAGGAATAGATGAGTAGTTTAGTATTTTAAAAACCACATTGGAGTTCCTGTTATGGCTCGTTGGGTTAAGAAGCTGAAATACTATCTGCAAGGATGTGGTTTGATCCCTGGCCTTGCTAAATGGGTTAAGGATCCAGTGTTGCTGCAAGCTGCAGTATAGGTCAGAGATGTGGGCTCAGATCTGGTGTTGCTGTGGCTGTGGAGTAGGTCGACAACTGCAGTTCCGATTCACCCCCTAGCTTTGGGACTTCCAAATGCCACAGGTGTGGCCCTAAAAAGGAAAAAACAAACACATAAACATAATCCACAAACAATACCTACCAAAAACCTGCTGTAAAGATCTTTATTAATTATAAAACATTAAAAGCATTCCATTTTAAATTACTCATAAGCTAATAGTAGTCATTATCATCACTTCTATATTCAACATTATATTGGAGTTACTAACCAACACAGCAAAACATCAGGATTGAAAAGCAGGAAACCTGATTGATAATATTTATGGAGGCTATGACCATCTGCACGAGAGCCCAAAGCAAACTGTATGCAAAATATTGAGGTTTTATCAGGCCAGTTTGATAATATGATCAATATATTCAAACTAATTTTATTTTTATACTTTAGCAACAAACAGCTTCTAAGAATTGGAATGTTCCAGAGTTCAGTCCTTGGAGCTCTCCTCCTTTCTGTCTACATACATTCCCTAGTCATCTCGTTCAGTCTCATTGCTTCAAATACCATCTTATCAGCTTGCTCCAGGTGTCCTCTCTTTTCCTCTAGATCTGTCCTCCATCTTTCTCCTTCCTATTCTTTGCCTCAGGAGGTTGGCTTGTACGTATTTTATCAACAGGCCTCTTTAACTTCTGGCTTCTGGTTGGTTATAAACAATTGCGTGTGGTGGCAGGATATTAAGGGGAGAGAGAAGGGTGACACTGGGGTATTTATTCCTTCTGCTTCTGCTGGGTAAGGACTCTTAATTAAAGATGTCTCCTCTCAAGACCCCCATCTCCACCCACCTGTTTCACAGTTCCTGTGGCCTCCTATTTCCCATGTTTGTAGGTTTTTGCAACACCCAGAGTTTTCCACAATTACTTGGGTTTCCCTACATATACACATGCCTCTAAAAATAGTCCCTCTGTAACTAAACCTTCCTTAAATATTCCTGATTTGTATATGCCATTATTTTTTACTGGGGTTCTGACTGATTGGTTCAGTGACTTCCGAGTGTATAACCTCACTGAAGTCTCCCTTCTGAACTTCATTCTTCTATATTTACCAGGCCACAGAGGATTTCTCTTGTAGTGCAGTGAGTTAAGGATCCAGCACTGTCCCTGCAGTGGTCTGGGTCACTGCTATGGTGGGGGTTTTATCCCTGACCCAGGAATTTTCACATGCCTCGGGGTGCGGCCAAAAAAAATAAAAAATAGCAGGCCACAGAGCTCCTCTGAGCTGTCTACTAGAAATCTCAAACGTATCATGCCCAGTTTTGAGTTCCTATATTATCCCTCTGACCTATCCTTCCCCATCTTGGTAAATGGCAACAGAATCTCTCCATGTTGCTCAGGCATATCTCTTGGACTAATCAGTCTTTGGATCCTCTCCCACCTCACATTTAGTTCATTAGCAAATCCTCTTGGTGCTGCTTCTCACTGGCCACTTCTTTCCACCCCATTGCCAGGACTCTTGTCCAAGCTACCATCACAGCTCATCTGATTATTGTTGGAGCCCCATGTATGGCCTCCCTGCTTACCTCCTGCTTCATCAGTCCAGCCTTTCTCTGACCCATGTGAATGGGTCCCTGTCTCCTTTCTGACCTTGTCTTCTACAACTCCTGCCTTTGTTGTCTCCACTCCAGCTATCCCAGACTCCTAATTTGAAACTGCCCAGACTTGCTTTTCTTCTGTCTGCCCCTAGACAGGCACGTGGCTGGTTTCCTTGCTTACTTCTGATCTTGCATTTATTAGTTTACTTATTTGTTATTTTTGCTTATTTAATTTTTTCTGTTGTCTTCTCCCTACCTCCCCAATGTATGTTCCATCAGGGCAAGGATTTTAGCCCCTCAGTGTAAGTATCCAGCACAGAGCAGTTGAATTTTGAGTGAATGAAAACAATTTTAAAAGACCTAAATAAATTGAGATACACTGTTTTAATGGATAGGAAAACTTACTCTTATGAGAATCTCAATTTTCCTCAAATTGATCCATAAACTCAGTTCAATTTTAATAAAAATCCCAACAGAGGTTTTCAAAGAACTTGACAAATTGATTCTAAGTGTATATTAATGAGCACAACCTAAAAATAGTTAAGCAGTCTTGAAGAAGAATAAGGTTAGAAAATTACCTTTCCAGATAGCAACATTTTTTCATAAAGTTATGGCAAATAAGGCCAGGGGGTATTGGTAGTAGATGCGAACTGTAGCGTTTGGAGTGGGTAAGCAGTGAGATCCTGCTGTATAGCACAGTGAACTATATCTAGTCACTTGTTATGGAACATGATGGAGGATAATGTAAGAAAGATAATACGCATATATGCATGTATATATGTACATGTACATATATTTAGTATGACTGGGTCATTTTGCTGTGCAGCAAAAATTGACAGAACAATGTAAATCAACTATAATAGAAAAAATAAAAACCTAAAATAATAAAAATAATAAAATATTTAAAGAAATAAAATGATCAAAAAAAAAAGAAAGACTAAATAAACAAACTGATGAAAAAACAAAATAGAAAACCCAGAAGCAGACCTGTACATGTGGAAACAATATACAACAGAGGTAGCATTGCAATCTTTGGAGAAAGGGAGAGTAATTCAAGAAGTTGTCCTGGGATACTTGCTTATATAAATGGAAAACAAGTGAAATTGGATCCCTATTTCACACCATACACATAATCAATCAATCTCAGGTGAAGTAAACTGACATATGTACAGTAAAACTTTAACGTTTTTAGCATAAAATAGAAAAATGTATCTTCATGACTTTTGTATAGGGAAGGACTTATTAAAAAGACCAAACAAGTATAAACCACGAAGAAAACATTGATAAGTCTACCCACATGAAAACTGAGGAACGTTTGTTCATTAAGAGACACTATGAAAAAGTGAAAATATATTATAATATGGGAGAAGTTATTTGAAACAAATACAACTGACAGATGATTATTATTCGGAATAGATAAGTACCTCCTAGAAATCAATTAGAAAAATACAAGTATCTCAAAATGAAAATGGGCAAAAGGCTTGAATCAGCTTTCATAGAAGCAGAAACACAAATGACCAATATTCATGATAATATGCTTTATCTCTTCAGTAATCAGAAAAATTCAAATTCATATTTTAATTCAAATTTCAATTTGTATTAAAAATCAAATTTAAGACAAATATTAGATTTTTTAAAATAAAAAAGGGGAGTTCCCATCGTGGTGCAGTGGTTAACGAATCCGACTAGGAACCATGAGGTTGCAGGTTCGATCCCTGCCCTTGCTCAGTGGGTTAACAATCCGGCGTTGCCATGAGCTGTGGTGTAGGTTGCAGACGCGGCTCGGATCCCGTGTTGCTGTGGCTCTGGTGTAGGCCGGCAGCTACAGCTCCGATTTGACCCTTAGCCTGGGAACCTCCATATGCCACAGGAGCGGCCCAAGAAATAGCAAAAAGACAAAAAAATAAATAAATAAATAAAATAAAAAAGGTGTTATGAAATGAAGTATGAATGAGAATGTGGAGCAAATGGTACACTTTCACACTGCCGATAGAAATGTTAATAGGTACCATCATAGAAAAAGAATTATCCTTCAAATGTGAACTTTCACATGGGCACTGGGAGACCTGTTTAAGAATATTTATAATAACAAAAATCAACTCGCCACAGGAGTTCCCAGGTGGCTCAGTTGGTTAAGGATCTGGCGTTGTCACTGCTATGGCTCTGGTTACAGCTGTGGCTTGGCTTCAATCCCTGGCCTGGGAACTTCTGCATGCCATGGGCACAGCCAAAAAAAAAAAAAAACTCAAAGAAACACAATTTTAAGAGAAATAACCCAGTGTCCATTGACTATATGAATGAATAAATTGTGTATATTCATACAATATAATATTTAAAAACAGTGAAATGAATGAACCACAAGTACACTCTGGTTTTCCTTCTTCTGTTACTGGCGCTGCTCCTATCCCAGCTCATCATGCAGGTTAGATCCAAGATGGACAGTCAGTCCGCCCAGTAACAGTGTGGACTCTCAGCACAGACCTTTTCCCTTCCCCTTAAACTCAGCTTCTGAACTTTTTCTGTTTCTGGCTTCACACTCCTGGCACTCTATCCCCAAAGTAGGGTGTGTGTGTGTGTGTGTGTGTGTGTGTGTGTGTGTGTAGGGGAGGTGAAAGGAGGGTTAGGATTCTGCTAGGAAGAAAGAAGGAATGGGTGCTGGGTAGGCAGCCATTGTCCAGCAGTCCCTCCTTCCGTCCATGCTACAAACTCCTTGAGGGAGGGACCATGTCATAATTATCTCTGCATTCCCTGAGCACAGTGCCTGGCACACCTCAAGCATTCAAGAAATACTGAACAAAAGATTAGCCTAAGTCAAAACTAACTGGTTGGACCTACTAAAAAAAAAAATCGGGTCAAGAGCCCTCTTGCCAGAACCAACACACTCACAGGGAAAGCTAGAATCTCCAGATAAGGAAATGGGTGGATGGATGAATTAGAAAGTAGAGGTATTTTAAGGGTTTTATTTGACTAGCAAAAGAAAAGCTTTTTGGTCAAGGACACCACCCCACCCCCACCCCCCACCCGGAGTGGCTGGCAAAAGAGAGTACTGGTGTGTTTGATGTGAGTGTCCTGAAATCTTCAGCAGTAACTCCACAATGAGGTGGTATTTTCCTGATCTTAAAAGGAGCTCAGCAGACGCTTTCGTCCTCCAATTGCCAGGGTGTGGAACATGGCTTACCATTCAACTGGAACAATATTTTTGGCAGCAGTGCCTTCAGTAGCCTTTCTCAGTTCATCCCCTATTCAAGCAGCCATTTACTGGATAGCTGGCTGGCATGACAGTACGTAGGCACCAGATGCCCTGGACCTAGTCGCTTGCTCCCTGTTTTCCCAATTAGCCCGGTGTTAATGTTTTGTATCCCTCTGGTGCTGACTAATTTACCACCCCTGTGTCTGATGAGGTACGGAGAAACCCCAACGTTTCCTGACTTATGGTTTAAAAAAAAAAATAACAAGTTCTAGGGAGTTTCCTTTGTAGCGCAGCAGGTTAAGGATCTGGCATTGTCACTGTAGCTGCTTGGGTAGCTGCTGTGCCACAAGTTTGATCCCTGGCCCAGGTTCGGCACTCCAGCCAAAAAAAAAACCAAAAATAATCAAATTCTGGCCAGTGGATTCAAACATTCAGGACAGAAATCAGTCCTCATCCCTGCCTCTACACTGGGGTCACCTTGTATGGTTACGTACTTTCTGCCTTGCACAAAGGCCCTGCTCAGGGCTAGTCCAGACTGCAGTTGCTTGATAAACGTGCAGTGGGGGTTGAATCCTTTGTCTGCCTGGAGGAAGGGGCCCCTAGGGCTCATAGCAGCACCAGCTTCTTGCCTGAGGGGCACCTTCATCTAGTTGGCAGAGGCCTCCCTTCCTATCCTGTTCTGAAGATGGACCCAGTGGCCCTGGACTGATTTGTTTTTGTTGTTGTCATTTTAAGGCTGCACCTGTGACATGTGGAGATTCCCAGGCTAGGGGTCGAATCAGAGGTACAGCTGCCAGCCTACCCCACAGCCACAGCAACACAGGATCCGAGCTGAGTCTGCCACCTATACCGCAGCTTACGGCAATGCCAGATCCTTAACCCACTGAGCAAGACCAGGAATCGAACCCAAGTCCTTATGGATACTTACTAGTTGGGTTCATTAACTGCTGAGCCATGACAGGAACTCCATGGACTGACTTTGTGATTGCCTCCTGCCCTAGTCGTGGCTGGGAATAAGACCATGTACAAAAAGGTGTGATCCATGCCTATCTTTCTGACCCAGTTTCTGGAAATCTGTGTCTCCCTGTGCTGCCTGTATGTGAGCATCCCCTGGCCCAGAGAGCTCCCTGTTCTGTGAGACCATGGCTGCCCAGCCTGCTTTCGGCCTATCCTCTGACTCCTTGCCTGGCTGATTCCTGCCTGGCTCACCATAAGCACTGAACTTCCCTTTGTGCCCAGGTCCCTGCCTGGTTGCTGACACCATCCCTGGCTACTACTTGTCCTGGCTTTTAGTACTGGCTTTTCAGAACTTAGACTTAGCGCTGACCACAGCCTCTGATCAGGACAAAAGGGACTATTTTCCACGGGATGAAGTGTTTTTATCCAGCCAAATAAGACAAATTTTAGTAGCCAGGTTTTATCCCCTGTGCCATCCTACAACATAATCCTATTTACAGATGGCCTTCTCTTCCAGCACTTGTCCCAACCCATTCTTCTAGTCTGAGGCCACCAAGTTCATTTCGCTGTTATCTCTCATCCCATGTATCTCTCTAGATTACAAATGATCTTTCTCAATATTATTTTCAGCAGTGTGCTCAGACCCTCGATTATACCCTTCATAGCTTGACCCAGCTCCTGAGGGCTTCCTAACCCTATGCCTCCCCCAGGAGTCACCCCTTTACATGCACATTCTCACACACACATGCATACAGTGTCTGCTCTGGGGTAGGATCCAGAGATGATTTGGTTGCTGAGGCCATATGCAGGGTGAGTCAAAAGCCCACCCTGAAGGTCCACATTGTTACTGAGAGAACTGGCTGTCCTGTCCTGGAGCTGAGCTGCTTGGCATGTTGAAACAGGAGCAGCAGCACAGGCAAATAGGACCAGAAAGAAAGCCAGGATTGGGGAGGAATAAAGGATGAGGGGAAGTGGTCCTGTCAAACACCTGCGAAAAAAGATCACACTTTGAAAAATCTGCTTAGGAGCTGTCATGCCCCCTGCTTCCTTGCTCTGCTCCATCCCTATTTCTGTCTAGAAACTTTTCAGAGAACAGCTCCCTTTCCCCCCATAATTTATTCTACCCACCTACTCATTGCGACGCTTTTTGATCTGATTCCCATGGTTCTGCTTCAGGTGCTTGCCTCAGTCACCTTGGTGACACACCCACTTAGTACTACCCCCTCCTCCCTTTTGCCTTCTCCCACAGGGGATCCTGGCATTCAGACTCCCCTGCACCCTGGCTTCAAGAAGTGTGAGCGCCTTCAGGGCTGAGATCTCTTCCTTATGATCCTTTTCTACTCTCCACAGCACCTAAAGAGATTCTGGGCACACATCACACAATCAGTCAATGTTTGTTAATTGATGGACAGATTCATTATAACACACTTTCTTTTTTTTTTTTTTTGTCTTTTCAGGGCTGGAGGTTCCCAGGCTAGGGGTCGAATCAGCACTGTAGCCACCTATCTACGCCACAGCCACAGCAACGTGGGATCCGAGCTGCATCAACACCAGATCCTTAACACACTGAGCGAGGCCAGGGATCGAACCCGCAACCTCATGGTTCCCAGTCAGATTTGTTAACCACTGAGCCACAACAGGAACTCCGATAACACACTTTCCATCACATCTTATAAAGTGGCATTTTTCAAAGTGTGCTATGAGGATCCTTTGCACCAGAATCTCATTGGGTTATTTTCTAAAATGCAGAATCTTGGGAGTTGGTGGCCTAGTGGGTTAAGGATCTAGTGTTGTCACTGCTGTGGCTTGAGTCACTTCTGTGGCACAGGTTCAATCCCTGGCCCTGAAACTTCCACATGCTGGGAGTGCAGCCAAAAAGTAAAAGCAGGATCTTGGACCCTACCACATACCGACTAAATCAGAATTTCTAGGAATAACTCTACCATTTGCATTGTAGTGGATAAAAGATGGCCACAAATTCTTTGACTTTTCTCCCATTAAGAGGTGGGGTCTGAAGAAACTCATGGACTTGGAGAACAGACTTGTGGTTGCCAAGGGGGAGGGAGAGGGAGTGGGATGGACTGGGAATTTAGGGTTAATAGATGCAAACTGTTGCCTTTGGAATGGATAAGCAATGAGATCCTGCTTTATAGCACTGGGAACTATATCTAGTCACTTGTGATGGAGCATGATAATGTGAGAAAAAGAATATATATATATATATATATATATATATATATATATATATGTATGCGTGACTGGGTCACCTTGCTGTACAGTAGAAAATTGACAGAACACTGTAAACCAGCTATAATGGAAAAAATTAAAATCATTTTAAAAAAAAGTGGGGTCTGTTTCTGCTCCCCATCAAAATTGGCCCATGGCTGTTCTGAACAATGAGGTGATGCTGTGCCAGTTCCAGGCCTAGGTGGTCTCTGGGAGCTCTGGAGCATGTGGAGAGATTCTATGGCTACATGGAGAGGGAGAAGTGCCCGGCTGAGCCAGCTTTTCAATCTATCTACAATTTTCCAGGGATGAGGGTGAAGCTGTCTTGGATCTTCCAGGTGAGACCAGCCACCAGCTAAAAACCAATTGGTGACCCAGATGATCACATTGAGCAGAAGAATTGCTCAGCTGAGCCCTGTCAGAATTCCTAACCCACAAAATCCTGAAATTTAGTAAAATGCTTATTTCTTAAACTTCTACATTTTGAAATAGTTTGTCACATCCCAATGTGATGGATAACAAGAATATACAGATGCCACAAATTCTCTAGGTTATTCTTTTGTATCTTAGAATTTGAATTGTTGTTGTAAAAGGATCTGACATTTGATGACTAAAATTTTATATTAAAAAATAGAAAGTATAAGTACTTTCATAATTTATTGTCCACATATCCTAGGGGAAGGGAGATACGGCAAAATAAAACATCATTTATGTTGTTGAACTAATTTTGTTTACTTAACAGCAGGCCAGTTCTGTTCATAGCACAAACAAGAGAGGGCCTCCAGCTCTCCTGAACTTTTCTAGACAATCCAGTTTCTACAGTGTTAATAAACAATGTCATCCCAATGGAATAAAATTCAGCTTAGGATTTAAATGTAGTGAGCCCTGACAACATTTGGTTTGGACATGTTTCCTTAGTCTATGCTTCCAGGCCAACACTAAGAAGATTTTTTTCTTTCTTTCTTTCCTTCTTTTTTTTTTTCCCACTTTTTCTCTTGGGAGTGTATTTTAAGACTGAAGTTTGTGGGTTTCTTTCAGGTTTCATAATGAAACCTTTGGGCTTGTAAGTCACATGACTGACAATTGCTTTTGCCATAGTTTGGGATGAAAACCACAGGATCCTACAAACCCCACTGGGATTAGTGATTTTTGTTTTGGTTTCTCAACAAAGCAGTTTGGACAAATCTGAGAAATTTTTCCAGACTCAGCAGAGATCAGTGTGAAACTCAGCATCTTCCTTGGACGCTTCAGCTTAGCTTCAGTGGGTTTGGACAGGCCCAGTGCTTAAAAATGGAACTCTAAAAGCATAAAACCACACAAGCCAAAAATATTGCCCAAAATGAGTTTAAGCTGAAGCTGCTGGGATCTGTGCCCTTTCTGTGCAGACAAGTAAATGCGCCCCTTCCACCTCATCTCTAACCTGCCTTCAAGCTCATTGCGTCTGTTGTGTCACCTGCCAAGTGGAGCTGTCCCTCTGGAAGAGAACTCTGGCCCCTTCAGACACTCTTCAGAGGCAGCAGTATGTTTCCAAAAACTCAGTAATTCAAAGTCTGGCAAGAAATCTATCTCATCATTTACTTCTATTTTGTTCATCTGAAAAACAAACTGTCCATATGGTGGTATCACTTGAGGATAGCTGACAAATAAATACAGTCATCCTTAAAGCCAGTGGTTCCCAAACAACCAGTCTGGTCCATAGCAGGGCTATGTTAGTTGAGCCACTGGTTAGAAATACAGATTCCCAGCCCCGCTGAATCAGAATTTCTGGGTGGGAGCCAAGGAATCTTCATTTTTAGTGAGTTGCTCAGATGATTGTATACATCCAAGTTTAGGAAACACTTCGATGTTTAAAAAATATGACACTTCTGCTTCTGGCCAAGATGGAATAACAGGGTTTTGATTTTATCCTCCTCCCTGAAACAACTGAAAAACTAAAACAAAATGCTTAAAAGAGCAGTTTTCAGGCCCTAGCTATCAGGCAACACGTGATCACTTGGGGGGAACATATGAGTTTACAGATGCCAGAAAAGGAGAGGGGACAACACTCAGTGTATGACAAATACACTTACAGAAAGATATCATGAGAAGGTGATTTTGTTTTACTTTACCAACATTCTTAATCACATCATAGAGGAATCATCACACATTGGGGGCCTGGCTGAATAACCTGAGGTCCTTCCTTTCGGCTAGATATCCGGCAGCATAGGTGTGCATGTGCTGATAGAGACTAAAGCCAAGTAAAGAATAGGTTTATGGCATGCTCTTGTTTGTGTTTTAAAAAAGAGATATTTATCCAGACAAAACTATAATTCAAAAAGTTACATGCACCCAATGTTCACAGCAGCACTGTTCACAATAGCCAAGACATGGAAGCAAACTAAATTCCATCAACAGAGGAATGGATAAAGAAGATGTGGTACATTGAAGAATGTGTGAATATGTACATATATCTGGGTCACTTTGCTGTGTAGCAGAAATTGACAGAACATTGTAAATCAACTATAAAAAATAAAAAAAGATGTGGTACATATACACAATGGAATATTACTTAGCCATAAAAAATGAAACAATGCCATTTGCAGCAATGTAGATGGACCTAGAGATTATCATACTAAATGAAGTGAGTCAGATAGATAAATACAAATACCATATGATATCACTTATATGTGGAATCTAAAATATGGCATAAATGAACTTGTCTACAGAACAGAAATAGACTCACAGACATAGAGAACAGACTTAAGGTTGCCAAGGGGGAGAGCAGGGTGGGGGAGGGATGGAGTGGGAATTTGGAGTTAGCAGATGCAAAATATAATATATAGAATGGATAACAACAAGATCCAACTGTATAGCACAGGAAACTATATTCAATATCCTGTGATAAACCATAATGTAAAAGAATATTTTGTAAAAGGAATGTGTGTGTGTATATAAAACTGTTAATATATGTAATATATATAACCGAATCACTTTGCTGTACAGCAGAAATTAGTACAATATTGTAAATCAACTATACTTTAATAAAAAAAGATTTACGTACTACAATATGCAAAATATTTCTGTGGGAAACATTAGAAAGTGGTATGTTGGTTGTATCTGAGGAATAGGCCTGGCAAACTGCGATGGGGTGGGAGGGAGATTAGTTTTATTGCATGCTTTTTTGTCCTATTACGACATTGTAAAATGTTCATATGTATTTCACTTTAAATAAAAAATCAAAATAAATGAGTCATCTTAAGGATTTCTTTAAATGCTTAATCAAATTTTATTTGATTTTGCCAAACTCATCTATCTTACGACTCTTTAGGAGAGCATCAGCTTGTAAAGCAATTGTTATGATGTGACCCATGCAATCACTTACTCTATATGTCACTCACAATTTAGTTGGTCTTTTATTCAACTGGAATGTAATACTGCATACCAAAAAATGATAGTAAATTACATCATTATCGTGTTCAACTTGCTCGATATTTTTGTTTATTTCTAAAATATGAGTTTTAAATTATTTGTTTTTGAGGTCTGGTACAGTCCCACACAATGGCTAATGTCAGTTATCTGGTTACCTACATATTCCTGTGGTTGTTCTAAAATCCACAAAATTGTTTAATTTTGTAGACTCCCAAGTATCAGAAGAGTGAGATATTTCTAAGGCCCTTGTTTTCTCTGTGCATGGGTACGTATAAGACACAGAAAAGATTCTGGGTCAGAATGTATATTCTTCCTTCAGACCATGGTGAGCCTCCGCACTTGAGTGTCCATGGTCAGACTTCTGGTTGAGGGGAGCTGTTTTCAAGGGGACCCTGTTCTGAACATGCTGTTGTACTTTTTGTTCTTTTCTTAAGGAGATGCCATATACAAGTCTCTGTTATTAAGCAAGAGATGAACTATATAAATTATCTAAAATCTTCCTTTTGTAGACAGTAGAGTTTGGAAGTTTAAAGACTCAAGAGGCACAAAGAATAGATTGAATCAAAGAAGTAATGTCAAAGAAAGTGATTGGGGGAATCAAAATAACTGAGAAATCACTTCCATTCTTAAGACCTTCTGATATCCCATTATGTTTTCTCCACTTCTGTGTTCCCACCACTAGAGCAAAAAAAGCCAGTTCTTTCTCTCTTAAATTCCATCTCAAAAACAATGAGAAGGGGAGGAAATTATGTTTGCGTTTGCTTGTATTAGCATGAACAACGGAGAGATACACAAGAAATTAGCAATGTGCTTACCTATAAGGAGCAGGGGTGGGATGGGAAGGGACTGGAGTAGACGGGGACACATCTCTCAATATATACATTTTATAGTATTTTCATATTGAACCGTGAATGCATCACTTGTTTCTAAAATCAAAGTTTAAAAATACTTCTCAAAGTTTATAAAACCTTTATATAGCATGCATAAGCCTGGCTTAAATGGACTGAAGTTGCACAAACTGAGTAAAAGAACAAAAAGCTCAAACCCAACCCCCACCTCCCTCCTCTAGTTATCAAGTTGGATGAAAAAAGATCTCACAAAATTGTCTCGCTGATTTCCTTCTGGCCATGTTCCATGGCTCATATGAGAGAAGTCTATAGGTTCTTAAAACATTTTTTTTTTTTTTGGTCTTTTTGCCATTTCCTGGGCCGCTCCCACGGCATATGGAGGGTCCCAGGCTAGGGGTTGAATCGGAGCTGTTGCCACCGGCCTACACCACAGCTCATGGCAACGCCGGATCCTTAACCCACTGGGCAAGGCCAGGGATCGAACCCACAACCTCATGGTTCCTAGTCAGATTTGTTAACCACTGAGCCGAGACGGGAACTCCCCAAACTGACAATCTTTTTTTTTTTTTTGTCTTTTCTAGGGCCGCACCCGTGGAATATGGAGGTTCCCAGGCTAGGGGTTGAATCGGAGCTGTAGCCGCCAGCCTATGCCACAGCCACAGCAACGCAGGATCCGAGCCTCGTCTGTGACCTACACCATAGGTCACGGCAACGCCTGATCGTTAACCCACTGAGGAAGGCCAGGGATCGAACCCGCAACCTCATGGTTCCTAGTCGGATTCATTAACCACTGAGCCACAAAGGGAATTCCCGGTTCTTAGAACATTTTGAAAAATGAGAGACAAAATTCTACTTTGTGTAATCTTTCCTTTTGGAGATATTTGGGCATCTCACTGCAGAATCACCTATGTGCATGTTAGGATAAAAGAGGTGAACCAAACAAAGAATTCTGGGAAGCAAAAGAGATTGTGTATGTATGTTTGTGTATGGTGGGTGGGTGGGGGGTTGGGTGGGTATGTGTGCAGAGGACTGGGGGAGATGGCAGAGAAGACTGGAGGTATTTCCCAGTGTAAACATTAGAGGTTTAATTTTTGCAAAACAGCTTTTCTGGTAAAATATTGCTGACTGTATTTGGAAGTTGATAATATAATTCAGTTCTCCTCTGGGTATTGTGGGTATACTATGATTTTCTTGGTTGAAAGGCCTCCCTCCCCACCCCAGAATAGTAGGAAGATGGAATAATTTCATATTGGACACTTTCCCTTTGGGGGAATAATTTAAGCACTACCATATGTCTTTTTATTTTGTCCTTCTACTGTCTCTCAGAAACCGCTGGGCTTTGAAAATGCGAAAACAAAACAAACACAAAGGAGTATGCTGGAGAAGTGTGTGTGTGTGTGTGTGTGTGTGTGTGTGTGTGTCTGAAGCCACTCTGGTGATTGCCCAATCACTAGGCCATGGTAATTATCCAGGAAGGTGTTTGAAGATATGCTCCACTGAAGGGGAGTGATAACAACCTTCAGAAACTGTTTAATCCCCAGGAACTAAAATCAGTCTGATGGCAGCTGCGCAAGATGGGAAGGAGTAATCCTTGAAATTAGACCAAGGAAGCACATGAAGTGTGTTTGCTCTCAGCCACCAGCCTCAGAAGAGCTCAAGTCCAGGTAGGGTACATTTTACCTGAGATCTACTCTGGGGTGTCTTCCCTTGGTCACAGGCTGCTCCCAGGCACTCCTGGTGAGTTGGGTCTCTTTCCTACATGTTGTGTAGCATTATTGTCCCATATTCACAGTGAGCTGTCAGATTCCCAGGAGCAGAAGCCTGTTTCTGAAGCATCCAATCAGTCTAGAAATAATAGTCTAGTTATCTGATTTTCACAGTTCTTTGCCCTTTCCTTGCACTGAGGAGTTAGGTAGCTAACTTTATTCACATCAAACAGCTATGGAAGTTAAAGTTATCTCAGATTCGGAGCTATAGAAATTACTTAAGAAGCGCTGTGGTTCTTTAAGTATATTCACGTCATAAGCACTCAGCAAACCAGGTTATTCAAGAATCCTCTTATCTCAGAAAGCTGATTACATTATATAAATTATCAAGACATTTATTTCAAAGATACTGAGAAAAATCAGAGCATTCTTGTCAGGTGTCTGTGGCACTTTGGCACTTGACCCCAACATTCTTAAACATCCTCTCATCAAGAGCAAGAGTGCCCCACACCCTTCTCTGAACCAGGATGAGCCAGTGACTGCTTTGACCAATTAAGTATGATAGAAAGGTTGCTATGTGACTTTTCAGGCTGGGTCTGAAAAAGCCATGCCAGTTTTGCTTTCTTTTCTTTGGATACTTGCTCTGAGAGAAGTCTGCTGCCACATAGAGTGTATCTCCCCTAAGAAAGTCATGCTGGAAAGGCCTTCTGGTCACAGCCCTGCTCAGCTACCAGCAACAGCCAGCATCCACTGCCAGCCATGTGGACAGGCCATCTTGGGTGTCCCCAGATGTGTTGACGACACAGCTCAGTGGAGCCTTCAGATTGTTGCAGTCTCCACCAACATCTGACTGCAACCTCTTGAGAAATGCCTTGTGACAGCAAAGCAGCCAAGCCCTTCCGTAACTCATAACCCACAAAATCATTTAAAAAGATCGTTTTTAACAAATTGGTTTTCAGTTCATACCACTAAGTTTTAGGGCAATTTGTTTTACAGTGCCAGTGGGAAAGAAGTTTCTCCCCTTTGACACACCTCCTCACCATTCCAGCTGCTCACTTTCACTTCTGAGTGTTTGTGCTGTAGTTTCTTCAGTCCATATCTTCTTGGGTTTATCTTTTCATACTTTACACATATACACACACAGCCACATAGGCACAGCCACCCACATAGAAAATTGATCACTTGGCTCAGTTCTACTCCCCAGATGACTTCATTCAGACCTCATTTTTCAGCTGGGAAAAAAAAAAAAAAAAACAGGTCTGCAGGGATTAAGTTTCTTGCCCAAGGTTACATGGCTAAGTAGTGGCCCAGCTGGAAGTAAAACCAGGTCTTCTGACACCCAGTCCAGTCCTTTTCCTGCTAATTACTTTAATTTCCCACTGACCTCATAAAATAAAATGGGTCATTCCTTTTCTAGTCCAGAGGCTATAAACTCTGAAAGTGCCAAACAAGCCCCTGGGTGCAGCACTTTGTGTGGCCTTCTAGGGATGACCAGTAGGCACCTGGTAAGCATGGTTTACAGCTGGACTGCCTGATGGGGGAGAGGGGCGGAAGTGAGGAAGGGAAAGAGGGAAGAGCCAAGAGGGCCTGGCCTATGTGGGCCTCTTTCCTCCCGGGCCTACATTCTGAAGGCTGCACACTAATTATGGTCAGAGTGCAGGCAGGGATTCCCGAATGTGCTGGGAAAATGCCAAACTACCCCCTCAAACTTCTATGTTACAGTCTTCCTACAAAAACAAAAGTGTTTGACATGGTATATGCATTTTTCTGAATCAGGCTTAAGAAGATGAGTGACTGGGACAAAAGATTGGGAAACTCTGTGAGGAGTGGATCTGGTTAAATGAGCAAAGTGTATATCTGTGTGTTTTATCTGCCACTCAAAGGCCCAGGCAGGCTGTCATTAATTCTCAGCCGCCCACTGCCCCAAAGTTGCCCCAGTTTTTCTAAGCCCTACAGCATTGTCATTTCATTTGTCTGGCGAGGGAATTAGAGCCAATGAATAAGAAGGCCACCACCCCCCTCAGGAAGGATATATTTCCATTCCCCTCAGCTGTCTTGCCAACTACCAGCTCTCCCTCCCTCAACCCCCACTACCACCATTCTCCTACACCAAAGAGTAAAGGATGATTAAAAGTCTTTTACATGAGGTGTGGTTTAGTTCAATATGTACTGTTGGTTCTGCAAATATGCTGGTGGGAGGTTGACTATGCATGTTATGTGCCATATGCCACTCTGTTGGCTGGCATGCACTGGGAAGCTTGACAAACAAGGGAGGGGAAATGGATATTCTTTCTGCTTTTGAAGCACAGTCTTTAAAAAAAACAAAAAAAACCCCAAGAGTTTTAGAGAAAAAATATCACAAAATTACAGTTTAAATTTGTTAAACCTTCATGGATTTCTTAGACTGTATACAACTGACCTCTCAAAAACCAGCAAAATATTTAATCAACCTCCTCAGATTCATTAAATCATGTTCAAATAAATACACCTCACTTTGTGTGCTTGATATGTTCTTGATATATTATGTATGACTTGAATGATTGCAAATTTGGTCATATTTCAAGTCTTTTCAGGATGATTTCAGTTTAAATTGATACCATTTTGTAAAAAGAAAATAATTTTGTAATGCAGATAGTCATTCCCTACCTTCTTTGTTTCATAAGTTTGGACTATTATATTTACATTTTTTCCTAAAAACAAGTTATATCTATAGATAATGGCATGCAGGAAGACTTTAATTTACAAGTAATAAAACATAAAATTTTTAAATATAAATGAAAATATTTTGTCTTAGAAATTTAATCTAGAAATTGAGGCTTCTTTCTAGAACCTTTACCTAGAATAAGAACTTATGCTTACCCGAAAGTAAGGCAGTCTGGCAACAAGGAGCAAAATACTGAATTATCCAAAGGATGTAAAAGAACATGTATAAAGATATATGTACCAAAAAAGTTGATTGCAGCACTGTCTATGATAGCAAAAATTGGAAGTCATCTACAACACCATTAACAGAGAAGTAATTTAAAAATAGATTATTTTACTTTCACGCAATGAAATATTATGCTACTCTCAAAAGGGGTAAAAGGACCACAGTGAGATACCATTTTCTCCTACCATAGGCAAAACAATTTAAGAATTTGTTAACCTGCTGTTGGTGAGTATAGGTTAATGAGGAGGTCTTAAGTGACATGGACATATACCTCACTGGATGGTTTTCTCTGGGCATGTGGAAAGGTTTGGGTAACATCAGGTTTGCCAGTCCATAAATATTCAGGAGACTGAGGTGCTATTATCAATGTTACATGAACTTGAATTATTTACTTAAAAAACACTCTGAAGCCATATATATAAGTGATCATATATATATATGATCCAAAAATAGATTTTAAAGGATTATACTATCTAATGAGCAAGTATTGAAGTTTAGTATTCCTAAGATGTTTTTATTGGAATTATCACTTTTTTTTTTTTTTTTGGCTGTACCCACAGCATGTAGAAGTTCCCCAGACTAGGGATCAAACCCATGCTGCAGTTGTAGCCTATGGTATAGCTGCAGCAACACTGAATCCTTAACCCACTGTGTCACAAGGGAACTTCCTCACTTACTATTTTTTAAGGAGAAAATGTGTATCCAGTTCTTCCAGAACAAGTTCTAGATAAGATCATTTTATGTATTTTAAGGTTGGGTAGTAGTTTTGCTACATTTAGTAATGCTCAGTGTTAGCCATTTCTTGGATCTTTCTCAGGGGGAGGGTATACTTGCTCTCTGAATTTTCTTGATTAAAATAAGCTAAGAATTACTTGGCAATTCAGTTTATGGAAATGAACTGCTATTTGAGATATGATTCTTAAGACTTTCATTTGGTTACCAACTTTAATTTTTGGAGGGGTACATAGAACTGACAATGGAGATAGAGAATATTCACCAATAAGCTCACCATTCTTAATTAACACTCTTTTGGTCTATTTCCTTCTGGGATTTTTTCTCAGAATTGTTATTCCTTTAAATACAAAATACTACAAACACACAGAAAATGATAATAAATAATATGATAGGACTTCTGTTTGCATCAGTATGGCAAATTGAACAACCCTCCACTAAAAACGTGAAATAAAATATCAGAATTAAAAATTATTTTTAAATGCATCACTGAGCTAGTAGGAGAGTAAGAAGTATTCAGAGGAAAATAAAGTGAAAGCAGGAATCTTGAAAGTTTAGAGTGCTCTGAATTTAGCCTTCTCTATGGAGGCATCAGTAGAGTCTTGCTAACCAGAGGTCTTGATGACTCCAGCGGGTAAAGCTGGCAGGAGACCAAGCCTTAGACCCAACCAAGGTGAAGTCTAACAGGAGAACCCACATGTAAAGCTGGGATCCCAGTGGGCAACACCTTCAGTACAAGGGTGAACTAGATATAAATTCAGTCCACAGATAGAGCTAGCAAGAAAACTTGCTTATCTTGACCATTGTGCTGGGTTGAGGGGGGAAGAATCTCTCCTGAAAGTTTATAACCACAAGCAAATCTACCCAGGGATTTGTAGTCCAAACTTTACGTTATCTGTGAGAACCAAAAAAACCTCAAGTCAAAAATTTTGTTTTAAAGTGGTTTCAGGTTTTAAGTGATTCCAGGCATATGGCAGAAATAAAAGCACTATTCTATGCTTTGAAGTAACCCACTTTCAAATCAGGCCTCAAAAAATTCCCACAGTTGAACATCAGAAAATCTGGCCTAAACATCAAAATTCACAAAACACACAAGAAATAAAGACACCATGGGGGATATCCAGAAGATAAAATGGAAGAATCAGACCTCAAATGACATCGGATATTATCATTATTCGACATACATAAAATAAGTGTATGTTTAACTAGCAAAAATAATAATAGAGAATATAAAAATGCATAAGGAAAAAGAGTCTAAAGATAATGATCCTGCAAATTTGCAAAACAAACAGAATTCTTAAAAATAAAAAGTTATAATTGAAATAAAAAATCTGTAATGCATTGGTTAAATAGAAAAGTAGACAGATTCCAAAAAAAACAAGTGAACTGGAAGAAATTATTCATCAGGTAGAACAGGGAGACAAAAATATGAAAAGTATGAAAAGGAAGCCAAGAGATTAGGGATTAGATAAGACCTTACATGAGTCTAATAGAAGTTTCAGAGAACAGACTCAACTTCAGTAGTAATCAGGAAATGCAGAGAAACAACGATGAGATGTTATTTTACCCTTCTTATCTTGGTAAAATTCATGATATGAAGTTCTGTTAAGGATGTAGGCAAACAAGAACTATTTTACATTGCTTGTGGGGTGTCAATTTGTATAGGTGAGGTTTTTTTTTCCTTGCTTTTTAGGGCCACACTCGCAGCCTGTGGGGGTTCCCAGGCTAGGGGTCAAATTGGAGCTGGAGCTGCCAGCCTATGCCACAGTCACAGCAATTTGGATCCAATCTGGATCTTCAACCTAACCACAGCTCATGGCAACACCAAATCCTTAACCCACTGAGCAGGGTCAGGGATCGAATCTGCATCCTCATGGATCCTAGTCAGGTTCGTTAACCACTGAGCCATGAAGTGAACTCCTTCCTATACAGGTGCTTTGGAAAACAATTTGACAATGTCTAGAAAAGCTGAACATGTATCTAGGTGCCTACCCTAAAATCTTTCTAATTCAGATACCCAAGAAAATGTGTACAAGGATGTTCATCATCGCACTTACCATACTAGCAAAGGAGTAAAAACAACTTAATCGTTTTATATATATATATATATATATATATATATATATATATATGAAATCATATATATATGAAATTCACTGCATAGTCTCATTCTGCCGGAAAGGAACACTTAACAAAAATCTAGTCATTTCCAAAGCCCTGGGGGGTAAGTTCTGCCCTGTTCACTTCAGGAGGCTACAGGGGTACGTGGAAAGAGGCAGTGAAATTTGGGACTAGGGAAGTTCTGGGAATCATCTTGGTCATCCGTTCATTCAGTTAATAGTTACTGGAGGCCTTTTCTGTAGCAGGTGCTAATAGTTAAAAGCATTAGCTTTCCAAGTAAGAGGCAGTTCTAACTCTTTGGGGTATGATGATACTCCATCTGTGCATCCTTGAATCTCCTACTTCTCTCTGGGTCTAAGTCTTTTGGACGTTTTACTGAACCTTGGACTTCTCACTGGGGAGAGCCAGGAGTAATGAAATATGAGCACAGTTCCTTCTGCCTTCCCTTGGGAAGGAAAAGTGGAAACATGGTTGAAATTCTTCACTCTATCCTTCAAGGCTTCTGACTGCTCTGATTTAGTCTTTCTCAGTTCTCATGCCTCATTTTCTGTAGCAGTCACTTGGTTCTTTTTTCTTTCTTTTTCTTTTTCTTTTGGTCTTTTTAGGGCTGCACCTGTGGCATATGGAGCTTCCCAGGCTAGGGGTCAAATTGGAGCTGTAGCTGCTGGCCTACACCATAGCCACAGCAATGCCAGATCCGAGCCACACCTGCAACCTACACCACAGCTCACGGCAATGCCAGATCCTTAACCCACTGAGCGAGCCCAGGGATAGAACCTGCATCCTCATGGATGTTAGATTCATTTCCCCTGAGCCACTGTGGGAACTCCTCACTTGGTTCTAAATAATACACTTGTGATGAAATTTCTTGCAATGGTGTTTAAAATGAGAGGGAAATTTCTCACTGCCCTACCATGATTTTTAGTTGTTTGATGGCCAGCATGACTTAATATCTTCTCATTGTATAGAGCATACATACAATGTACTGTACACAAAATTAGCTATAAGTAAAGGTTTATTGAAACAACAATGAATAAATATATCAGTGAATGGATGATGTAAGCAAAATTTTGGGAATTACCTGTGACCCCCTGTTCTTGCTGTAGGTCCCTAACTCAATTGGTTTCATATGTGGGACAGATACCTTTACCTGGAAATACACAGAGAAGAATTGCATATGTAGATCAAAATATATCATGCTACATAAGGCAAAAGCTTAGGTGAAGGTATTGGGAAGCACTTTGTTCAATAGCTTTTTAAAAAATTATTATTATTCTAGCTGTATCTAACAAAATAAGATAACAGTATCTCCCGAACTGATGTTTCCGTGCACTTGAATACACTTCCAAATAGGCCCATTCAAAGCATTTTTAATACTTTAAGTTTCCAATATCAAATCTCATTTCCAATTAGGGCTTAACTGCCACTCTCCCTTCATCTCCACAGGACTAGGCCAGGCCACATCACATCTATCTGGGCCTGTGATATCTTGGGGGTTTATGAATAACAGGCTATATTAGAGATGGGGTCCTGTGTAGCCATCTGGAAATCAGAAAGTGAGTGTTCCCTTCTCAGTGGCATGGGGTCAGAGGTCATGAAGGGCAGCACCATCTCTGCTCTTTCTTTCTTTTTCCAGAATCTAGCTTCATGAAAACTCAGAAACAGCATCTCGTGACATTCTTTAATGACATTCTTTAATGAGTAACTGTAACTGAAACAAAGCTAATTTTTCTTAATATTGGTGGTGAAGAGGGTGAGGGAAGAAAGAGGCTGGATTGTGTGTGAGGGGGAAT
This sequence comes from Phacochoerus africanus, assembly GCF_016906955.1. NCBI lineage: Eukaryota > Metazoa > Chordata > Mammalia > Artiodactyla > Suidae > Phacochoerus > Phacochoerus africanus. The sequence continues at coordinate 40,029,197 of NC_062544.1, read as the reverse complement.
CAGAAGGAGACAGGAGGGTGCTGCCCTTGAGTTCACCAGCAGGAGAGACTGCCCTTGCTTCCCACCCGAGAGATCCATGGAAAGGCAAGGTCATGGGCCTTGTCTATCGGAATTCCCACTAATAAGCTGAAAAATATGCAAACTAGTGAGTTCACACAGAAGTTCAGACATTCTTGGAGCATTACAGAGAATTATTTTGAAAACATACAATAAGATTATTGAAGGGCTGGTTTGTTCAGTAAGCAGCAGCCGAGACTCTGGGAACATGGGAGCCTTTCCTGAAACTGCTGTGGTGACCGCAGGTCGTGGAGGGATGCTTGTCTCCCAATGAACAGGACTGTCTGTGTCCGGGTCATGAGACAGGCTGGGCCGCTTGGATCTGTCTTCACTTCCTTAATGACTGATGCCACCAAGGCCACATCCAGTAAGACTCCCAGGGTCATGCCCTGAATCCTTGAAGCCCCAGGCTTCTGCCTCTTTTAGAGGCAAAGTGCTGAAAAACAGTAAGAGGAAAAGCAGATAATGCTAAAGATTTAGTTGAGAAGAACAGAAACCTACAGACAGACACTGAACCACACCATGGGATAATATACATGGAAGTGTTTTTTAAAATTCCAAGTGCTGTATAAATAAAAACTGATATTTGGAGTTCCTTTGGTGGCTCAGAGGATTAAGGATCCAGCATTGTCACTGCTGCAGTTTGAGTTGCTGCTGGGCACAGGCTTGATCCCTGGCCCGGGAACTTCTACATGCTGTTGGTGTGGCCAAAAAAAAAAAAAAAAAAAACCCCAAAAAACCCAAAAACTACCAAACTAATGTTATTTCTGCATAATAGCATGGCTTAGTGGATCCACAAACTATAAGCACTATAGCATATAAGGATAAGCTGGTCCTTAAAAATAGGACTAATATTACCATCTTTTCTCAGTGCTCCTAATCCGTAATTCAGCCTTGTGGAAATTCAGCTAGAATTTGTGATGTATAATGGGTGGTAACGTGCAAGTAAAGTCAGAGACCTTTATTTCCTAAGATTGGTTCTGGCCAGATAAGAAATGAGAAGAGAAAGTACCATCTAATAGTTCACCTTACTATGTATCCCATTATAATTTTCAAAGCGCTTTGGCTTTGTAGCCTCAGACCATGTGAAATAGATAGGGATTATTTTCCCTGTTTTCTAGGTGAGGAAACCAAGGCTTCGAGAGGAGTTGCCTGGGTCGCAAGGCTGATAAGCAGGTCCACTGTGGCCGTGTTGCCTGTGGCCTCTAGGAAGCTCTGCAGAAATACGGCAGGAAATAATTCTAAACCCAGAAAGATAAGCAGTTGAGTTGCAGTACCATGGAGGCTGAAGTTCTTTCCCTGTTTTGGGGTTCCCAACATCACTGAAGTGTTCCTGGGATAAGGTATATTTGACTCACTTAAATTACATCTCATCTTCCACTTTGTCTCTCAGAGCCGCCTGCTCTTGAATACTCTGGACAAAGGCACACCTGCACCAGTAGCAGGGTAATTGCAACATGGTAATATTTAGCACATTCAGCACTTTCCACCTAGATGTTATCTCATTAAGCTTCCCCATGTCCCAGCGAGGTATGTGCTACATGCAGTATTGCTGTAGCCTCCATCACTCTCGAGAAGATAGCCCTTCTCTGTCCCCCACTATGAGGTCCGTCAGCTCTGCAGATGTTTTGCTGAGGTCATAGGCCCAAGACTGGGGTTTCCTTTGAAAGGAAATGATAGGAGTGCAATCGGCAAATATTACCTATATTTTGATCACAGGTATTTAGAAGTTTCTTATTGCCATGAAAGGGGGTTTACTTCTCTATAATGATACTAAATAATAAGTGCTTTTTAAATGGCTATTACTTAATCCTAACAACATTGGAAGTAGATATTATTATCCCTCTTTTTATAAACCAAGGTTATTAAAGATTAAGTACAAAGACACACCCATATTTGATGGCAGAGTAGGGCTTGTACCCTGGTTTGGATGACCTCAAAGCCAAGATGTAAGGCTGTGTTAATTTCCTGTATAAGGGATTGTTTGACCCCAGGAGTGGAAAGGAAAAATTGAGGCCTCAAACAACACCATCTAACTTGCACCAACTAACCTTGCAGACTTCCCTCCATCCTCTGCAATTGTCAGGTGGGAGAGGGAAGGTGTAAAGGGAAGGGGACTGGACAGCAGCATCCCACACAGCCCCTTCCAGCACCTAAGCAGGTGGGCCCCTTACCTGAGGTCAGGAATTTCAAAACCCAGAGGCTGTTTCCAGGGCTCCCCAGACCCTCAGAGAATGCAAGGTGCAGTACAGCAGAAAATTAGGCAGGGCATGAAGGGATTCTCAAAAACATGAGGAAAGAGGATGAGAGGAGAGGAGGTGGAGAACTCTGCAAGGGAAGAGGAGAAAGAGGGCTGGGAGGGAACCCACATTCCCCGTGGTATCTGTCAGCTCATGCTGTTTCCTCAAGAGCCTCAGTAGGACCATGCCTGTATGACCGAATGAGCACTTGATTTGTGAAAGAATGAGTTTCAGTACACAGAATCTGCATTTTAGGATTTACCCAACCAAGTTGAAAAGGAAAAGAAATGCCCCAGCAACAATCTCAGTAAAATGAGGTGGGGACGTGCACATAATCAAATCAACAAGAACATGCCTTTTAAAACTGATTTTAATGTGTCTTTTTTTGTTGTTTTTTTTTTTTTTGTATTTACATTAGCTTCAGGGGTTAAAGTAAGAGTCTTGCTAATACTAGCTTTTATGCAAAATTGGTTGTAAGGGGAGGTAGTTATTGTCCCAGGTTAATTGTGATCTATGCCACAATTTTACAGTTAGTAAATCAACTCGCAATATCCTTTGTTTGAGTAGTTCCCTTAACCCAGGCCTTGGACTCAGGAATGAGTGGCCCTAAGCCAAGCTGCTCCACACCTGGCTGCCTGGTGACCTGCATACTGTGTGTTCTTCTTCAGCGTGTTGACATAGTCAGAGGAACTGACCAAATCAACACTCATTTTTACATTTTTCCATGGAAAAGTGGATTCAGATTAGGATCAGCCTTACTAATAAACACTCCAGAAATATAATCATCCTCCTTCCCTGAGGCTGCATTTCTCATGCAATGTCCTCGTTCAGGGCATGTGACTAATCACAAAGCCCTGATAAGTAATGTGTATTCAACGTAAATTATAAACTGGATGTCACGCTGACATTTTGGCCTGATAGAGATGAAACAGGTATTTCCAGCTTTGTTGAATCAAACTTATACCTTACTAGGAGATACTTTTGGAGATTTGTACCTGATTCCTCATCTGCTTAAATTTCAGTAGCTTTTCTTCTCTAGATTAGCATAAAATTACAAACTTCAGGTAGTCATTTGGCTCTTCCCATTGCCTTAGGTAGGTGAATAATAAAACTGCTCAAAGATTCATGATTTTCATTCTTGTCCTTTTCTTTCTTTTTCTTTTCTTTTTCTTTTTTTTTTCTTTTTAGGGCCACACCTGCGGATATGTGGGAGTTCCTGGGCTAGGGATTGAATTGGGACTACACCTGAGGCCTATGCCACAGCCACAGCAACATGGGATCCAAGCTGAGTCTGCGACCTACACCACAGCTCACAGCACTGCTGGATCCTTAACCCACTGAGCAAGGCAAGGGACTGAACCAGTGTCCTCATGGGTGCTAGTCAGGTTCTTAACCCACTGAGCCACAGTGGGAACTCCTGTTCTTGTCCTTTTCTAAAGGCACAGACTCTCATTTTCAATGTCCCGGATCGGACTGTTATCATTCCTCAGGCAAATTCTCCCTTAAATCCAACCAGAATCTTTTTTGCTTTAATTCAGTCTCTTCTTTCAGTTAAGTCTTCAGAGGTCATGGGGAATAACTGTTTGATATTCCATCCATAAAACCCTCATGAACTTGAAAATAGCTGCTAGATTTATCCATGGGCTTCTCTACCCTAAGATGAAAGCTGATTCCTTTTAACTTTTCATTTTGACACTGTTTCCCCCAGGAGAGGACTCCCAAATCCCCTTTGGGTTCTCCCTGCTTTTATTTAGTGTGGTGCTATGCTATTAGGATGCATTCAGGGGATAATTATATCTCAGTGAAAGTCTGCAGGCAGGTGACTCCAGCCCAGCCACACCATGGAGGATGTCTCTACAGTCTTTAGCAAGTTGGACATGTTTCCTTAGTGTTGCACAATGCCTGCAACAGTTCCAGATATCCCATGCAATACAGCAATGACCAGTAAAAAGAGGTAGTCTCCTCCCAAGAATCTCTCTACAATAAAAGGAGAGCCTTTTCCCAAAGATCCCCAGATGACTTGCTCTCAGACCTCATTGGCTGGAATTGGGCCACAGGCCAGGGGAATGGGACTGCAGATATTGCCTAGACCAATCACCGTGGATGTTCTCACCTCCACATAGCTGTGTGGAGAGTGAAACTGCAAACAAAGTTAAGGATCCTCCAACAAGGATAAAGGGAGAAAGGACAGTAGCTGTGTTTGCTACAGTTATGAACAAAAACATTGGAACAAACCATTTTCCACATCATTCAACGTCTTAACAATAACACACCAACACAAGTAATTACTGAGAACCCACCAAGTGCCAAGGTCCATGAAAGCTGGCAGACAGACAAAGATGAACACCATGTGGTCCTTGACCTGCAAAACTGGTCATCAAACTGGGGAGGAGACACATCCCAGATCATTTCAAAACTGTACAGTGAGTCATAGGAGAGAGGCATACAGAGTATTCTCGAAGCACAGAGAAGGAACCCTTCATCCAACCAAGGGGTGCAATTCCTGGGGGGAGACCAGGTGGACTGGCTTTAAAGGCTGAGAATGAGTTAGGCTAAGAAAACGAGACTGGGGAGGAACCATGAGGTATGCAGCTCTGGATTTTCTAGTCTGTATAATATTTTATGTTTTATTATTATGGCTCATCTAAAGTTGATGAAATAGAAAATCCTTTCAAGCCTTGAGGGTGGTGTGCATTTCAAGGGTCATTTCCCATGAGTTCATTTTTTCACATTTTGTATCTGGATGAAATCCACTTTATGATCAGTGAATTCCACACTTAAACAAGGAAGCCACTCATCCAGTAGGAAAATGTGTGAGGGAGTGAAAATGAGTGCAATTCTGATCGTTATGATGTCACTGGCTTTGCAAATGGACTTGTTTTTAAGTATGATAAGAAAACAGTAATTTGAACTGAGAGAAATCAGAATGAGTGCAAGTCTCTCACATAGATCATTTTATTACTTTTATTCATGTGTATCTTAGGATAGCAAAGAGTTGCTTATGAGGAGTGAGTGTTAAGTAGATAAGAATAATTTCCTTAAAAAGTTATAGAGTTTAGAAATTAGCACCCTAAAAGTACTCCTCAGATAGAAAGAGACACTGGAAAACAAGCTTCTTTTTTGCTATGTCTTTTTTCTTTTTACACTATTTACACTTTATTTAAAAAATTTTACCTTAAAGCAATGAAACTAGAACACACCCTCACACCATGCACAAAAATAAACTCAAAATGGCTGAAAGACTTAAATATACGACAGGACACCATCAAACTCCTAGAAGAAAACATAGGCAAAACACTCTCTGACATCAACATCATGAATATTTTCTCAGGGCAGTCTCCCAAAGCAATAGAAGTTAGAGCAAAAATAAACCCATGGGACCTCATCAAACTGAAAAGCTTTTGCACAGCAAAGGAAACCCAAAAGAAAACAAAAATACAACTTACAGAATGGGAGAAAACAGTTTCAAATGATGCAACTGACAAGGGCTTAATCTCTAGAATATATAAACAACTTATACAACCCAACAGCAAAAAAACCAATCAATCAATGGAAAAATGGGCAAAAGGCCTGAATAGACATTTCTCCAAAGAAGATATACAGATGGCCAACAAACACATGAAAAAATGCTCAACATCGCTGATTATAAGAGAAATGCAAATCAAAACTACCATGAGATATCACCTCACACCCGTCAGAATGGCCATCATTAATAAATCCACAAATAACAAGTGCTGGAGGGAGTGTGGAGAAAAGGGAACCCTCCTGCACTGTTGGTGGGAATGTCAACTGGTACAGCCACTATGGAGAACAGTTTGGAGATACCTTAGAAATCTATACATAGAACTTCCATATGACCCCGCAATCCCACTCTTGGGCATCTATCCAGACAAAACTCTACTTAAAAGAGACACGTGCACCCGCATGTTCATTGCAGCACTATTCACAATAGCCAAGACATGGAAACAACCCAAATGTCCATCGACAGAGGATTGGATTCGGAAGAGGTGGTATATATACACAATGGAATACTACTCAGCCATAAAAAGAATGACATCATGCCATTTGCAGCAACATGGATGGAACTAGAGAATCTCATACTGAGTGAAATGAGCCAGAAAGACAAAGACAAATACCATATGATATCACTTATAACTGGAATCTAATATCCAGCACAAATGAACATCTCCTCAGAAAAGAAAATCATGGACTTGGAGAAGAGACTTGTGGCTGCCTGATGGGAAGGGGAGGGAGTGGGAGGGATCGGGAGCTTGGGCTTATCAGACACAACTTAGAATAGATTTACAAGGAGATCCTGCTGAGTAGCATTGAGAACTTTGTCTAGATACTCATGTTGCAACAGAAGAAAGGGTGGGGGAAAAATGTAATTGTAATGTATACATGTAAGGATAACCTGACCCCCTTGCTGTACAGTGGGAAAATTAAAAAAAATTATTAAAAAAATAATAATAAAATAAAAAGTGAGCTGAAACATAGCAGCTAAAAAAAAAAAAAATTTTTACCTTAACAGATGTAAACTTTAGCTTGGCCTCTACTGATTTTATTAGAGAATTATGAATAAATAAGACATAGTTGCTTTAAAAAAATCTTAAATCCAAAACTGGAGTTCTTTAGGCATGTTTTCATATGAGAATACAATCTTCCCATTACATATCAGTAAGAAAAAGCTAAATATTCCAGTAAACATCCAGGCAAAAGTCATGAACAGACAATTCAGGGTAACAAATCATATTAAATAGGGTTAGATTTCATTATAATGAAAGAAAGAAAAATTGAAGCAAGACATCACCAATCAAATGGGTAACTTTTTTGTTCTTTCTTTTTTTTTTTAGGTCCACACCCATGACATATGGAAGTTCCCAGGCTAGGGGTCAAAGCAGAGCTGCAGCTGCTGGTCTACGCCACAGCCATGTGGTACCTGAGCATATCTGTGACCTATACTGCAACTCATGGCATCACCAGATCTTTAACCCAATAAGTGGGGCCACGGGTCCAACCCATGTCCTCATGGATACTAGTCAGGTTCATTACCACTGAGCCACAGCAGGAATTCTGGTAACAGTTTTCGTAAAAAGATAAATTAGTTCTAATGCCCAGGTCTGATGAGAGCGTGAAGAAATAAGAACTTATGTTTTATTCTGTATGAGAGATGTATGTATGAGGATGTTTATATTAGCACTGTTTTTTTTTTTTGGAAAAGATTTTAAAACAAATGTCCATTAATAGAGACATGATTAACTAAATAATGGTATATTCATGTAATGGAATACTACACATTTGTTAAAAATAATGAAGTATATCGATACATACTGATTCTTTAAAACTTCAAGATATACTATATAAACAAAGCAAAATACAAACAGAAAAAAATATTCTGAAAGTTCCCACTGTGGTTCAGTGGGTTAAGAACCCGACATAGAATCTATTAGGATGCAGGTTTGATCCCTGGCCTTTCTCAGTGGGTTAAGGAGCCAGTGTTGCTGCAAGCTGGGGTGTAGGTCACAGATACGGTGGATATGGTGTTGCTGTGACTGTGGCTTAGGCCAGCCGCTGCAGCTCCAATTTGACCCCTAGCCTGGAAATTTCCATATGCCACAGATGCAGCCATAAAAAGAAAAAAAAAGTTTTCTTTATGTACATATGTGGAAATATTAGTAATTATATTTTCTAGAAGTTTACATGGGAAACTGTGACAGACGTCACAGTGGTTACCCTTGGAAGAAAGGACTGGGGTAAAGAATGTAAGACTTACTCTTCACTTTGTACCTTTCTGTATGGTTTAAATCTGGTCAAGAATTGATTTATTTGAAACATGAAAGGTAGTTTGATTTAAAGAGAATAGGTTACGTCTTCATGGTTTGACATTGAAAAATATGGGCAATAATATTATTACAGAATAATCAGAATGAGATGACTCTGCTAATGATTTTATTTATAGATACAGATGTAGACTTACATAGTGTTTGTGTTAAAAAGCCTGGAAGAAAATATCCTGAGCTATCATCATTTCGGCCGCCCCCAGCAGAGTGGAGAAGTAGTAAGATTGCAGAAAACTTCACTTCCTCTGTACTATTTAATTCTGTACAGTGCTGATAAAAGAAAAATAAATTTTTCTAAAAGGGCAGGAAAAGTAAAAAGAGAAAGGCTCTCAGTCCTCTCCCTCCCTTTTGCATGAAGTGCTCCTGTCTACTCTATGCAAAAACAAGGGTTTGGCTATGTCTCTCCCCTGGCTGTTCTAGGCTTACTCTCACTTATTTCCCTTTTAAATACCACCTGCTAGTGAAGCCTTTGTAGTAGGTGAGAAATCTCTCCTCTGATCCAACATATCTACGTAAGTCTTACCCAACTAGAAAAACTGGAAAATAGAAATCAAAAACAGAACATTCAAACCAGACACTGAAAACTAGCCCAACCTGTAAATAAATGTCTTAGTGAGCCACCAGTTTGTGCAAGGAGCTAGTAGCCAGCTGAGGTGCCTCCAGAGACCACCTGGAAAGGGTCCCCCTCCACCCAGTTTGAACTTCATTTTCTCACCTACTCATCCTATCTGGTTACCCTACCAGGGGGTTCATATGAGAACTTATGTGAGGCAGAACTGCTATGGGAATGAAAGGTGATTTACTGCCTCAGTGTGTAAGCCCTGGAGGATGACTTGTATCATGGATAAGACTTGTATCTAGACAATGATTATTGTCTAGAAAATTAGGAAAATCCAAGATGTTCATTAACCCAAATACGCTCTGATTTTATCAAGAAAATGCCATGACAATCCAATCCCAACAACTACTTTTTTCAATTGCTTTTCATCTCAGAATTTCAAAACACTTGTGTCATTTTCAGTCTTATATCACAATGGTATAGATGGGTGTGAATTACTCTTGGGCAACCATTGATACTTGTGTTGACACATTTTCCAGCACTTCCCACCCCTTCATCACTAATGAGGATACATTTTTTGTTACTGGTGAGAGTTCCTCAGATGTGTCCCAGTGTTGGAGGAGAACTTAGAAAAGAGAAACCTCAGCTGAAAGTACAGATCAGATTCCCACTTCATTCAAGGAAACACAAAGAGATTGAGCAGTCCCCAACAGGGAGAAGGGGCCAAATAGACGTTTCTAAACTGTTGACCCTACCCAGCAGTTCTTTGCCATTTGTTTGAATCTAGTTATGATTCTAGTTACAGAACATTCCACATGCTGACCCACAAAATAGAAGAAAGTAGTCTTTTTAGTATGTTGGGACAATATTTAAATGACAAGGTAGACTACTGATATTGGCTGAACTGTGTCCCACAGTAGATATGCTGAAGTCCTAACCCCTAAACCTCAGAATGTGACATAATTTACAAACAGGGCTTTTGCAGATTTGATCAAGTTAAAATGAGGCCACCAGGGTAGGCCTTAATCCAATACAATTGGTGTCCTTATAAAATGAGAAAATGTGGATACAGAAACAGACACTTAGAGAGAAGAAGATGTAGACACAGGGAGAATGCTGTGGGAGGAGAGAGGATTGCAGTGCTGCATCTATAAGCCAGGGAACACCTGAGACTACCAAGGAGCTAGGAGAGGCATGAAACATCCTTCCTTAGCACCTTCAGAGGGGGCATGGCCCTGCCAACAGGTTGCTTTTGGACTTCTGGCCTCCAGAACTATGAGATAAAAGGTTTCTACTTATTAAATAGATATCCACCCAGTTTGTGATACTCTGTCACGGCTACCCTAAGAAACTAATACATCTAGCATTAGTCACATGTCCTTAACAATGGTCAGAAAATGTAGTAGGATCACAACCTCAGCCTATTCCAGGATGGGGTGTTTGACAAAATGAGTAATAGGGACACATGGTTTCACTATTGAGGTGATGGGTTGTTCTGGGTACACTTGGCCTGAAGGGAGGCAGAGAGCCAAGGAACCCCTCCCTCCTCAGGGGGCAGAGAGGCAAGGTCCAGAGCCCAGCCCCGGCTGGCAGAGAGCACACTGTCCTAATTCGGGCCACTGCTTGGCTCTGTGCAATAGCTAGTACTATGCACACAGCTGCTTTAAAGCGCAACCTTTCAGCAAATGGAGACAAGACTATAAGAGGGCTCCCCAAAGGGGATGAAAGCTTTGAGACTGGGCAGTGATACTTCTAATGCCAATCATGGAGATCGAAGTCAGAGGCATGGGGCCACAAGTAAAACAGAACCTGAAAATCTCAAAAATACCAGGAACTAGACACTATCTGGGCAAGGATTTTTTTTGTTGTTCTTGTTTTATTTTTGTTTCTTGTTTCTTTTTATTTTACTTTAAAAATTCCTTAGAGAGAGAAAATTAGCATTAAAATTGAAACCCTAGTGCATAATTTTTATATGTATGTTTGTCAGAGTGTAATTTATTCCTAACTCGTGTGTGTGTGTGTGTGTGTGTGTGTGAGATTCTACTATATGACTCTCAGCTCATTCATTTGTGATCTTTTTGAAGCCGGGGGAGAAAATATCCTCAGATGTTATCAGAAAGAGAGTCCAGATTCAAGAGGCTCCCACATGATGGCAGTCCTGAGTGGACAGACCCACCCTGGGCCTGAAGCTGTCTTACAGGAAGGACTCTTGGCTGCCTGGGACCCAACCTCATTTAGTGCAGAGTTAGACAAAGGCCTCAGCTTGGAACCTTTGTTTTCATTTGTCCTAAAATGAAAGCTCCTCTCTCTTTTGTCCCAAGAGTAGGCCAGGGTGGGAGGGATGCCAGGGCTGACCTCAGAGAGGATCCTAAAAACAATGTTACAAACTTAGGGTATTTTTCCCTATTTACCTCAGCCTAAGAAAGAGAGACTTCTTTTGTCAAAAGAGAAAATGTGAAAAGACTAGGTTTGTTGTCGTTTGAAGAATTTGAACAGCAAGTTATTTTCCCTGGGACCCAGTTTCAAAATCAACAAACTGACACCTGCCTGATCAAGGAAAAACGGAGTCAACTCTGTCACCATCGGTCCTCAGCAGGGCTCCCAAGGTCCCTGCACCTCCTGGGTTCCTGCCGCCCCAGACTGCACAATGCTCCTTGGTCAGTTGTCACCCAGGTGGCAGGAGGGGAAGGAAGAAAGGTCACCTTGTTTGTGCAGTTGGTTGTCTTACTGCTGCTAGGCTGGTAAAATTGTTTTTCTCTGAGCTTCTTGTTCATTTGGCTTTTAAATACTTATTATGCTTCTCCTTTTTTCTTTTTTCTTTTTTTCCTGAGTGTTGAGAGAGAAGCAAACTTTCCACAGTGTTAACTGTCACGGATTTTTCCTCCACTGTACAACTGCGTGGCAGCAAGGCAGTACTAAGAGGTGTGATTTATTTATAAATATATCTGGAAATATTTTTAAAATAAAAAATGCCAAGGGTGGGGCTGGGCCAAAGCCAAGTCATGAGAAGTAAGATGTTTATTCTGGAGGTGGGCATTAGCACCCTCCCCCAGGTAGTTTTAAAGTAATTCAGGGTCAAGTGGAAACATTCTGATTATACTTACTTCAGTCTTAGATGCAAAAATACAGAGTCTAGCCTGCTGCGAAGCTGATCTGAGTGGTTCTGATCAGCTTCTACAAAACTCTGTTTTGTAGAGTTTCTGAGACGAATGCTGACCCTGCAATATTTAAAGAACAGCTAATCGTAGTCTCTGTGGCCCCAAACCCTCACCTTTTCTCTTACTTCCTTCCCTTTATGCTGCCTCATCCTGGCCGGGATGCAGACAGACATTGGCGGCCGACAGGCCAGGGACCAAAGAGGATGGGGAAGTCGTTAACATGACTAGACACACCCTTCCCAGGTTCAGTGGGCCACCTTTCTAAGCTCTTTCAACTCTAGTCTTTCTATTCCATTCTACTCAGGAGCATTTCTTCAATGGCTTTAAGCAGTGGATATAAGAGGATGTTAGGTCAAAGAGCATTGAGATGGGAACAGGAGAATCAAGGAGAGGAAACAAGGGGCCAAAGATAAAGAAATAAGAGCTAGGAGGAGAGAAATAAATAGAAAGGAAGATGATGAATAATGCCAGGTACGTAACAGACAGGGAGCAAAATGAAAAAGGAGTGAGGCACGGAGATAGTCCTACAGAAAGAAACAAATCAAAAATAGAAAAATATGAGAAATCCTGAAAACAAACTAACTTAGAAGCCCATACAGGAAAGAAAAGGACCGAATGGAAGTAAGAAATAGAACCCCAAACAGGAAGGACGTCTGAATGAGAACTGCGATTGAGGGAAAGAACAGAGAAGCCTTTGTGGTGTGTTTGTAGTTTAGAGGGAAAACGACAGAACAGAGGGAATCCAGGAGTGTTTATTCCTCACACCTGGCAAACAAAAAAATTCATTATTTTTTAATCATAGAAGAAATATCTCTAAGAGCACTGGGCCTTTCATGCTATTGGCCTGTCTCTCACTCATCTTAATCCCGTAGGACTCTTTTAAAAATGGAAGGAAACCCAGTGTGAGGAAAAGCAAATTTCCACCTAGATGACTTTTATATAAAGTTAATTTTAGAGAGATAAGTCCTCACAGTCCTTAAAGTTCAAGCTGGGTTACCTGTCCCCGGAGGTCAATGATCACGAGCTTTTTTAGTCCCTATAAATTCTAGGGTAAATGATAAAAATATCTTGGCCCCTTAAAAATACAGATAAAAGATGAAATAATTATTCACATGACTCCCATTTCAGAAGGCTGCCTTACCATTAATAAGTTAGAGGTTGTTTAAATAATTTAACAAATGGAGTAATAAAAAAATGTAAGTAAAGCATAAACCGATAAACATAACACATACCCAGGACAAGTAAAGATTAGTTATTTCATTACTGCAAATTACTATTACTAAACATTATGATAAATTACCAAAAAGATGCCTCCCCACCCCCTTCTATAATTTCAGGTTATTAGTTTTATTCATATACAAGTAATTCTTTCCTGGTATGCTTCTCTTGCCCTGTTTTTCTAATGAGGAAACAAAAAATTACAGTAGATATAATGCACAAATTGGGGCTGAAGCAAATGGAAAAAGATATCAGAAACAAATAACATTATCAGCTTTTAGCCCCATAATAAGCTTTTATTTATTTAGACCCTATTAATTTGGAATTTATAACAACCTGATTGTGATCTGGACAGAAACTTTCCTTCATTTAGCAAACCCTGTCTTGCTAAGTAGTGCAGAAGAATGATGTAAATGAGATTACAAGGAGAATGTTTGAAATACATCTTGGAGCACTTCAGGCAATCTCTTATATATGAATAATTAATACAAGAATACATATCATTCTTATCCTATAATTATCTGATAATTCAGAAGGAATTTGTTAGGTCACCCTGCAGAATAGGGAGGTGTGGGCTCATCACTAAATAGCTCTATGACCATAGGCAAGGCACTTAACTTTTTCAGCCCTTATTTTTCTTACCTATAAAATTTAGTTGATACCAACTTTGCCTAGTTTCAGGAGTTGTTATGAACATGAAGTAAGAGAATGGGTAGGAATCTATTTAGATAGATTAAATAAAATAGGAAAATCTATTTTATTTAAGATGAATTTCAAGTTCCCTGGTGGCTCAGCAGATAAAGAATCCAGCATTGTCACTGCTTTGGCTCCAGTTGCTCCATTTGTTGCTGTGGCCTGGATTCGATCCCTGGCCAGAACTTCCACATGTGGTGGGTGTGGCCAAAAATAAAATGAATTTCAAATTCATATTTTTCACTAATTCAATCCAATCTTCTCTCCAACAGTTTACACTGGTAAGGTTTTTCTCTTTACACAGCTTCAATGAAAGGAAATTCCCTAACGAATTTTATGTGTGGGTGTGTGTGTGACACACACACATATATATACCTACACATATGGATATAAACACTCATCTCTCTCTTTTCACTGCCTCTGCCCTAACAGATCTTTGGAGTTATTCTTTTTTTGTTTGTTTTTTTTAGGGTCTTACTCTCGGCATATGGCAGTTCCCAAGCTAGGGGTCAAATCATGGCTATAGTTGCCAGCCTATGCCACAGCCACAGCAATGTGAGATCGAGCCACGTCTCTGACCTACACCACAGCTCATGGCAGTGCTGGATCTCTAACCCACTGAGCAAGGCCAAGGATGGAGCCCGCATTCTCATGGATACTAGTCGGGTTCGTTTCCCCTGAGCCACAACAGGAACTCCTGGAATTATTATTGATATTCTGAATGTACTTAACACAGCACAACTTTATAAAGTTGTTATGTCTACTTAAAAGAGTCTAGGGAGTCTAGGTGTCGAAGTGTGACAGACTTGGGTTCAAATTCAGGACCTTCTATACATATATATATATATATATTTTTTTTTTTTTGGTCTTTTTAGGGCCATACTCTTGGCAAATATAACTTCCCAGGCTAAGGGTTGAATCGGAGCTGTAGCCATGGGCCATAGTCACAGCCACAGCCACAGCAATGCGGGATACGAGCCACGTCTGCAACCTACACCAAAACTCACTGCAACACCAGATCCTTAACCCACTGAGCAAGGCCAGGAATTAAACCTGAGTCCTCACAGATGCTAGTTGGGTTCGTTAACCACTAAGCCACGACGGGAACTCTCAGGACCTTCCTTATAGATGAGTTAGCCTAAACAACGATCTTTCAGAACTCCAGTTTCTCCATCTGTAAAAATTGATAATAATATCAATTGTATAGGACTTTTTATAAACACTAGGATGGATACATTGCCTAGCACAGAGTAGACACTCCAAAATGATGATGATTATTAGCATGAAACATAAGTTGTCTTGAAGTAATATTTGTATTGGAGAAAACACTCAGGACTTCCCTTTGAATCTCTGGCTCCTATTACAACTTAGCTCCCAATAATGAAGCCAAAAAAAAAGAGTCATAATGACAATGTCCTGTACAATTTAATCTTTACAAACAGACAACCTGTATTGCTTTTGGTGAGATGTATGTTGCAAAGAATTAAAATACAGTTTCCTCAATTCTAAGACACCTGCTTTTTCACATTTAAATGTTTTGGAAATCAGAATGAGCTTTACAATCATTGTCAAAATAAACATGTCAACTGCCAGGTAGAGGAGTTGCTAGGAGGAATTTTCATTTGCTTGTAATGGGTGAATTCAGCCAAATCTTTCAGAATAAAGAATTTTCAAAGCTAAGAGATGTTGGTGTTTACACTTCACTCACATGCAAAACATCTGTCTGTCAAGTTCTTTCAAGAGAAGCTGTTGAACTTCCTGCAAGATGTAATCAATTAAAGAAAAAAAAATTAAGATTCTAAGTCAGGGGTGCTACAGATGTCAAACTAACAGGCACTTTTATGAGAATATCTCCTCTGCTAGGCAACAACTTCAATGTTCTAGGGAATCCAGAAAATCTTTGGAATATGAGTGAAGATGGTGGGTAATTATATGAATAAAATGTATGCTGTTTTTTTGGTTTAAAAAAAAAAAAGCGTGGAATTCCTGTCATCCGCAGCAGAAACGAATCTGACTAGGAACCATGAGGTTGCAGGGTTGATCAGTGGGTTAAGAAACCAGCGTTGCCAGGAACTGTGATGTGTAGGCCACAGACTCAGCTTGGATCTGGCCTTGCTGTGGCTGTGGCATAGGCTGGCAGCTGCAGCTCCAATTGGACCTCCCTAGCCTGGGAACTTCCATATGCCAAGGGTGTGGCCCTAAAAAGCAAAAAAAAAAAAAAAAAAAAAAAAAGAAAGAAAAGTGTATTGAATGTTTCACTTTTCTCTCCCAGAACAAAACTTTTAATTAGGCAAATTAATCTCTTTTCTTCTACTTGTCAGAGTCAGCAGAGAAAGCTTCTAGCTTTTTAAATCACCTAAGACAGAGCTAAATATAATTAAATTTATATTTAAGGTGTCTGAACTTTATTGTATGCATATTATACTTCAATAAGACATTAAGAAATTGTAAATATAGGGAGTTCCCTGGTGACCTAGCAGTTAAGGACTTGGCATTATCACTACTTTGGCTTGAGTTTAATCCCTGGCCCAGGAACTTCTGCATGCCTCAGGCATGGCAAAAAAAAAAAAAAAGTAGATATACATGCCTGTGCATTTAGCCTGATTAGTTGAAGATTTATCAAAATATAACGAGTTATAGCTTTCACCACTTATAGAACATACCTTCTCAGCTAAGTCCTAAGCACTTTACACATGTTATTTAATAAGAGCTAGCATTTATCAAGCATTTATTTTGTGCCAGATATTTGCAAGAAGTATATCAAAAATCTCATTGAATCTTTTTTTTTCTCTCTTTATGGCTCTACCTGTGGCATATGGAAGTTCCCAGGCTAGGGGTCCAATCAGAGCTGCAGCTGCTGGCCTATGCCACAGCCACAGCAACACCAGATCCAAGCCACATCTGCAACCTATGCCATAGCTTGCAGCAATGCTGGATCCTTAACCCACTGAGTAAGGCCAGAGATTGAACCCACATCCTCACAGAGACAATATCTGGTCCTTAATCTGCTGAGCCACAATGGGAATTCCTCATTGAATCTTTAAAAGAACCTATAAGGTAGGTATTATTGTTTTTACAATGAGGAAACTCATATTTAAGGCATATATGTTATTTACGTACATGAGGTCACACAGTTGGAAAGTAGTCAGAGAAAAATGAGAATTCAGGCAGCTTGACACAAAAGGCTTCATTTATGTACGTCTTCACAGTTTCTCTCAAAAATACACATGGTGGGTTCTGTTGTCCTTTTTCACAGATAAAAACCCTAAAACTCAGAGAGATTAAATAGGCTGACTGTAATACACAAGCCCTAAGGGGGAGAGCTAAGATTCATACCTGAACCTGTTTCCAAAGACCCTGTTTGCTCCTCTTTAACAATATAATGCCCTTCTTAGGGAGGGCATTTTCCTTAGTTGTGGTTTTCTTAACGTCACAGTACAAGATAGCCTAACAGTGGGAGGGATTGGAGGTGGGAAGGGTGGGAGAGGAAGGAGAACCAAGGGAACAGCTCTCAGGCCTTCCAGGGAGTTGCCATTGATCTCTAATCCTGGCACTGCAGAAAATGGAATTTTCCTCTTGCAGTCACCTTGTTTAGTTGCTCTGACTGCGAATGCAGTTGCCAATGAAATTCAGTTCACATCCATTACAATATCATGCTACAAATTTGCTCTAACTTGGAAATGTATTTTCCCTTCTCCTTGTCCTTTTCCTAGTTTGTCCCTATACACCTATCCCCCTTAAGAGAAAAAAACAAAACACAAAAAGAATTGGGGACTTTCAGAGGTGTGCTCCTCAAAATATAGGGACCTCCTGTGGACCGTCTCTGTTGTCTTACTCAGAGGCACCCACAGAAGTGGCCAAGACGTTCTGATACCAACCTGGAAAGTCAACCCATTTCAGCTTCCTCTCTGACTTGTCTTTTGTAAATTAGTACCAACTCTTTTAGATTCCAACCATCCAGGTTTGGGTTTTTTTGTTGTTTTTGTTGTTCAATGCTTGTTTCAACAGTAATTTATTTGGGCCATTTCTTTTTAAAAAATGTTATTGAAGTAAGTTGACTTAACAATGTTGTGTTAGTTTCAAGTGTAGAGCAGAGTGAACCAGTTATACCTAGATATATATGTATTCTTTTATATTTTCCCCATGTAGGTTATTACATGGTATTGAGTAGATTTCCCTGTGCTACACCATAGGTCCTTGCTACTTATCTATTTTATATATAGTGGTGTGTATATGTTAATCCCAGTCTCCTAATTTATCCCTCCCACTGATGTTTCCCCTTTGGTAGCCATTATTTTGATTTTTAAATCTTTGTGTTTGTTTCTGTTTTGTAAGTTCTTTTGTATCATTTTTTTTTTTTAGATTCCACATATTGCTTATCTCATACGATGTTTGTCTTTCTCTGCCTGACTTAGTATAATTTCTAGGTCCATACATGTTGATGCAAATGGCATTATTATTATTTTTTTAATGGCAAATATTCCACTGTATAAATGTACCACATCTTCTTTATCCAGTCCTCTGTTGGTGGACATTTAGGTTGCTTCTAAGTTGTAGCTATTGTGAATAGTGCTGCTATGAACACTGGCACTCATGTATCTTTTTGAATTATGGTTTTCTCTAGATAGATGCCCCAGAGTGGGATTGCTGGATTATATGGTAGGTCTATTTTTAGTGGGTTTTTTTTTTCTTTTTGCTTTTTTAGGGCCTCATCCGTGGCATATGGAGGTTCCCAGGATAGGGGTCAAATCAGAGCTGTGTCTGCGACCTACACCACAGCTCATGGCAATGCCCAGATCCTTAACCCACTGAGCAAGGCCGGGGATTGAACCCGCAACCTCATGATTCCTAGTTGGATTCGTTTCCACCTCGCCACTGGAACTCCTCTATTTTTAGTTTTTTGAGAAATCTCCATACTGTTCTCCATAGTGGTTGCACCAGCTTACATTCCAACCATCCGTGTAGGAGGGTTCCCTTCTCTCCACATCCTCTCCAACATTTATTGTTTGTAGATTTTTTGGTGATGGCCATTCTGACTGGTGTAATACCTCATTGTTGTTTTGGTTTGCATATCACTAATAATTAGTGATGTTGAGCATCTTTTCATGTATGTTTCAGTCATCTGTCTGTCTTTGGAAATTGTCTGTTCAGATCTTCTGACCAATTTTTAATTGGGTTGTTCATTTTTTTTGATATAAATCTGCATGAAATGTTCATATACTTTGGAGATTAATCCCTTGTCAGTCGCCTCATTTGCAAAGATTTTCTCCCATTCTGTGGGTTATCTTTTGGTATTGTTTATGGTTTCCTTTGTTGTGCAAAAGCTTTTAAGTTTAATTAGGTCCCATTTGTTTATTTTTGTTTTTATTTTCATTACTCTAGGAGGTGAATCTGAAAAGATATTGCTGCGATTTATGTCAAAGAGTATTTGGGCCATTTCAACTGGCTGCGCTTTTCTTTATTAGGAGCTAAAATTTATGACTGGGGTCACTTCCCCTGCCTGTGTAAAAAAGCTTCATTTCTCCCTAACCCCAAAGATACTCATGATAATGACCTACAAACTCACTAGAGAGCACTGAAAAATCAAGGTACTCATTCAGCATTTTTAGCATTTGAGAAGCCATTCGTGGTTTGAGAAATTTTGAAAGAACTCTCTAAATGTTAGGTTCTAGAGAGGAAGAGGAAACAGATACTGAAACAATTTCACAAAATCGCAGTTCTTTTGGAGGAGTTAACAGACTGTGGTAATCTTTACCGTTAGGAACATGTACCCATTGCTGTGTTGTTTACTCTCCGTAAATGCCCCTGGTAAGTGTGTGTATAAAGAAAGGTAGTACTTTCTGATCAGCATCAACCTAAACAATAAAAGTAAAAACTGTTAAAAAAAAAAAAACCTTAATGAAGCCTTTCATTAGAGAGTTTTATGGAGTACAAGGTTAAAAAACAACAAACAAAAATCTTCTTTGAATGATGCTTTGAATGGTTGCCTTTTAAATAATGGGTTGGGGTTTTGAATGGTTGCCTTTTAAATCATGGGTTGGGGCTGTGTCATTTTTTTGTTTGTTTCAATTTCCTTTTCAGCTGTTGCATTGGGACATGTTTAGCACATTTGGGCATCAAGAAGATTGAAAAAGGAAATAATATACTTCTCAGGATTCTGTGGGTTAGGGATCTGTACCCCAGCACCTGTTAACCCAGAGGCAAAGCTCCACCGATGTCAGGATTCTAAGTTTAAACCTCTGCTTACAAGCAAAGGAGTTGGGTAGGAAGTGGGGGCAATAGATTATTTTTCATTAAAGAAATGGAATCTAAAAGCAATGGTTATAAAAGTTTAGCTGAAAAATGCTAGACTGCCTGATGCATTTGAACACTGGGAGTTACAATGTGAATGCCCCCTTTCATAACTATTTCAGGAGTTTAAGCAATCATCCAGCCACCCCAAGTCCTTCACCTAGTCACTAGACAGGATAGGCTAGCTGGACTCAGGTAAAAAAGTTCCTGTTTAATAAGGCAGGCCTGTTTTTGATAACCTGTGACGGGTTTAAGTGTCCTAGGCAGGCCTCTTTTTACACAGCATAGAGAAACATGAAATAGTTGCCAGTCAATAAGGGCCTCCCTGCCTATAGCTGCCTATAGCTGGTGGGGGATGAACAGGGGTGCACTTGGCCATCTGAAGCTGTGTTTACACATTTCCCCATTAGAGCTAAATTCAAATGCCTGACTTGCCCCTTATCAGACCTGTGATTTAGGGAAAGTTACTTTACTACCCCAAGCCCCATTTTATCATCTGTAAAACGGGGTAACAATACTTACTACCTTATAGTGTTGTTATAAGGGCCAAATGTATGTAAAGCCTGTTAGCCAGAACCCAGCACATCACGTAATGCTACTAAAAGATTAACATGGGTTTCTATCCTTCTATTACTTAGGTCATTTTAACTGTATGATTTGTATGTGCGATAAGACAATTTAAAAAAGAATTCATACCATTTAGATGTTTCATGGGTAACAGGAAGCTCCAAGTTCCAGGAGCTTGGGAAAAGGTGCTTTCTTAGCCAAATGGCTTCCCATTGAGGGGTTTAGAGTGGCCTGTCACACCTTTCAGGCCCTGAACCTATCTGTGGAACTGTGGGAAATGCAAAAGGGTGAGCAGAGCCAAATACCTGCTGAGAAGGAGGAAGCACCAGCCTCCCCTTCATCTTCAGTCTCCTCAAGCCCCTGCCCTGAGCCCTTGGGCCTAGGACTGTGTGTGTGGTCCAGGAGAGTGGCCGATATCCTAGGAGACAGTCTGTGTGTGAAGGCAGCCAGGTGGATGCAGGCATCAGAGCTATGTCCAGAAAACCAGCATCTATCAGAACTGACATGGTAGTTTCCCTCCAGGTCTGAAAGGACACACCCGGTAGATCAAGTACAGGAAACTGGTGGCCAGAGTAAACATCAAGACCCAGCAAGGAGGCCCCCAAGTCCCTTCCCAGGCCAATTCAAGTATTCCAGCAGCTCCCCCTCACCCACCCACTCACAGGCCGACAATGGAACTCAAAGAATGGAGGCCTTCCTTCCTTCCTTCTCTTGACTGCAGGCTTGTTGGTCAGCAATAACCTCAGGGAATTGTAATCCTTCTGGAGAAAGAAATCACAGGCCAGGGCTGCAAACGGGCAATTTAGTGAAAACCTATTCAATTCGAGGAGTGCCTGAAGAGTTCTGCATTCAGTTCAGCTGCAGAGAGGGAGGAGCCTGGTGGCTGCCCTGACTACCAAACCTCTTAAGCCCTTTCCTGTCTTTCAGGGAGCATCCTGCAAACCTTCTTCATTCTTAAAAATGAATAGGAAAAAGACCAACAACCCAACAGAAAAACAGGCAAGGATATTGTATTAGAGTTCTCCAGAGAAATAGAACCAGCAGGATATATTTATTAGGAGGAATTGGCTCAGGCGATTATGGAGATGGAGCAGTCCCACAACCTGCTGTCTACAAGCTGGAGACCCAGGAATGCTGGTGATGTAATTCAGTCCAAATCTGAAGGCCTGAGAACCAAGGAAGCAGATGGTGTAAATCTCAGTCACACAGCAGGAGATGGGATGTCTCAGGTCAGGCAGTGAGGCAAAATAAAAAGGACAAATTCTTTCTCCCTCTGGTTCTATTCAGGCCCTGGTGGATAAGATGAGGGCCACCCTCACTGGGGAGCATGATCTACTTTACTGAGTTCACAAACTCAGAAGCAACCTCATCCAGAAGCAACCTCATAGACAGCCAAAAATGATGTTTAATCCGGACACCTCATAGCCACTCAGTCTGACCTGTAAATCTTTTTTTTAAGGGTGAACCCATGGCAAATGGAAGTTCCTAGGCTATGGGTCAAATCAGAGCTGTAACCTCTGGCCTAAGCCACAGCCACAGCAACTCGGGAATCCCAGCCACATCTGTGACCTACACCACAGCTCACGGCAATGCCGGATCTTTAACCCACTGACTGAGGCCAGGCACCGAATCCAGGTCCTCATGGAAACTAGTCGGGTTCATTACCACTGTGCCATGACGGGAACTCCTGACCTATAAATCTTTATAGGGCAATTCTGTCCCTATGCATTTTTCCTCCTGTGAGCCAGGACGTATGTACAAGAACTGGTTAAAGAAAGTATATTTAATAATGGGATGGATTTATTTGTACTGTTATGAAACCATCCTCAATATGTAATGTTAAGTGAAAAAGTGTGGTTCAGAGTAGAGCATAGAATATCTCTGAAAGGAGGTTTCAGAGACAGGCCACTGGGGTTGCTTCCAGAAAGAAGGACTGGAGAGCTGGGCTCCTGGGATTGAGCACAGACATACAGGTCAACCTATACCCTGCGATATTTCTAAATCATGACATGTGTTTCTTTTTTGATTTAAAAATATTCGCTTTTTAATTTTCTTTTTTTTATAGCAAACCTCCATTGTCTTCTACCCTCCTATCCTGTAAACTTCCCTCTCATGTTTAACCTTATCTTGCCTTCCACTAACAGAAAAAAATCCTCAGTGAGAACATCTTCAAACCCTTTCACATTTTCTTTTTTTTTTTCCCTAGTCCCTGAGTCCCCTCCCCAGCCTCCTCCAAGACCAAGCCTCTTTTTGATGAACCCTCAGCCCCTCTGTGTCCTCCCAAATTTTTATCATTGCTGTTTAAATTCTCCAGAGTTGGAGCTCCCGTCGTGGCGCAGTGGTTAACGAATCCAACTAGGAACCATGAGGTCTCAGTTCGATCCCTGCCCTTGCTCAGTGGGTTAAGGATCCGGCGTTGCCGTGAGCTGTGGTGTAGGTTGCAGACGTGGCTCGGATCCCGCATTGCTGTGGCTGTGGTGTAGGCCAGCGGCTACAGCTCCAATTAGACCCCTAGCCTGGGAACCTCCATATGCCATGGGAGTGGCCCAAGAAAATGGCAAAAATACAAAAAAAAAAAAATTCTCCAGAGTCTCCTTGATCTTAAACCACCCCCAGCATCTCCCCCGCCCCTTCTTTTCCCTTCTATGGTTAAACGTCTTGAGAGCGTTGTCTACACTGTTCTCTTCCTCGTGCTCACTCTGCAACCTGGCTTCTCCCTCCACTATCCCCCTGAACTTGCCCCTTCAAAATCACAAGTGACTTCCGCATTGCTAAAATCATCAGACACTTCTTTTTGGGCACCTACACCTCTTCTTGAGCATGCTCATTTATTCCTTCAGTTAACTTCAGTTACCATGTCTATGTCTTTAATTTGGATTCTTCAATGAACTAACTAACTATATACTCTCTCCTACGGGCACATTGACCTCAGCTTGCCAAAACCTGTCTCCACCCACCCCAGCCCGTGTTCTCTCTCTTAGTGGATGTCTCTGTCATCCATCTGATGGGCCAAGCCCGAGACTTGGGAGTCATCCTGTTACCTTCTGTGTCTCCTGCTCTCCCATAACCAACCTTCCAGTTACCCTATGAATCTGCTCCTTCAGCTGCTATCCTAGTTCAGGCCATTGTTTTCTCTGTCATTCCAACAGCTTCTCCTCAATCAATTCTCCACACTCACTGCTGTAACCTTTTTAATGGGTTCCTCCTAACCTCAGGATAAATTCCTTAACAAGCTTACACGGCCCTTCACGACCAGTCAGTATGACTGATTCACCAACCACCCCCTTGTTTCTAAGTTCCAGCCCTACTGAACTTGCAAGATTTTTTTTTGTCTTTTTTTTTTTTTTTTTTTTTTTTTTTTTTTTTTTTTTTTTTGCTATTTCTTTGGGCCGCTCCCGCGGCACATGGAGGTTCCCAGGCTAGGGGTCAAATCGGAGCTATAGCCACCGGCCTGTGCCAGAGCCACAGCAATGCGGGATCCGAGCCGCGTCTGCAACCTACACCACAGCTCACGGCAACGCCGGATCGTTAACCCACTGAGCAAGGGCAGGGACCGAACCCGCAACCTCATGGTTCCTAGTCGGATTCGTTAACCACTGCGCCACGATGGGAACTCCTGAACTTGCAAAATTTTTAATACCTTGTTCTTGTTCACCTCTGAGTCTTTTGAATACGTTGCTCCCTCTGACTGGAAGTCTCTTTTCTTCTTCTCTTCTCCTTAATAACTTCTACTCATCATTCAGGTCTGAGCCTAAAGATTTCTTCCTCCAGAAACTATAATGTAATTGCTTCTTTAGTTCTGATTCCTCCACATGATTGAAATTTAAGGTGGAGTTTATGCCCTCCTAGAACATCACTGTGCTCCCTGCTACAGTCTGTGGCACATAGTAAGTGCCAAATCATCACCGCACGAATTAATGAAAGCATAATCAACCTCCATTTCACAATGCATTTTAACAAAGAAGCATAAATGGAGTCTTGCTGCTTTTGTGGAATCACTAGGGGGAAATAGCTTAGCCAGAGGTACCCTACAGAGTTAGAATTACAATTCTGACTAATTTGCTAGAACTGTCCCTCTGGTGATATATTTTAGAATTGAAAGAAATTTTGCAATAGTAGATGACTTCATCTTCCTTTTTAAAACTGTGAGTGTGTGTGTGTGTGTGTGTGTGTGTGTGAGAGAGAGAGAGAGTGAGCAAGAGAGAGAGGGAGAGAGGGAGAGAGAATAACCTTGCCAAATTAGTCTTTGTAGTCCAGTAGTTTGAACCAGAAATCTGTGAAAAGATTGTTCTTTAGGAAGTTTTCCAAAAACTATCCTGAGGCAAGACTTAAATAACTGTGTATTTTAAAATGTACTTTAGTGGCAGCTATAGACAAATGGAGTTTGTATTGTTTAAGAAATTTAAACATGTAAATACCTAAAGTGCATTGTTAAAATAAAGTGATAGATACATTCCAAGGCTCAAGGCTGACCAATGTCGGGATTAAGAATGCCAGCTGTTGGCAGAAGACAAAGTGTTTGGAAGCTAGAAAACATGGCTTTTTTTCTCAAATTAATTCTGGGAAGCAGGGAATAAAATCAATGAACATGTGAATCCAAGTAATCTTCAGACAGAATTTCTAGGAATGCAGTCAGAGTGGAAGTAAAATTTTTAGAAACTAAAAGAATTAAACATCAAGTTGAATAAATAAATAAAGCAGAAAAAGAAATGACATAGATCTAGCTTTTGAAAGAAGAGAACTAAAGTAGTTAGTTATTAGCAGGAATTCCCAGTAAGAGGAAGAGAAAGCAAGCAAACATGCTGAGTGCTCACAATGAATTATCAAAGCTGCTTTGTAAAGAAGTTACCAACCAAACCACGCTTTCCACCTCAAACCTGGCCCCTTGAAGGCTCTCTAGACCTGGAGCTCCATCCCCTCCCACCTTCTTATCTACCCAGAAACCTGGGACACCCCATACCCCAACTGCTGGTCTGAGTCCTGCCAGTTCTTCCTGCTTACTAGCTCCAGGGTCTGTCCACAGCCAACAGTTTGGTGCAGACCCCCGCTCTGTCTCCTGTCTGGCCCACAGGCAGGAAGGAGCCTCTGTGCTGTACCAATCAAGCAGTGGGCTCCACAGATGGACTGCCTAGGTCATAGCCTGCTTCTAGCACTTACTAGCCAGGCAACAGTGGCCCAGTTGTTTTGTGTCTCAATCTTCTCATCTGTGAAAAGAGGGGATGATAGCACCCTGGCCTGTGGTCTGTATGAGAATTAGAGATAATGTGAATAAATTTCCTAAAATAATACTTGGCCCATGGTTCTGTGTTTCCATAAACATTAAATATCATTACTCCGTGTTATGTCCTGGCTTCATTTCTTGCCACGTTTGAATCCATTTTCTAGGAGCGATCATTTTCAAATAAACTCTGATCCTTCACCTTCCTGCTGAAGACACTTGCAGAAGTTCTCTGAGGCTCTGAGGAAAAGACTGAATGCTTATAGAGGCTTCGGGGGCCCAGTGTGGTCTGGGCTCTATCTCCCTCTCCAGCCCCAACCTGCACCCTTTCCCCTTGTTCTCAGGGCTCCAGACACTCTGACCTTCTTTCGGTTCTTCAAACCGTCTGAGCTTCCTCTCACCTCAGGGCTTTTACACAAGCTGCTTCCTCTGCCCGGAACACCAACTCATCCTTCCCGTCTCAGGCCGGAGCCTCATCACTTCCTTAGGGAAACCTTGCCTGGCCTCTCGAACTAGGTCAACCTTTCCATAGCACCCTGTATTTCTCCTCCATGGCACTTCTTAGAATCCTAATCTGACACTTTTTTTGTGGGTGGTTATTAGATTAGCATCTTTCTCACCACTGCAGTGGAAGCTCTGTGAAGCAGAGACCATGCCTATTTTTTCATTTATTCCAACCCTCAGGGCCTAACATAGTTTCTGAATATAACATGGTAGGTACTCAGTTAACATCTTTGAAGTAAGGAAGGAAGAAGGGAGGGAGGAAGGAAAGAAAAAGGCACACCCAAGTGTTCTTGCCAGTTCTGGTGGCTGCACTGTTGCAAGGATTTATGGCAATCACAAGGAGCCACCCAACACTACAAGCCCTATGTACTCTTCCCACCTCCCACTGCATTTGCTTCATTAAGGCGTTTAAGACCTCTTCTCAATTCAATTCCAGCATTTATTCTTAAGAAAAATGGTCCTTTCATTAGCATTGTTGTGTGACCTCTGAATAAAATGTGTGGCATACTTTCCCCAGTACAGATGTTTTGTAGTGCAGAGAAAGGACGGAGTGGTAAGTTGCAGGGAAAAAGTTCCACCTGACCAGATCCAAGTGGGCTTCCTTGTCCAGCTTGTCAGCTCACTCCCTGGCATTTCAAATTGAGGAGAGATCTACATAAGGAGGTCCAACAAAAGCAAAGGCAATGGAAAGAAGAGAATAGGGGAGAAAGTCTCCCCACAGCCACCATTTTCAACCTCCTGGAGAAGTCACTAGAGAATGAAAGTAGGCATAAACAAAAGAAGTGTCTTCTCTGAACTAAAAGCAGAGGAGAAGGGCATTCTCCTGCTGCTCTGAGTGAACAAAGATGGAATCCAGAGGAACCAGAAGAGAAACAAGGTCAAAGTTGAAATGGGTGTTTTGTCCTTAATCCAACCCTATTCTTGTATGAATGAGGCCACTGAGGGCCAGAGAAGTGAAGGGGCTTGCCTGAGGTCCCAAAGAATCCTGGATTCTAAAGGAAGATTGAAGTGACTAGTACTTTAAGCTCCCACTCACAGTGTGGGTACCTTGCTCTAATTACATCCTTGTATGATATTTCATTACATCCATTTGATAGACAAAAATGGGGTCTTTTGTCTTTTGTTGTTTTAGGGCTGCGCCTGTGGCATATGGAAGTTCCCAGGCTAGGGCTCGAATTGAAGCTGTAGCTGCCAGCCTATACCATAGCCACAGCAACGCGTGATCCCAGCCGCGTCTGTGAACTACACCACAGCTCATGGTAACTCCGGATCCTTAACCCACTGAGGGAGGTCAGGGATCCAACCCGCATCCTCATGGATGCTAGTCAGATTCATTTCCGCTGAGCCATGACGGGAACTCCAATAGACAAAAATATTGAAGCTGAGAAAGGCCTGGCCCAAAAATGAAAGCTGTTCAATAGAAACATTTTGAGTCTGACATTGCAAAGTTTCTTTGACCTTGACTCTGCCCCTGAGCCCCCTTATCTATAGGGTGACCACATACTCTGGTTCAGCTGAGTAATCCCCAGTTTATACCTATAGTCCCAATGTCGTTAGCAATAGCACCTCCTTTCTCTCTCAAAAATGCCTCAGGTGGGATAATAAATTTATGGTATGGTCACTCTACTACTTGCAAAGTGGGGATATTAATATTACCTGCTCATGGGACTCAATGGGATTTTGCACATCAAATGCATGGCATCTGGCACATAGTAAGCACTCAGTAGGCACTAGCTACTATTGTTACTGTTATAATAAGGAAGGCATCTGTGGAGGGGCAGCAGGAATGAAGCCAAGCTCTCCCACTTGACATTCCTATCATAGTCTCTGTGAATGACATTCCCCTTCCCTAGAGTTGTGCTGTGTCAACTTTAGTGCCTTCAAACTGACCCCTAGGGGATGCACCAGCCACTGTAGACCAGAGGTCATGTGGAGGCATCAAATCTGCCCCCTCCACCTTTGCACCAATCAGATTCACTGCCTGGGGTTTCTTGGGTCACATGGTTTACACTGGCCATTAGTTTATCTTTTACTGGAAAGTCTAGGGCTCAGATTTCTTAAAGAGAAATTGTCAAGCACAGAATCTCCTCCCTCAGCCCCAGTCCATGCTAATTGAGTGGCTTAAGGGACTTGCCTGCCTCCTCTTCAAGATTAAGAGGTGGGTGTGAATATTTTCCTCTGGCCCCCTTAAATGTTCCTGATTACAGTAATAAAAATGCTAAGCTCTATTGCCTCTCACTGGAGTGAAGGCAGCTGAAAACTCCTCATTCCCTGAAGAACCTAATTGTTGATGCTAGTGCATCTAAACAGGTGTTCTTTAGATTGCTTTTTCTAATGCCTTTTCACTGCAAAGATCGGTTTAAATGTTGCTTTGAGCTAATCAGTGATTGCTTCTGTATTCATACAAATTTATATCTTTGGTTCTGTGTACTAGATGAGATATTACCTTCAAAGCCTATAAATAAGGTAGGTGATTTTTAATTTAGCTCTTTGTCCTCCTTTGTATTTTGTGCCAAATATGCACATATTTCTTTTATTATTTAAAAGTCTAGCTTAAACCTATATTTGAACTTTGAGAGTCATCTTTAGCTGTCCTAAAGACATACAAGCATGGTGTGTCCTACAGAGTAGGTGTTCAATCAATATTTGTGGAAAAGATAAATTGATACTCTAACTTGGATTGCAAACAAATTGGATTTCTTGTCTCTAGGTGTTTGAATTCAGGGGTTCTTTAACTATTGCCCAAACTTTCTTGGGTCTGCATCTCCGTTTATTCTGTTCTCTCTGCCTAGAATTTCCTCCATTTCATATCTCTTTGGAAATCTCGTTGTTCATTTAAGTTTCTCATTAAATGCCAATTGCTCCATGAAACCCAGCTTGCAGTCTCCAACCAGATATCATGTAGTTAGCCTTAGATCAAAGGAGCTGGAAAGGGTCACATCTGGTTTTCCAAACTCCACAGTACTCTGGGCCTCTGTTATCTTTTCTGGTGGGTATTTGTGCTCTGTGAACATCTTAAGATGAGACAGAGGATATACTCTGCTAAACCACCTATGTAGACAAAAAGATAGTAATTACTTAATGAATTATAAGTTTACAGTTTTAAAGAGTGACTTTTTAAAAGTAGGGTGTACCTGAACATAGGGATGATTAATGTGGCTTTTTGATTAAGTCCTCAAAACTTGGAGCTTTAGAACTTGGAAGATTTCGATTCAGACTCTCTTTCGTATGAGGAGAACCTCTGGTTCAAAGAACCCTGGGCTTACTAAAGGTCACCTGGCTAGAGAAAACCAGAGTTCAGCCAGCAGATCTCCAGAGCGCTCTTCCAGACATTTCTTCAGGCATAATTTAACATGTATCAGTTTATCCTTGAGTGTAAAGTACACTTCATGATTGAATACGGTAACTGGCTAACTATTCATAGTTCCCCCGCTCCCTCCCTTTTAGTGCCTGTTTCTAAGCAGCAAAGTTGTGGTTCAGTGACTTCTGTCTGGATAATATGAAAACAGGGCGCCTAGCCAATTTTGATGAGCTAACTATTTCCCTAAATTATCATGCCTAAGCAAAGGGCCCTAAACCTGCTGTTCAACACTTATCATAGGATCTGGGGGATGGGCCATACACAGGCATATCATCAAATAGCTGGAATTTTATGTTTAAGATTGTCAAGCAGTGAAAATTGTCATCCTTGGAAATGACTGACAGTTCCTCTGTCTCATTTCTGCTAAGTTGAGTTAGGTAAAGAAAAAAAAAAGAATCAACTTCAGTCTTTGTACAGATTTCTTACTGAAGACACATGTGACAGGACTATAAATTTTCACCAGAAAGTGATGGGAGAATGGGCACTTCAAAGTGCCTGAGACTCTGCAAAAGGCCCCAATTAATAGAATGCCTCAAAAAATAAAATTAAATAAATGTTGCAGAGGGTATGAATCTTGATTGGAGTGCTGGGTTGTTGGCTGTTAGCCTGGAGAGAGTGGTGGCCAGGGCTTGCCAGCTGGCTGATCCACACTCCAATAAAGACTGCAGTCAGCTTACACCTTGGCAAACTATGATTTTGATAGAAATCTTAGAGGACGGCAGACGTTCTTCCTAGTAGAGTGTGTTAGATCAGGTCCTTGCTTTTACTTGCGTAGAGAAAATAACCTGATAGCCAGGATTAGTAGGGTCAGGTCTGTACTCTGCTCCAAATGAGAGTTCATTACTGGATCTGAATTGATATATACCCTAAAGGAGACATAGGATGTAATTCAGGGTGGCACTTTCATCTAATCCCCAAGTTAAACCAGTCATGCCACTGAAGCAAACCAACTGGCTCGTCAACAACCATACATCTTCCCACAAGTTCCACTGAACAACCATTTTTTAAAACTCTGAACTGTAATGCCTGTGCATGGCCCATCCCCCAGGTCCAATCATAAGATCCTCTTATGCTCACTAGTGTTGAACCATGTGTAGCTGTTGCTTTATTTGTTTTGCATAGATCTGAAGACAGGGATCAGGTGTAAACATCCTAGTACCCACGCAACCCCACAATGGCTATCTTAGTGCTTTTCACATAGAGACACTCCGTGGATGAAAGAATTGGAAGAGAGGTTCTGTATTCCAAAGTCCATACTGAATTACAGCCATTTAAAAACTGTTTTTAAAAGTTGGCAAATGTCTACCGGTTTCCCAAGTGGATTTTTTCAATTTGTTAAAAACTGCTTCTAGGAGTATTTATTTTTTAAAAACAAGCATACAAAAATAGAAAAAATACTGTGAACAAATTTTAGAGAAAAATACAGACCAGGAAAAGCATTGGTAAGACTGTAGATGTAACTAACAACAGGTCAGTATTCTTACGAGGTAAAAACTGAACAAAGAACATGATGTGGGAATTTACAATATGAGAAATGACTATTTAAAATACAAAAGCATTTTATCCTTACCAGTAACCAAAGAATACAAATGGCAGCCAGATACCTCTTTTCATCTATCAGATAAGGAAAAATCAGCGCTATCTGGGATGTGGGTTATTTGACACGTAGATACACAGCCCATGGCAATGCAAAATGAAACCACCTTTCTGGAGAGCAAATTGTCAATATATATTTGAAGGCTTAAACATATGACCTGAAGAAATTCATCCCAAGGAAACAATCAGATAAGTGTGTAAAGATGTATGTACAAGCAAACTGGAAGATCCTAAATGTTGAACAAAGGATTAATCAAATGAATAAAAGCAGGCCACAGAAAAGTAGGATCAAATTTTTGAAAAACATATTTTTATATAAATACACCTATATTTATATGTACATTTATATGTATATACACACACACAAATATACATTTTTCACCAGTATGATAGCCATAATTTATGCACTCCTTAGAGTTTTTTTCATATGAAAGGACTGGCTGACTTAGCTCTCTGATAATAAATATGAGGGTTTTATTCAAACATACTCATAAAGTTTTAAAAAGCAAAGATTTAATTGAGCTTAACAGAGTTTTGGACATACAGAGGAGTAGAGAAGAGGATTTGAAAAAGGACTTTTATTGTTTTTCTCCTTGCTAGAGATCAGACTGTGTTAGTTTTTTAGACTTAAAATATTAGTCAGTTTGAAATATGAATATACACATATGAATGGGGAGGTTGGATTAGTGAAATCTAACAAGTCTCCCATGCTTTAGATTTACTGCATTACAAGCATGTACCAGCAACCCTGGATTTATACCTTAATTGGATATTGGAGGATTATTGGAGATGATTGTACAATTTCAAATATATGGAGGAGAAATTGGTGGAGAAATCAGTTGTAGTAAGAGTATGTGAGAAAAAACTATAAAGAAGAATCTTCTTTAATGCCTTAGAAAATTAGTTGGTGGAGAATAGTTTAAAATTACAAAGTTGAATATAGTAAATCAAATGAGCATTAATAACTTCTGAGCATGTGATTGTGGAAAGACGGCCTAAATGACTAGCTAACTGTCTTTTTAAGACTATTGGTAATAGAATCAATTATGGTTCATTATTAACTACATTAACATAAAATTAGCCTTTACTAGCTCCTAGAAATATGAGGTGGTTGTAATAAACTGTGGTCCCTTATGAACACATGTAAAACTTGAGGGTTTATAAACCAGCTCTCTTCCCGGAACTAAACTAGATTGGATGATCAATTAATGGCTAAATGTTATTATATCTCTTTTTAATATTTCTTGTCAAAACCTTAAATATTCCTAATTCAACTTGTGTGTCTATTTGTGTTATATAATTTGGTCATAATTGGTTTCGATTGTCTTTATATTTTGGGTACTTATTATCTTTTCTCTCATCCACTGGGAATTCCAAGTACCAATTTTTGCTATTTAGAAAGTCAGCAAGGACCATCCTACTGAGTACCTTAATTATTGTTAATTGAATATTGTAAATGGTTTTTCAGGATCACCATCTTGGCAATCCATGTAGCATTTTTTTTTTCCTCTCATGTGGCATTTTTTTCAGTTAGCAAAAGGTAAAGCACCAATTATTCCTTCTATCCCTTTCCAAATCAAGTATCACTGGTAACTGGCTCCTATAAAAAACTAGTTTCCTTTTTTCAAACATCATGTACATATGTATGCTTCAAATGGCACTAAGAATATGGTGGCTGCTCAATGAATAGTAGATGACAGCTAACCTTTTAAACAGAATGTTTCTCAATTCCGGTCTGAGAGGGAACATCCCATTCCACTTTCTAGAGCTTGCACAGTGCATCTCATCCAGCACAGCAGGTCTGATACTCCAGGACAGAGCTCTTCCATTGTCATGAGCCAGGACCAAGCTTTCTAGGACTTTTTGCTCTTCTATAATCAAAAGAAGAAGAAAAAAAGTAAATAAAGAGTTTCAGAAGATCTGAGGATATCAGAAATGCTACAGGCAAAAAAAAAAAAAAAAACAGAGAGCAAAAAAATCACCAAGTCGGGCTTCCTATGTATTTCTTGCCTTACAATGCACAATAAAAAAGAAATGAGAGTTTTATGATCTGCCTTTTCAGCTTTCAAACTATGTCTCCAATTTTGGAGGGGACTGGGGGCTAAGGTTTCAGTGGAATGAAGTTGTATTAGAGGTTGTCTTTAGCTTCATAAAATCTTGCCTTCTTAACTATTTGCTGTCTTGCTTATTCAATGAAATCATAACTATTGTTATGAGATCAGGACCAGAAGAAGCTTTGAGACATAGCCTGGAGTCTTCTGCCCCATTAAGGTGGCCCAGAAATTATCCAAAAAAAAAAAAGAGAAGAGAATCTGTCTCTTTGGAAGAACAGGATTCCACAAGCTTAGCTAGTAACCTGTTAGAATATAAATAAAACTTACTGCCAGGACTTGTATTCACCCACTTTCTATTAAATTTGGCAGGTCTCGGGTTTAGAAATAAATTCAAAGCCCATCTTGAGCAACTTTCCAATGTTGAATGCTATGGAGTTTGTGGTCATCATTTTGCCCCAGCTTTTAATTTTCTTATTCATGGGGAAATAATTTGCCTACCTTTCTCAACCATTTGATACTTGTATGTAGATTTTGTAAATCACCTGAAGTCTTTTATGATAGGAGATAGATTGGAATGAATAAATAACTAAATAAATAAAATAATAAAACATGCCCGTAAGCTGCAGAACACTTTAAAAGCACTTTTGCTAGTTCTGAAGGAGAGCCAGTAACCATTACATTTTAATGGAGATAACAATCAGAGCATGCTCATGCCTGAGCCCTTTCTGATGAGAAATGCCCTGGCCACATCCTTTTACCTCCCACCCCTCGTTTACACCAAGGAATTGGACCAGTGGTGGGCATCTGGCTTGATGGCAACTCTTGCAGTGGCCAGAAGATGACCTACACTGTCACCTGGCATCAACAGGTGAATTGGGCCCATCACATTCAGCCTTCCAAGAATTTAAAGTGCAGCAAGATATGCTCGTTAGCATGAAGAAGGTGGAAATGAAGGGACTTGATTAGAAAAGGGCCTGAGAGGCCATAAAGCCATGTGTAAGCTGGTTATGAGGGAGCAGAAACTCCAAAGAAGTCAAACTGCTCAGAAGAAATGAGGACAAGTTAGGCTGGCCCACCAGGCAGAGATGAGAGAAGAGCCAGACACGGGGCTCCCCTCTTCATCGAGGATCCTACCTGCTTCCAGTCTATATAGAGTCTCCTAGTAAACGTCTCATTTCCACAAGAAAACATGACAGAGCCTTTGTTGTTTGCAGCCAAGATTTTCAGCATGTGTCAAAGCATTTTCTTCCTGTTTGCATTTTATTATAAAGTTTTTACTTGACCACTTTGGGCTTTTTCATTTTTCTTTTTTTTTGATAAGATTTAAAAATTATTGTCTCAGGGAAAAATATTCAGGAGCAGAAGTTTAATAGAAACCAAAGAGAAAAGGCTAATTTTCCACATTTTCTTTTCTCCAAATAAATACTATATAAAAAATTCCTAAATATTTATGGGAAAGGATTCCCAAACTTCCTCTGGTAGCTTGCTTAATATTCTCACAAATAGTAGAACTCATCTGCCGTGAGGCCCCACCGTCTGATATTTGCGCATACTAGTGTTTTCTTTTTCTAATTGCTTTGGGTAGAATATCTGGCTTTTTGATACTACTTCTCCCTCAGACATGCCCCCCCCCCAGGCGCCACTCAATGTGTTTCTTGGGTGAGTGGCTTTCTTTTCTAGGGCTCAGTTCCCTACAAGGGGCCTATTTATCCAGGGGGAATATCGGTCTGTTTCTATATGTGAGGAACCTGAATCTTTTTAACCTTTAAACATTGTCAAACTGATGTACATTGCTATAGAGATCATGAGAACTTTTGTTCCTCTCACCTCCTATAAGAGAAGAATAGGGATGAACCTCAATTGCCTTGGGGGTTCTGCTAAACCTGTGCATCTTGGGTTATCATGCTCATTACTGTTCTTCATTTATTAGAGTCGCAGCGACGTGCACACATGCAGACATTGAAGCCCCTAGAAATATGTAATGCTCTTCATTTTTATTATTTTTACGTTCTTTGGGCCTAGGATACCTGCCACATAGAGTTCATAACTTTAAATAATTTATGAATTGGGAGTTCCCATTGCGGCTTAGCCATAACGAACCCAGCTAGTATCCATGAAGATACAGGTTCCATCCCTGGCTTTGCCCAGTGGGTTAAGGATCTGGCGTTGCAGTGAGCTGTGGTGTAGGTCGAAGACATGGCTCAGACCTGGCATTGCTGTGGCTGTAGTGTAGGGTGGCACCTGCAGCAGCTCCAATTTGACCTCTAGCCTGGGAATTTCCATATGCCGCAAGTACGGCCTGAAAATCCAAAAAAAAAAAAAAGTTACTGTGGCATTTGTTTGTGACCAGCAGGTTTGAGTTTAATAAGCAAGCCCTGCAAAGTCTGGCTAATTTCCCCTAAGCCCCAGGACTGGAAATTAGGTGCTGCCATCAAGGTTTTCACGTGACTCAGTTCTTCTCCAAGCTCTCTCTGCTGAAGTAAAGCATTTGGCACACAATTCCGGCAATACCTTCAAATGAGATCATGAATGTGAACAGGCTTTATGAGTGTCCCCTTCACTGTGGGGGCTTAGGTCTGACAGCAGTGACCAGAGTAGCACAGAAGGCTGCTGTCGCTAATCTAGCCCAAGGGAATCTGGACCAAGGCCTTGACTTCTCTCTCAGGGGTAAAGGGAAACCAGGACCTTTCACTATTACTGCCTCTATTCCACATAGTGGCCAGAGGGTCCAGACAGGTCACATAATCCAGCTGCAGGATGAGCATAAGCAGAGCAGGTGAAGTGAGGAGCAGGCAAGCAGCCACATCCAAGTGGGGAGCAAAGCAGATGCTAAAGACCCAGAGGTGGTTCCTGCTGAGGGCAGATATCAGTGGAGACAGGCTTGAAACACAAGGTCTGAGTTGGATTGCTCATTGCACTTCTCCTCTGGGGAAATCTCTTTGGAAGCCTCGAAGCCCTGGGGCACATCTGCTGTTGTTAAGAGAACACAATTCAGGGGACTTCCGTCATGGCTCAGTGGTTAACAAATGCGACAAGGAACCATGAGGTTTTGGGTACGATCCTGGGCTCGCTCAGTGGGTTAAAGATCCATGGGTTAAGGATCCGGCATTTCTGTGAGCTGTGGTGTAGGTCGCAGATTCGGCTCAGATCCCGCATTGCTGTGGCTCTGACGTGGGTTGGCAGCTGTAGCTCCAATTAGACCCCTAGCCTGGGAACCTCCATATGCTGTGGGTGTGGCCCTAGATTAAAAAAGACAAAAAAAAAAAAAGAGAGAGAGAGCACAATTTAGAACTATCTCACACCAAAGATCTAGAACAGAAAAATGATGAATTTAGAAACAGAGTCGAAGTCTTGAATTCATTTTCCATGCAGTGGGGCTTTGTAACTGGCTTGTGAGAGCCAGTGCAGCTCTTGCCAGTGATGTCCGGTTGATGCCTTGAAATTGGCCATCATTGGTATACTTACACCACAGAAACCATCGAACATTAAAACTCATTGTTGTCACATTCTGCCCCCACTGCAGAAAGTCACCACTGAATGTCTGCCACATCAACTGTGGAGACCTGGGCAAATTTTTTAACTTCTGCAAACCATAGGTGATGTTTATTTCACAGAGGTATCTGTGTAAATAAGACAATTAACTTGGAAGTTCTCTATAAAGATTCTGCAAGTGATAGTTTTACTTATTTGAAGTAAAAAATTTAACATTTATTAAATGTAAAGCATAGGAGTTCCAATCGTGGCTTAGTGGAAATGAATCTGACTAGCATCCATGAGGACGCATGTTCAATCCCTGGCCTCACTCAGTGGGTTAAGGATCCTACATTGCCATGAGCTGTGGTCTCGGTTGCAGACCCGGCATGGATCTGACATTGCTGTGGCTGTGGTGTAAGCCAGCACTACAGCTCCAATTCAACCTCTGACCTGGGAACTTCCATATGCCGTGGGTGTGGCCCTTAAAAAAAAAAAAGACCACCCCCCCAAAAAATGGTCAAGTATGTTATGAAAGCCTTTAATTCCTAGCTTAAGGTATGATATAGGTCAAAATTTCAGAAAGCAGAGGAAGCAGTATATCTGTGTCAGTTAAAACTATTATGTGCAAGTTACAAAACGCCTGACTCAAATTGGCTTCAACAATGAAGTGAGTTCATCATCACCTGGACTGAAAAGATCAAAGAGAGTGCCAGCTTAATCTAGTGGCCTAGTGCTACCATCACAGTGCAGGATGGCCATGTGTCCTCTTTGCCCAGGATGGTCCAGTTTATGCATCTTATCTGGTTTGGCATTCATCTTGTCCTGTTTCATTTTCAAAGCAGTCCTAGTTTAGAAGACAAATGATAGGTTTACTTAACCAAGGTTTGCTCTCATGGCTCAGTGCTTTTGTGTTGCAGGATTCACCCTCAGGTATCACATGATATGTTTCCCTCCAGCTCTTCCATGTAGATAGCAAAATATCTGCAGCAGCTGCAGACCTCACAGCCTAATCCAACCCAATTAGGGGAACAGAAAATGCTCTTCCAACAGCACCAACACAAGTGCTGGGAATCACTGTCTCTTACTGGTCAGATTTAGGTCACGTGGCCACTCCTGAAGCATCCATTTGAGAAAATGGATTCACCCTGCCTAGAGTCAGCATGAGATAATGCCACACAGTGCACACAACTGAGAATGTGGAAAGGTGAATTCTCCCAAGGAATGGCAAATAACGGCTGCATAAGAGGTGAGTGGATACTTGAGAGGTAACCAGA
Source organism: Phacochoerus africanus (assembly GCF_016906955.1). Taxonomy (NCBI): domain Eukaryota; kingdom Metazoa; phylum Chordata; class Mammalia; order Artiodactyla; family Suidae; genus Phacochoerus; species Phacochoerus africanus. The sequence continues at coordinate 39,991,093 of NC_062544.1, read as the reverse complement.
ACCATCTGTGGCACTGCAGAGTGATAAAAGTGCTGGAGTGGGAATCAGCTGACCCAGCTTTTAGCTTCTCCACTAACTGGCGCTGGGATGGTAGGCAAGCCCTTGCCTGCCTTAGGCCTCAGTTTCCAGTTAGGTCAAGTGGAAACGTAGGACTACAGGATTCCAAAGGTTCCATTTGTTCAATATGTTTAATTTATGGCTATGTTCTCGCACTAGTCTTTAGAATGATCAATTCCAGGTTTATTTTCCTACCTAACTTTTCTCACTGGGCCCAAGAGAATCAGCTTGGCTTTATTCCTAATGCCAGAAATGTTCCCACTCCGGTGGAGATCTGAAATGTTCCCTTGCTCCTATTAAGTCACATTCTTTAACTAGCTAACTTTCCCCACAGTTTACAACTTGTGTCAGGCCCTGGGAAGATTTGCTTTTAGTTTTCTCCCTGTGAACCAAACAAGTCATAAAAACAGATTTATATCTTGGTTTCCTTACAGCTGCATTTCATCCTAGGTTTCTTAAATCAAGAAATCGACTAGCATAATAGCTGAATGAATAAAACACAGCCACAATGAGTGACTGCCTTTAGCAAACTGAGGGGGAGTCTTATTATTTAAATGTTTTCCTGGTTATATTAAGTGGAGCAAAAAAGGCTTGGAATTGAAAGTGAGAGAAATAGGCAGCCAAGTTAAAAACACCACCAAGCTGTAAATAAAATATGAAACTAGCTCTGAAAGGGAGCATTACATCGAAGTCAAACATTGATATGTAGTCTCTAATTGTGGGATGTTTGCAAAAGGTGACATGACACCTGTCAATTATCCACAGCAACCAGGAAATGCAGATTACATGAATAATTCACCAATCCCATGCCCTTTGTTGCTAAACTGCCTAAGCCCAGTCCATAAAATCACTGCTGATATGAAAGAAGAAAACATAGGTTGAAATTGCCAGAGTCTTGTGTGACACGGAAATGTTTTCAAGGCAGTTTCATTATAAGACTTTGTTCCAGTTAGCACCAGTGGCTAAATAATTAACATGTGAGCCTTTATCGGGTGTGACAAAGGAGGGGGCTTGGGCCCTGGAAACTTTATATGTCTCCAAGAGGAGGCTGCATAAGAGGATCTTCAGCAGCAGAAACGTGTCATCACATACTTCATAATTTTCTCACTCTCCCAAGCAGCACACAGTCCTTTATAAAAAAGCCAAGTATGAACTTTTGTTTTGGAATCATGGAAGTATAAAATAGTAAGTTTGGAAAGTCATTTAGAGATAGCCTACTCCACTGGTTTTCAGAAGCAACAGAAACTTTTCAAAGAAAATCTTCCATGAAAGTACATAATAGAAGACAGAAAAAAGTGGAATGTTTTTAGCTGTCTCTGTGGGCGGTGGTGAGGAGGATTATAGGAGATGACTGGGATCTGCCTCCTCAGCAGCCCCCTGCCCGGCACCCCACTCCCCAACCCCTGCCCAAGCACCAGTGGGGATCCAACTGTCCTGTTACTCAGATGAGAAAACCGAGGCTCCTGAGAGGCGAAGGGGCTCACTGAAGTCCCAGAGCGAGTCGGGCAGAGCTGGGATCTGAAGCCAGACTGCCGCCTCCCATGCAACACACATACACGTGTACAGCTGGAGGTACAGCTTGTCTACACGGCCACGTGAGCAGCTGGGCTTTGGAGAAATACCAGTTCTACAGCTCCCAGGACCTCACAAGTGAGCACAAGATGGGGAAACAACCAACTCTTTCATTTGTGCCTTGACCCAGGCAGCCTGATACATACACCCCCTGCATCCCCCATTCTCATGTTGGCCACAAGACCAAGATCAGAGGTCATGGGCCAAGTGGAAAGTGGGGCCTTGGAAGGCCCAGGGGACTGGGCTGGCAGCCTTAGGTAACCAGAGCCAGCCGTCCAATCCATTTGCTTCCCTGGGCTGCCATGAGAAAAAGCCTCACAGGACAGAGCTGCAGAGGTGGCTGATTCTAGGAGCAACTCTAGCAACATCTTTGAAAAAGATTTTCTCACATCCACAAGCTTGCAGCTTCCTTCCTTCATGACGAAGATTCCAGCAGACAAAGAGGAACAAAAAGAAGGCTTTATTTCATAAGGTTTATATAGAACAGAGCACCACCTTCTTTCTCATTTTAGGCTTATTTGCTGCCAAGGTTTCGCTTTGCTTGATTTCAAAGTTTGCAAGGAGGGTTCATTGCTGTGTAAACTCACTGGGTGCAAGTTCTTTGGCCCAGGTTTTCTCTAGTGTTTGCTATTTTTCTTTAATTGTCCCAACTGATAATTTAAATATACGTATACCTTTTTAAGAGGTTAATCTACAAGGAAATGTTACTGAGAAAGGAAATCAAGTTTCTAATGGGGTCAAAGGCAAGTATATTTCAAGGCTTTCTGAATTTGTCTCTTTGTAATCAGTCATTGCTTTTAGAATGAATACATTTACATTTAGTTAAATATGTATAGTTGTATGTATATTTATATAAAAATAATAATATGCTCCTAGTTTTATTATGAAGAGCTAAGGTTGAAAACTTTTTGCTTTGACTTTGATCATTCCAACTGGCATAAAACAGGAGAAATTGGGCATCTTGCTGTTACGGCTGCTAAGAAATGATTTCTATCAGTGCAGATGTCACTATATTCCTTTACATGAGGGCAAGAGAGTTTCTTTCAACAAATGGAGGTAGCTATTAAAGGAATCAATGATTATTTAAGCCAATTAGTGATCATTCCAATAATACTTCACTGTCTCTCAAGAATAGCCTGAAACATGCCTTTCTAGTAGGAAACTGGTGGAGCTGGATTGGCTGAGGGAGTCCTGGCAAATGGGTTTCCCTATATGTAATTTGAGTGTCATGATGCCGATAGCAGTGCATGTCTCACAGGATGGCTGTGATCATATGGCTACCTCATCTGCTTGGCAAAATCCTTGCCCAGTTGGGTCATAGTCTGGATTCCCAGAAAGCTGGGGCTGAGACAGGGCTTCCCATGCAAGTTCCTTATAGTGCCTGTGATCCCAGGGAGCTGGATGAGAGATGGGGCAGCCAGGCAGGGAAGGAATCAGGCCTGTAAAACCATGTGTCATCAAGATAGCTACTGCTTAGGTTTGTCAGTTTTAGCAAAAAATAAAACAAAAGACCCAGTGAACTTCGAATTTCCGATAAACAACAAAGAATTTTTTACTATAGATACACACCATGCAATATTTGGGACTTACTTCTAGTAAAAAAAAAAAAAAAGAAAAGAAATTATTTGTTGTTTATCTGAAATTCAAAGTGAACTAGGCATTCCGTCCTGTATCTGGCAAGCCTGGCACCACTACTAGTTTGCTGGATCCTGTGGGACTGAGAAGTTGTATGAAATCCACCTTGGGATTGAGCCATTGTTGTTCCCCATCGCCCTCTGGTCAAAGTGAATGTTCCCCAGAGATCACAACTTCTGCAAACCCTTTTGCACTGCTCACATGGGGCTGAGCAGAGGCAGCAGCAGTCAGATGTGAGACAGTAGGAGGTGCACTACAGGCATCACATGGATGGTGAAATGAGGTGACTGAGAGGACAAATCGTAGATCCTGCATTCGAATCACAGCTCTGCCACTTACTATGGCAGGTTACCTAGTTTCTATGTCTTATTTCCCTCATTTTAAAAGTGGGGAATCATAATAATACTCACACAGTAGATTTGTTATGAAGATTGAAAGCAAATATAAAGCCCTCAGAGTGGCCCTTGGTACATCCTAAGCGTCTTCTCTTGCTATCCTGAGAGTGGCAGATTTCACTACTGGAACTTGGTGGCTGATGTATCTTGAACACCTTGAAACTGATTGTGTTGCCAATTTGATTAATGTCTAAAATATTTTTCCCCATAAATAAGGCTAGATGATCATCATTATCTGGTTCATTTGGTTGTTCTTTATCATCGAGAAGAATTATTTTCTGCCCGATTGTCATCTTCTATACAGTTTGGAGGGAAAGGTTTTTTTTTTTTTTTTAATGATGTATAGTTTATTTATGATGTTGTGTTAATTTCTACTATACAGAAAAGTGACTCAGTTATACATAAATACATTTATATATGTTCTTTTTCATATCCTTTTCCATTATGGTTTATAACCAGATATTGCATATAGCTCTCTGTGCTATACAGTAGAACTTTGTTGTTTTTCCATCCCATGTATAATAGTTTGCCTCTGCTAATCCCAACCTACCAATCCTTCCCTCCCCCACTTTCCTCCCCCTTGGCAACCACAAGTCTGTTCTCTATATCTATGAGTCTGTTTTTGTTTCATAGATATGTTGATTTGTGTCATAGTTTAGATTCCATATATAAGTGATTTCATGTGGTATTTGCCTTTCTCTTTCTGACTTACTTTAGTATGATAGTCTCTAGGTCTATCCATTTGCTGCAAATGGCATTATTTCATTCTTTTTAATGGCTGAGCAGTATTTCATCATATATAAATGTATATATGCATGTGTGTGTGTGTGTGTGTGTGTGTATGTCACATTTTTTTTATCCATTTATCTGTCAGTGGAGATTTAGGTTGTTTCCATGTTTTGGCTATTACAAATAGCACTGCTAGGAATATAGGGGTGCCTGTATCTTTTCAATTTATAGTTTTGTCTGGATATATGCCCAGGAGTGGGATTGCTGGATCATATGGCAACTCTGGCTTTAGTTTTTTTGAGGATCCTCCATGCTGTTTTCCATAGTGGCTGCATCAATTTAAATTCAGAAGGGAAAGGTTTTTTCACACCCCGTTGGGCATGTGGTCTCCCTGTGTAACCAGCTAGACACCCAGAGCTTCCCACCCTTCCTCCCAGCCCATTATATTCCCTTCATCCAGTACCACAGGAGCTGCTCAGCTTGACACTCTTCTAACACAGAGGTAGCCGTATGTCCCCATGCTTGTGGCAAAGATAAATCTTGGGTATTGATCAGAATATAAAGTTGTGGAATTCCCGTCGTGGCGCAGTGGTTAACGAATCCGACTAGGAACCATGAGGTTGCGGGTTCGGTCCCTGCCCTTGCTCAGTGGGTTAACGATCCGGCGTTGCCGTGAGCTGTGGTGTAGGTTGCAGACGCGGCTCAGATCCCGAGTTGCTGTGGCTGTGGCATAGGCTGGCAGCTATAGCTCCGATTCGACCCCTAGCCTGGGAAACTCCATATGCCGCGGGAGCGGCCCAAGAAATAGCAAAAAGACAAAAAAAAAAAAAAAAAGAATATAAAGTTGTGTACATCTCCATCTACTGAGATTAGTAGCAAGTTTCTTCAGTTTTCTGAAACTTGCTTTTTTGGCCTAATGTTCACTTCTTAATTTTTCAAGTCACCAGCTAGAGTTCTAAAATTTGAAACTGGGCATCAAAGACAAAATTGCTGAAAAATACTGCTTTTTTTTGGTCTTTTTGCCTTTTCTAGGGCTGCTTCCGCGGCATATGGAGAGTCCCAGGCTAGGGATCTAATCGGAGCTGTTGCCGCTGGCCTACGCCAGAGCCACAGCAACGCTGGATCCAAGCCGTGTCTGCAACCTATACCACAGCTCACGGCAACGCTGGATCCTTAACCCACTGAGCAAGGCCAGGGATCGAACCCGCAACCTCATGGTTCCTAGTTGGATTCATTAACCACTGCACCACGACGGGAACTCCAGAAAAATACTGCTTTAAAGAGTCATTCAAGCAATGCTTCCTCCACAAAACCATTTTCTCAATCTCCTTAGAGTTGGATGCTGTCCCCTCCATGCTCTTGTTGGATGGTTGACAGCCTTCAGCTGCAACTTGGTTTAAGAGCATTTATCACAATGGCTTTTTTGATGGTCAGTTTCCCTGAGGCTATTGAGCTCCTTTAGGCAGGCAGGAGCCACATGTGTTCATCTTTGTATTTCTAACACCCAGCCCACTCGTGGTGCAGGCTGACTATCCACCATGCCCAGGGCACACAGTGTTTTTTAGGGACCCATGCAAATGTTTTAACTTTTCTTAAAATCAGGGGGAAAAAATGAGCTGTCAAGGAGTTCCCATTGTGGCTCAGCGGGTTACAAACCCAACTAGTATCCATGAGGATGCGGGTTCAATCCCTGACCTTGCTCAGTGGACTACGGATCCAGTATTGCTGTGAGCTGCAGTATTGGTTGCAGACATGGCTCGAATCCTTCATTACTCTGGCTGTGGTGTAGGCTGGCAGCTGCAGCTCCTATTTGACCCCTAGCCTGGGAACTTCCATATGCCACAAGTGTGGCCCTGAGAAGCAAAAAAAAAAAAAAAAAAAGCTGTCAGAGTAGAAAAGGTATTTTTAATTTTTCCTCATATTGACAAAAATAAATAAATTTTTAGGACCCACAAAATCTATCAAACTATTTTAATTTTTTTTTAATGGAGGAGGGGGCCCAAGAAGACAAAAGTACCTAGGGACCACAAAAGTCATAATGTGATCCTGGTGTTGAAAGAATAAGTAAATGAATGAGTAAATACTTAATGACTGTTAAAAAAGCTTTGCAAATGACAAAGTGCTGTGAAAATGCAGCTTATTATTAAAAGCTGACAATTTTATTGCTGTTACAGTGTTCTCCTGCCCTTTAGGACATTATACTCTAAGGAGTTTCAATTATTTTTCCAAATTGAAAGTTTTGTTTTAGTCATCATATTCTCCTCCTATGAAATAAATTCTTTAAGTGGCTTTTAATAAAGAATATATATATTTTTTTGTCTTTTTAGGGCCTCACCCTCAGCATATGGAAGTTCCCAGGCTAGGGGATGAATTGGAGCTATAGCTGCTGGCCACAGCCACAGCCACACCAGATCCAAGCCACGTCTGCAACCTACACCACAGCTCACGGCACCACCGGATCCTTAACCCACTGAGCGAAGCCAGGGGTTGAACTCGCGTCCTATGGATACTAATGGGGTTCATTACTGCTGAGCCACAATGGGAGCTCCATAATAAAGAATATTTTAATGTGGGTGGAGTGAATGCACAGAACATAAGGCCCCACTAATCGGAAGAGCTACCCGAGTTCACCACACTTGAAGTGAACCCACAGCATGGAAAGCTGAAGTCCCACAGATGGTAAACTGAGGTGACTTCTGTTTCCATAAAAGGGATCCATGAGCCTTAACCAACACCCCACACCCATGGCTCACCTCTGAGAAAAGTGAACTCAAGTGTTTCTGAAGCCATCTGGTGCTATATTCTGTGCCCTGAGTTGGTTGATGACAAATGAATCCTATTTGGGAAATATAGACACTAAGGTCACTGATGCTCAGAATATCTGCCAAGGGATTCTGAGAATGTTCTGGCCTGGAGGTCACTTCAGGAGATGATACTCTAGGCTTCCTCACATTACCAAAGAAAATCTAGGTATATCCTTTTTTTGCAATCTTAAAGAAATTAATAATACAAGAAGTACTCCTTATATTATTAACATAAGTATTAATAATATAAGAATCTTCATTTTCTGAAATTATCTCAATAGGATTCTTTTAAAGTATGAGTTCTTGGGAGTTCCTGATGCAGTGCAGTGGGTTAAGAATCCAACTGCAGCAGTTTGGGTCGCTGCATAGGTGTGGGTTTGATCCCTGGCCCAGCATAATGGTGTGGTCATAGCTGTGGTGTAGGTTGCATCTATATCTTAGATTCAGTACCTGGCCTGGGGACTTCCATAAACTGCAGATTTAGCCATTAAAAAAAGTATGGATTCTTGTAGTGCTTTAAAATATGAGTACAAAATAAACTTAATAAGTGTTTTTGTTTGTTTGTTTTTTGTCTTTTTGCCTTTTCTGGGGCCTCTCCCGCAGCATATGGAAGTTCCCAGGCTAGGGGTCGAATCGGAGCTATAGCCACCGGTCTATGCCAGAGACACAGCAACTCGGGATCCAAGCTGCGTCTGCAACCTACACCACAGCTCACGGAAACACCAGATCCTTAACCCACTGAGCAAGGCCAGGGATCGAACCCGCAACCTCATTGTTCCTAGTCGGATTCATTAACCACTGCACCACGACGGGAACCTCTCCTTTTCTTTCTCTTCTAAACTTCCTATAATGTGACTAGGTCAGTCTTACAGAATAAAACAAACAAGAGTTACAATTTATGGGGCTCCAAGCCCTGCTCTAAGCTCTTTATAAACAGTTTCTCATTTAAAGAGAGAAATTAAATATGATATGATTTGCAAAAGTCATTTTGCAGAACTATAGAGGAAGATGTCATTGTTCCACCTATAAAATCAGCACAAAAGCAAAGCTGCCATAAAAAACTTGCTATTTTACTCCCTTCCTGTTTCAGTTCTTTGGTTGTATGACCATTTCACTTGGTGCAGAAGGCAGGGAGAATTCTTATGAAAACAGACTCTAGATAAAATTGTCATGATCAGGCTTCCTGGGAGAGGGGCAGCCAAAGAGCAGAGAACAAGAAGAACAAAGATCTCCAGCAAGTGGATAACTACCATCTCTTGAGTGTCTCCAACTAATCCAGGCATCTTACATCCATGAATAAATGTCACAATGGACAACTTTGGAGGAAGGCTTCTGTATACCAGGCACTATGCCAGGTGTTTTTACATCTATTAACCAATCCTCCCAATACACCAATCAAGTAGGTCCTATTATTATTATTCTCATCTTATAAGCAGGACACTGAGGCAGAGAGAAACTCAGTATCTTGGCCAAGATCACCCAACTAGTAAGGCAAATTGGTCTAGAACCCAAACCCTAGAGCTATAGAGCCTAATGTTGGGCTTCCAGCAATTCTAAAAAGTAGGGCTTTCATTATCCCCATCTGACTTACAGAGAACATGAGATTTATAGAGGCTTGGTGATGTCTTCGAGCTCACCTAGTTAGTAAATAGCAGTGCTGAGAAGTTTACACAAGCAGCCATGGCCCCTGAGCCCACGCATTGAATCTTTTCCATGCACTCCCCATGTTCAGGACAGCTCTTCCAGCCTGTCTGTTGATAATGGCTATAACAGTGACCAAGAGGCTGGTGAGCAGAGAAGGGAGGTGAAATGACACTTGGGTGAGGAGAGAATACAAATGAGGATCTAGGGAATATGGAAGAAAGAGAAAGGGGACCAGCTCTGTGCTTTAAGGAACAGTAAGTAGTGGAGCTAGTGCAGCTTTCTAGGACACAAGAAGAGGAAACAAATCAGAAAATAGAAAAGGCAGGGAGTGTACAGAAGCATGGAGGGGAGAGATGGAAGAGTACTCAGAGTGGAAAGAAAGAGAAAAAGGTGGGAGTTCCCCTCGTGGCTCAGCGGTAACAAACCTGACTAGATCCATGAGGACGCAGGTTTAACGATCCTGGTTGGGGTGTAACGTGAGCTGTGGTGTAGGTCACGGACATGGCTCAGATCCCACGTCGCTGTGGCTGTAGCATAGGTCCGTGACTGCCCCTCTGATTGGACCCCTAGCCTGGGAACTTCCATGTATGGGTGAGGCCCTAAAAAGACCAAGAAAGAAAGAAAGAAAGAAAAAAAGAAAAGAGAGAAAGGTGAACAAGTTATAAAAAAAAAAAAACCGTAGTATAAATGTCTGGGAAAGTCCTGACCACCAGCTTATGCGGGGGGCAGGGTTGGTGGGATGAAGTGACAGCCCAGGGTACACCCCAGCCTCTGGCTGCTCGTGCCACGACGACCACATGCAGCAACATCAGGCAGGCTCTTTCTCTGAGGGGGTGACACACATGTGACGATTATAAGACGAGGCCCTTGGGGCTCTGCTCACAATAAAAACATTGTACAGGACTTCTACACATGACTCAGTGTGCATTGTGTGTCTGATTGAAAAAAAGATCAGCTTTGCCTACAAGTGCTAACATGCTGGCCAAGTTGAAACGAGTGCACTATTACATAAGAAATGAAAATACCTGGGGAGCAAGCAGTTTACCACCTTGTATGGGACATTCAGGATCCTTAGAGGAAAAGTGCCAGGCAACTCTTGCCAACTGTGAGAATAGCTGTGGTTGGACTGGGTGTTTTGTTTTGTTTTGTTTTTACCCCAGTGTTTGGCACAGAGTCCTGAACACTGAGTGGGGCCCCTGAACCCTGCCTGACACCAAATTGCATTCTCTAATGTCATTCCTGTTTTGCTTTGTTTGAGGACTGGATAATAACAAAGGGGAAAGGGAAAGAGTAATTAAAGTGTGTTTCGTGACAACTTTATGTGCTAAGCCTGCAGGAAGTAGAGTGTAACGTTTAAAAGTAGAGATCTAGGGCTAGCCATGGTTTCAAGTCTTGTCTCCATCATGTCTTAGCTGTGGAACATTTGACATTACTCAGTCTCTCTGAGACTTAATTTTTTCATCTGTAAAATGGATATAATAAGAGGACAAACTCCTAAGATCTCTTGTGAGAATTCTATGAGGTAACGCAGGCAAATAGCTTAGCTTAGAACCTGGCACATAGTGCCTAGCAAGGGTTAGCTAGTGTGTCATCATTTGTGCAATGCAAGGGAGAACCTCCCCAGTTCCCTTAAGGGCTGAAACAAAAGGTTAGCAAGATAAGAGCTCTTTATTTTTATTTTTTTCTTTTTAGGCCATACTTGCGACAAATGGAAGTTCCCAAGCTAGGGGTCCAATTGGAGCTGCTATGCCACCACAGCAACGGCAGATCTAAGCCACATCTTGTGAACTACACCACAGCTTGCAACAACGCTGGATCCTTAACCAAGCGAGGCCAGGGATTGAACTCACATCCTTATGGAGCCTAGTTGGGTTCTTAACCCAGTAAGCCACAACAGTAACTCCAAGAGCTCTTTTTAAAGTACTTATTATTATCTATTTTATACTATGCAGTGTGCCATAGTAGAAACAATAGTAGACACAAAGTTAGAAGACTTGGATTCTGGTCTGTGGACATTCATCTCTTCATCACTTAAGGAATGGGTTTAATTAAGTCTTTTTTCAAGTCTTTTTTTCAGCTCTAACATCTTGGGACTTCAGTGCCCATTCATTGCCCTGCCTATCTATGGCAGGAAGGGGGAGACCCTCACTCTGGTGGGCTTGCAGCTATAGATCCCATTCTTTGCTGGCCTGCCAGGGCCCCTGGTGATCAACTTAAACAAGAAACTAAGAAAAGTGCTCACACATACCCAGAAAGATGTCCCAGATACTTTAGGTGAAAAAAAGGCAAATCGAAGGCCTATATGTAATTCTTTGCATAAATACTCTAGGAAAAATTTAAAATACAGGGTAGTATATGCATGATTAAGAGAAATCTTACTTTGGATTTTAAACATGTCTGTATTGTTTTAACTTATGCTGTGAGCATATTTTCTTTAATAAAATGATAGTAATAACAAAGATGTAAACAAAATTAGGGAGTTCCCTGGTGGCCTAGTGGTTCGGTCTCGGTTCTTTCACTGCTGCGGCCCATGTTTGATCCCTGGTCTGGGAACTGAGATCCCACATCCAGCCACTAAAGCTGTGGCAAAAAAAAAAAAAAAAAAAAAGATGTTAACAAAATTTAAAAACATCTTCAGTGTAGACAATTTGGAGGAAAAAAGAAAGAAAAATCTCTTATAATCCACCCCAACCTAGAAATATCACTATTAACAGTTTAACTTTTATTCTTTCAGTCTTTTTTCTCTATGTATATATCACCTAGAAATATACATATGTATTTACAAAATGTAATCATATTGTCCAAAATGTCTTATAATTGGCTTTACTTAATCATATATTCTTTCTAGGTTTGCATGTCATTAATGTTTCTTCTACAGTCTATAGCATGATTTTAATGACTGCTTATTTTTTCCATATTGTATGCGGCCAGTCTTCTATTGCCACACATATTGGCTGTTCTCCGTTTCTCCCCATTGTAAGTATTGACAAGCTTTTGGAGAATAATGAATCCCTGAAATATTTGGCTTGGTTTCTCTCTTTGGGTAGAGGCGGCTGCTCTGTCTTTTCTTCCTCCTCTTTGTATCCTTCAGCTTTTGGGTGAAGGCCCAGAGAGCTCTACAAGGGGCGGTGTGTGTTTAAGAAACTCAGCTAAAGAAACAAACGGATCGCAAAGAGCTCTGAACTGAGTGTTGGGAAAATGCTGAGCGTTGTAATTGGCCTAATGTTGCTCCCGCGAGAGATGCCATCTCCCTAGGCCTCTGAAGTTCTGGCAGGAATTTTAACTTTTCTCATCCAACTGATGACAGACAAATATTCCTCACTTCAACAGTTACGTGCAACCCCCAAAAGATTTCCCTGAGTCTGTCAGACACTCACTGGAACTGCCTACCAGCTCATCTTTGAATATGGAAAAGCAGGCATGGTGACATCAGCAAATCAGAACTGTGGGCTGTAGGTTTCATGGAGAAGATGGCCTCTTGCACAGTGTTGGCCTCTGCTCCCTGAGCCAGGCCGTTGGTCCAGTTGTGACTTAGGAAGGAATGCCACTGACAAGCCACGGGCTTGCCAGGGAATTACTCAGCAGATGCCAACAAGTAACCTCATATGATAATCAAATGTGAGCCAAGCTGCGAACGCTTTGCATAACAGCATATTTGGATTTGAGGCTTAGCTTTCAGAGCTTGAGTTTCACGTTTGCCCGAGCACAGTCCCAGGGCCCTTCCTGTGTGCCTGGCCTTTGCTTGCAAGTGCAGAGAGCAGTTCTTCCAAGAGCCAGAGCTTGGCTCTCCCCTCGAGGTAATGCAGAGCCCTGCCAAAGATCAGCTGTCTCTCATCTCTTCACTCCTCGTTCTGGCCCGCAGTGTTTCTCCATAAGCCCTGGTTCTTACCAGTTGGCCAGCAACGTGGGTGACAATGCCTCATTTTGCTGTTGAGACACTTAATAGTCATTGCTGGTCTTGTCATAGCCTTCGATGCACCTAACCAACGAGAGAGGTTTGTTAACTGACAGCTGCTGACATCACAACATTCTACCCAGTTGTGGCTGTAGGAATTGGCAAAGTGCTACTGCATCAACAGGTATTTAGGCTGTCCAAGAGCCTCTGAAAGAACCAAAAAGCTTACAGGTTTTACGCCCCTCACTCCTGGATCTGGCCTTGCTCCTGAAGATATCATGAGAGCTGGGAGTTTGATGAATTTAGTATCCACGTGCTGGTGATACACTCTCTGCTTTTCTGCATGAATTTGCTACAGAATGGCAGCCACAATCTGGGATCCTCTTGAGCTAGAGACCAGAGCCAAATGACTGGGCTGGCCCACCCACTTTATCAGCACTGCCTCAATATATGTCAGAGTTTTCTCAAGGCCTTGGGAGTTGTGTATAAAGGTGATATTGAACATGAGTATTCAAACAGCAATACCTTGAATGAGAGACAAAGGCTGGTCAGTGATCTTCTTCATAATTCTCCCAAAGAAGGAACCCCTTCAAACTCCAAGCAAGAAAAAATTATTCCCATGAAATAAACCTTTAAATCGCCCCTGCTCATGCCACTGGGCTCTTTGAGATCTCTGACCTCATCAGGAGTCTGTGGTTGTGACAGGAGTGCCCAGGTTAGAGACGGGAAGAGCTGCTGTGTCACTCAGCAATAGCTATATTAGAGACACAAAGCCTTCCCTAGGATTAAGCTGTTAAGGACTGAATACCTAAAAAATACTTTAAAAAAGAAATGAATCCATAATTAAAGATCCTCAAGAAAGAAGCTGACATTTCGACACAGACCTAATAATAAGACCTCATGGGAATTTCAAAAGTTCTCCAGAGTAGGTGTGAACAGTTGGATTTCCCTTGCCCCATCAATGAAGGTTTATCCCCACCCCCATTTCTCCTTAAGGAAAAGCTGAAGGTTGATCTCTGAACCCTTTATATAATGGGCTTATCACCAAATGTGGGTTGTCATTCTCAAAGTAAAAAATCGCTTTCCTTTCAGAATGAAGGAGAACTCTTCTAACTTATGTTAACTATAGATATATTGGGGCTTGTAGAGTCCTTATGGTATCACTACTCTTAAGCATGAATGGCAGAAAGCAAAAAATACCCACTATAGGCAGCTCTCAGTGCTTTCTGTAGCACTGGATATACTGCGAGCCAAGGTCATTATGAAAGTAAAATTTCTTTCAAAGTGAAAATATACTATTTGTGTTTTACTAGTGCAAGAATAAAGCACAGTAAGTGTCAGTGCTTTATTGGTAGGTATAAGCCTCTAAAAATCTCAACAATTTGAATCTATACTACATATCTACAGGAACATATAATGTGGCCTTTAATGATAATAATGAAAGGAAAGAATAAATTTTGGAAATTCTCTGCATAGTTTGTCATAGAAATTCATCAATCCAAAGCCTGCAAATTATAAAGACAATTTTTGAAGGTTTAAGAGGTATGTTTCAAAGAGCTAATTTGTTAATGTGAACTTTGTGAATATCATTAAAAAATCTTAAAGTCACACAGCATATAAGAACACCTCAGGCTCCTTGGGAATTTTGTAGATCTTAGCATGAAAGGCCAGATGGTTGGCCTCTGCTGCTGATTTCTTATGCTGGCCTGGAAGGAGCCGTTCCCAGGAAGGACCCAGCAGAACCTTGGAGAAGAGCTGCCTCAAAGGTGAATGTTAGTAGCCTCTGCCCCTAAAGATTTGCTTCCCTTGGCAGCAAGGTTGTCCTTGGAATTCCTTCTCTGGAGATTGGCGGGGGTGTAGGTGTCCCAGTCGTGTTACCCACAGAGCATTACTGTGAGAGCATCCTCAGAGCAGTCCACTTTCCAATCCCATACCCTTCCACCGAATGAAATCCTGCAGACCTGAGCGCCCACTGGGAGCAAAGCATGTGCCAACTCCCTCCCACTCTGCTATTTATCTGCTTTTTTCCTTTTACTTGGTCTCCTTCTAATTACTGGGCAACCACCTCCAATTCCAGGGAGCCAGTACTTATTTTCTTTTTCTAGTCTAAAGATGAATAAGGGGTCTATCTTCTCTACTCTGACACACAAGATGTACTTTCTCAACTCATTCTCCTCAAGGAAAAGAAGTTGTTGGATGAGTCCTGTATATAAGTTTATACATGTCTTGTAAACAGCGTGTGCATACACAGATGCCGGGCCCTGTCAAGTGATTTAAATGTGGCCAGTTATCATCTCTGTTTCATTGATAGTGTGGAGGAGGGTGGGGAAAGCACCCCAGATGAGCAAATTGCAATTTAGAAAAATCCCTGGGTACTTTTAAAGCATTAGATCACAATCACATTTTTTTTAAAGTGTTTTCAATGGCAGCATATTGGTTGCCATTAAAAAAAAATTTATTATAGTTGATTTACAATGTTCTGCCAATTTCTGCTGTTCAGCAAAGTGACCCAGTTATACACATATATGCATTCTTTTTCTCACATTATCCTCCATCCTGAGCCATCATAAGTGATTGGATATAATTCCCCGTGCTATACAGTGGGATCCTATTGCCCATCCACTTCAAATGCAACAGTTTTCATCTACTAACCCCAGACGCCCAATCTGTCCCCCTCTCTCCCCCTCCCCCACTTCCCCCTGACAAACACAAGTCTTGGTTGCCATTTTTTGAAAACACTTCTTTGTGGAAAGACATCCGTGCTCAGACCACTTTTTCTATTCTCTTAGCTGCCTGTTTTGTTTTGTTTTCCATATTTAGGATTCATTAGGTTTATCTAAGGTAAGTCCATTGACAAGGCTGAGAGGAGGATGAAAATCAGGGAAGCAACATGAGAACAGCAAGCTTGAGTATTTAAAAGTGTCAATCCTTCTTACTCTTTTCCTGGGTCTGCCACTTTCTGTCTGTGCGACTTTGGGACCCATTGTGCCCCAGTTTCCTCATCTGTAAAACTGAGATTATAACAGGGCTAACCTCAGGGAGTTGTAATAAGTTACTATTTGTTAAGTGTTTAGAGCGTAGTCTGGCACATCGCAAGCATTCTCTAAACGTCCCCCATCTTTATTCATACTCAACACCTGAGGTGTTGAGCTGGGCCTTTGGCAGGAGAATGATTCTTCATATCAACACCACCATCACATATTATTGAAAAGATTTTAGTGTGAATGGGGCTAATTGACACCCAAACTTCCCCTCCACTGATATCTCTTCTCTTTTCCCCAGGCTCAGTTTGTTCCTTTATCTATTCTAAACTACCCCACCGATAACTTATCATGTTACTGCTCCCTCAGGGGAATCTGTATTTTAACAAAGATCAAAACCTTAAGTGAAAAGATGTCACTTGGTGGAATTTCGGAAGGTGAGGGTGGAAGGATATTTCTAAAACCACTCCAATCACAATCCCTGCCCCCCACAGTGTGGTTGCTTCATTTGTCTACCAGTGAGGCTGACTCTGGCAGGAAATCACTTGCACTTTTCACTAATTAAGGTCCCCACTCTCCTGAATCTTGGAATCTAAAAAAGAGCACTTGGATCCAGAGTGATAATAAATCAAGTAGCTCAGTCAAGCTCAGTGATGTGGACTGAGTTACCCCCCTGTCCCAGGTATTGGCTGGGGGTGGGGGGACACAGGTGGAGCAAGAGATGTTGTTTGGCTTTAAGAACTTCATCATTTATTGGAATGGGCAAAACACATCAGATAGTGACAAGGAAATGTGTGTGAGTAAAAGGAAAGGAGGTGTGTTGATGGAAGAGAGCCTGAGGAGTTTATAGGACAGGAACGATTCTCAAGAACCTGAGAGTGTTGAAGGTCTTCCAAAAGGGTTAATTGTACACTCCCTGGAGCCTGAGGTATGGACTGGAAGTGACTTAGCCCAACCCTTTCTAGCTGGATGATTAACCAGCACAGGGATCTTCACTGGAGGGAAATGGGAGCTGAGTATTGATGACTCATTCTCATCTATTTGACATCATCTTCAGATTTTCATTTAACTTTTTCCTTTCACATCAGACACCCCTCATTCTTGGGTGGTCTGCCATGCCGCTTCCTGCCAAGTCCCAGCTACTTTAGGTGGAGGACTGGATCTTATTTCAAAAGAAGAGGGGAAATTGAAACCAGAAATGCTTTGTGATTAACTTTAAGAGATTTTTTTTTTTTTTTTTTTCTCCAGTACAGGGTTCCCAAAGCCGATATCTCTAGGGCATGTTTTCTTCTTTCCATTTTTCTTTCTTTCTTTGTGTGTGTGTGTGAGAAAGTTAACCATTCAAAATGGAAGTCTTTTTATAATTCAATCTAGTTATGCAAACATAGCCCATTGATGTTAACAAATAGGGACCAGATGCAAATAATCTGCTCAAGCATAACATGGAATAACTAGCAGGAGCTAAAGCAAACTGTCTGTCTCCCCACCACCCTATTACCTCATAAGAATTCCTTCCATTTGGAAATGAGCAAGAGGAAAAGGAGGAAAAAAGGGGGCTATTAAGATGTTTCAAACGATTTTAAAATGACAGCAGTAGAGTTGCTTGGATTTCACAAGACTGCCGTGTAAACTGAAGTAATTTCAGAGTTATGTGAAATTAGACCTGCATCCCCTAAGAAAGGTTAGGTACCTCCATCTCTGGAAGGATAAATTAATTACGTCAGGAAAGCAGATTCCAAGTGGAGGACACTAAGTCAGTGATTCATAGCCAGGTGTGCAAAAGAAGACTTGGTTCTGTACATTTCACTGAACAGGGCATCACTGAATATAATGAAGTTTTATGACATCCCCTGGGGCACTGGCTGTTTTAACTGTTCTGAATAGACAGCCCAGCAATTGTTGGGTGAGGCCTAACACAGGGAATCCTAGAATGGCAGTGGTGCTGTCATTTTCTGTAGAGAAGAAAGTTTCATTTGAGCAAAAGAAGTTAGGTAGAATAAACCAGTTCTTAGCAAGTCCCCACACCTCTGAGCTGGCTACCACTGCTGCCTGATTTTCTCAGCATATGCCACTGCCTTATAGGTAGTGGCTGTTTGACCAAGAGGCGGAATCTCAACTAGTGGAGTGGGACAGATCTTCTTTTAGAACAATTCTTGAATTTTAAGGCTTTTTTTTTTTTTTGAGGGGGGCAGGGTCCAGGACTGGGTTCTGTGAACCTTCATAGATGGCAGAGAATAAGATAAAATGTAGGCCAAAAAAAAAAAAAAAAAAGAGAGAGAGAGAGAGATAGCAATTCTTCAAGTTAAGAAAAGTCTCCAGAGAAACATTTGGGTGAAATCTTCTCATTTTAGTTCTGTGACTGATTAGACACAAACCAGAAAATGCCCAGAAGGTGCTTCGTGAATGTGGGTGGAATGAATGTTGACCAAAACCCTGAAGCTCCTTTCTTGAGATTCTCCAGAGCTTGGATGTTATTGACAGGAAGTCCTTCTTGAAGTCAACCTCAAGTCCTTCTCTAGCAACTTTAGCTCTTTTTCTCCCTTCTTGCTCTGAGGAAAAACAGGGAAGATACTGATATTGCTGTTCTTACATCTCTGTTAAATTTGTGCATATTAAACCTGCCCTCAATCTTCCATATTGTGGAGTAAATAACCCCTATTTTGTAAGCTTTTCCTCATAAAAAGCAATTACACAAACATTCCCATGTGCCCATCTTAAGAATCACAGATATTTAGAAAATAGCATATGACCATGTAGACATAGCCACACTGAGATAAATAATGTGCTTCATTCATAAAGAGCTCGATTCCTGTGAAATCCCTGCATCCTGGGTAGTTGGTGGCAGCGCCGTAGGTTTCTGTCTTTTCTCTTGAGCCTGGAAGGAGGTGATGAGCAAGACTAATAAGATGCAGCCTCACACTGATTAAATGTCCATTTTCTTGGGGAAATGGCTGACAGGAGCAGGATAAAGCTGTGAGGAAGCTTGTAGCAATTTCCCAAACCCACCACTACCAGTGAGCTTTATTTGTGTGCTTAGAGCTATTATTAGTGAAACAATGGCTGGAAAATGTACCAGGGAGAAAACTAAGAAATGACAGACCTGTTTTTAAAAAGTAAGAGAAAAGCTTCTTTTGTTAAGTTTTTGAAAGCAGAAAGTTTCATTCTAGCAGGTTACATCATTCAGCTGTACACCTAGTCAAGGAAGGTGAACTGGCAGAGTGAGCTCCACTTATTTGCATGCGGGCTCTGGTCTGAGGGGCCACTGCCCACATGGAAGCATGAGCTCAAGGCTCTCCACTAGGGAAGAAAAGTGTGGGGCTGGCCTTAAAATCCTAAATCCATCTGTGTCCATGCTGGTGGGGCGGAGAGGGTATGTGATGGTGAACAGAGGGAAGCTGTTGTTTTTAGAGAGTGGTGGAAAGGACTCTGGCTAGGCCTGTGCTTTCCAACACAGAGGCTACTAGCCACATGTGGCTACTGCTCTGACTGAGATGTACTCTAAGTGTAAAATACGCACCAGAGCCCAAAGAATTACTATGGGGAAAAGAAGAATGCAAAATACATCATTTATCATATTTAAGATCAACTACATGTTGAAATGATATTCTGGATAGATTGGACTAGATAAAATATATGATTAAAGTGAATGCCACAACACCAGTGGACCTTGAAAACACAATGCTAAGCAAAAGAACCCAGACACAGAAGCCTACCATTGTATGGTTCCACTTATGTGAAATGGCCAAGAGGCAAATCCATACATATAGAAGGTAGATGGTTGGTTGCTTAGGGCTGGGGTTTTGGAGGGCAATGGGAAGTGAGTGCCAGTGGGTATGGAGTTTCTTTAAGGGGTGATGAAAATGTTCCAAAATTGATTGTGGTACTTGTTGTACAACTCTGTGCATACACTTCAAATGGATGAAATGTATGGTATGTGAATTATATCTAAATAAAGCTGTTTAAAATAAACATTTGAATGCAATTTTTTTTTTACCTATTTAAACTTTAAAAATGTAGCTACTGGAAAATTTTAAATTATGTAAGTGGCTGTCATTATATTCTGTTGAATCTGTTGGGCTGAGGGGACTGAGGGTGAAGACCACCCAGGGCTAGTTGTACCCAAAATGAAGGTCATAAGCATTGGGCAGAAAAGCAGCCAGAAGTGGTCAGATTTGGTGGAGGGCAAGGAGGAGTGAGGGCTGAGGAGAACCTGGCCTGGATGGTTGGGTGGTTTTGAGGATAAGGATGGAACTCCAGGATTGGGGCAGGTGTCTGCACCTCATGTCAACACGGGACTGAGGGCAAAGTAGAATTTCTGGCCCTTAGGCAAAGAGGGGGCATCACACTTGGTCACCTCTCTACAAGAACTCTTATCAGCCCAGCCCTGCCTCACACAACTGGCTGCCCCAGCTGCCCCTGACCAGGGTCCACACCTTGACCCACCTATAATACATTTGCGTACTTGGAACCTAGCCTTGCTACAGCAGGCAGACTGGGAAGCTCTGGCCTGGTCCTGGGGGATAGAAACTTTGTCATGAAATATTGCCAGAGGAGCTTTTCTGGTCTGCTTATGAAATGCCATAAACAAACCCTAGAGTTGGTTGGAGGCTTGGCTGGATGCAACATAAAGGGAAGCTCTGGTTGCCTTCTTGGCATCCTCTCCCTAAACCAGGTTTCTTTCCAATTCAGTACCCCTCCCCTTCTAAAAAAAGCACAACAGTATTTCAAAGGACACAGCTTGTGAATGATGGTAGGGAAGGCCCACTTAGGGTCTCCTAAAAGGAAGGATCCCAATAGCTTATCTCTGGAGACCAGAGAGATGCTTGTACTGAAGGGTAGGGTGGGGTGAATCAGCTGGAGGTATTGTAACCCCAAAGGTCTAGTTTTGAAGTGGCGGTGGGGGGTCAGGAGGCAGTCAGTACCCTAGAAAGGGGAGAGAAAATTAAATACTCTGCACTTGGCAGTGGCTGTTTAAATTTTAAAATTGCAAAGTGAGTGTTTGACGCTATTTTGTGTCTTATCCAAGCTATGTCCTAAAATTTGCTCCCGCTGCAGTTAACATCAATTTCTCTCACAAGTGACCGGGCATTGGGTTTCAGTGGACAGAGTGGGTAGCGATCAGAGAATGTGGGGTAGACAAAGTCCATGAACCTAAGAGTATTGTCTGGGCAGAGTAAGAGCTCCTGTTTTCTTGTTCTGTAACAGCAGAAAGTTAACTGTGTTCAATGAAGGCACAGGAGACACAGAGGAGAGCATCTTAGGTATGACTGTAAGCTCCTGAAGGGCAAGATTATGATTTATTGTCTATATCTTCACCATAGGGACTGGCACATGATAAATACTCAAGGAATATTTGTAGCATGGATGGAGGGAGGGAGGGCAGGATATGACACAGTAGATAATTAACATTTCTGTCATGTAATGATTTAGCATTTGGGGCGGTGGATGATGAAGAAGAAGAACTTGAAAGATTTCACTTATGTGACAGGAAAATAAATTCTGAAAGTATTAAACTAAAACATATGACAGCGTATCGCATGTTTGGTTTTGTCAACTATCTAGCTTTTCCGAAGAATGCTTAGATATGTTGTATAAGAGTATGGGTAGAAAGGGCAAAAAAATGCCTAGAATTACAGCTCATGGGCCTCTCTCTCTCTCTCTCTCTCTCTCTGGATCTTGGAAAATGCAAACCACTTAGGACTGGACGAATGACTTCATGATGATGTTGTCAGGGCCCTCAGAATAAATATTGCCTTTTCCATTCCCACTGCTGGTACCACACAGTGCAGCTGGCATATTGTCAAGAGGCTGAGATCTCATTCTTATCTTCTGAGTCAGGCAGCATAAGTTGGTGGAAAATGTGCTCAAAAAGCATTTGAATCCTTCATCCCTTGTCCCTGCAAGGTGAGACAATCCTTTCTGACCAAGGAAGGATCCTATCCTATAATTGGCTTTTTGTGTTTGGGAGTTAGCGATCTATATCTTAAGGTATTTAAAAGTCAGGATACAGAAAGAGTTTCTATCTCCTGATAGTTCTATAACAGAGCTTAAAATGCTCATATGGAATACTAGAGGGCAGGGAATTCAAAGGAAACAAAACCATGGGGTATTTTCAGATTGAACTTAGATCTCTAAAAATTTTGTGAAACTCTCTAATGTGGTCTGAGGCACGCCACTAATTGAGGTGGACATGACTCTGGTAGGGTGAGCTAGAAAGCTGGATTCTTTGAAGAAGGTAACTTCTTCAAAGAATGTGCAGGTGCAGGTGCAGCTGGGTGGGAGCCCCTGGCACCAGGACTCCTTGTAATGGGTCCAAATCCCTGGTGACCATCCTCCTTGACCCAAGTCACTTCTGCTCATGAACCTGTGCTATGACTCACAGGCAGCCAGTGGCAGCTGAAAGGAAATGATGTGGCAACTGTGTCCGAAGACGATGGTTAAAACGTTGGAAACAGAAAATTCATTTAAAAATATGCCGTCGTATTTTACAAAGGCTGTGCAAGATTTAAAAAGCATGTTTAGCATTCCAAGTATTTTTCCTTCTGTGTCTTTAGAGACTAGCTCTGAGAATGATTTTTTTTGTTTATTTAACATTTAATCAAAAGAGACGTGGACCCCACCAGCTTTTGAAAAACAGCTTCAGTAGCACTGCCTCTATGCATTCAGTTTGAGGAGAGAAACTTCAACCATACGGAGAACTTGATGTCTTTAATATGTACTAAAAGATCAGCTGGTCTAACTTTACAGGGCTAATAAAAGGGAAGAATTTTCCTGTGCTCAGGTCTTTTATGAATTATAAATAACCATTCACTTTGGAAGATAGCACATCATAAATTTTTTTTCACAAATATGCACAAATCCATTTTAAGATCCCAGAAAAAAAAGATGTTCAGAAGTCTCAGATGTACTCAGTTTTGATTTTGTGGGGAAACATGTTCTTTTACCATATGGACGCTTTTAAAGGGGCCTTCAGCTGGGGCTCAATAATGACACCCTAGTGGCTAAATAAGGGATTTCTTTCCTTCTAACATTATTTCTCTGTTATTAAAGGTGGAAAAACCTTCCACAAATAGCACACTATTAGAGTGCTTTAGGGGGTATCCTGGGAATCAAGGTTATGTGTCTGCTCCAGAAATACTGTCTGTAATTATCACTCCCTAGTGGTTCTGAGGATGCAGTCTTGGTGCTTTCATTAATTTCTTGATTCTACAAGTCTGAAGTGGTTGCCTGCTCTTGATACTCAATATTTTACAATAGGAGTTTTTGGGTTTTGTTTTTTTTTTTAGGGTCACAGGTCTCTCCCCCTCCCTTCCTCTCATAATAACCACTTCCTGGCCTCTTTTGTCTGCTAAAATAAAAGGTATGAAGACTAGACTTGAAAAGAAAAGAAGTCAGATATGAGATTCTTATAAACCCAAGCCTTTACCTTTTGCATTTATAGTCTGATATGAATGTTAAAAGATGGAACATTTAGATCTAACAAACAACCGAAGAGTGTCCACGGGTAAGACCAGCACATTGATTTTCCCCCAGCAATTGATTTATTTCCAAATATTCACAAAGTTGAAAGAATTCTACAGTGAAAATATACCCACCATTTAATTGTAGAGTCTACCATTAATATTTTGCTACTCTTGCTTTATCATATATTTATACATACCTCCTCCATTAATCCATGTTGCCTTTTTCATGCCTTTAAAAATAAATGGCAGGCATGAACCAACTTCCACCTAAAAACTTCAGTTCAATATTTACTTTTATTCTTTCAAAGTAAACTTAATATACCATGAAATATAAAACCTGAAGTGTATGTTTTCTGAGTCTTGACAAATGTATACCTGTGTACCCAAAGCCCTAATAAGACACAGAACATTACTGTTGCCCCAGAAATTTCCCTCCCACTTTCCCATCAATCCTCACCCCTATTTCCCTTTCCAGAGGCAACTACTGTTTCGATTTTTTCACCACAGATTCGTTCTACCTATTCCAGCATTTCATATAAAAATGGAATCAAATAGAATAAACTCTTCTATGTAAGACTTTTTTTTTACTTAGCATACTGTTTTTGAGATAGAGTCGTTCTGTGTGACAGTAGTTCATTCCTTCACATTGCTGAGTAGTATTCTACTGCATGACTCTACCACAGTGTATATGGTCACTCACCAGTTCTTAGACACCTGGGATGTATGCAGCTTTTGGCTATTGTGAATAAAGCTGTTGGGAAGATTCTTATACAAGGCTTTTTATGGACATATGCTTTCACTTCCCTTGGGAAAAACCTACTTGTATAGTTGCTAAATCACAGAGTAAATGTATGTTTAGTTTTTAAAGAAACTGCTATTCCTTTTCCAAAACAGATATACCGTATTCCCACCAATGATACAGGAGAGTTCCAGTCTCTCCACATCTTTGCTTGCATTTAGCATTGTCATCTGGTGAATGGGTGGTAATATCTTGTTGTGGTTTTAATTTCCACTTTCCCGATGGCCAAGAACATGCAACACATCATCATCATGTGATTATTTGCCATTCGTACATTTTTAGTGACATGTCTATTCAAGTCCTCTATCCATTCAAACAATTTCTTGGTCTTCATTACTGAGTAGGAGTTCTCTATACATTGTGGATCTCAATCTTCTGTCAAATTTTTTCACAAGTATTTTCTTCCAGTCCATGGATTGTCTTTTCATTTTCTTAATGGCCTCTTTTGATGAGAAGTTTTTAATTTCAACAAAGTCCAATGTATCATTTTTCTTTTATGGTTGTGGCTTTCACTGACCTAAACAAAGCACATTGATCTTAATAAAAGCTGTTCCCAAAAATCTATTTAGGCCTGTGGAAATTCAAAGTTTCACTGGTTCATTGTGATATCTGTGTTTACCTAAAAAAAGTTCACTTATATACATATTGTGAACAACTAAGGAAAAGCCAATGATCTGTCAATACTCACTTTCAAGGGCATCCCAGAGAATGAAGCAAAGACTAGACCTCCCTTTTCGCTATGCTTGATAATAACAAACCTTTCATTTTGATGGCTAGAAAGAGTCAACCACCAATAAAACCACCTGGTCACAGCCTTGTTGTGGAATCAAGTCAGCCCTTCTGCTTATGAGAACCACAAATGGCTTTTTACAAATAATAATATAAGTAAATGGCTTTTTATTATAACTTAATCATATGTTATTTTAAAAGTCCATTTTAAATTGTTTGAATGTATAGCATGAATGAATGAAATCTTACCCAGAAAGGCCTAAAAAAAAAGTCCAGGAGTTCCTGTCATGGCTCAGCAGTTAACCAACCCAACTGGTATCCATGAGAACATGGGTTTGATCCCTGGCCTCTCTCAGTGGGTTAAGGATCCAGCATTACTGCGAGCTGTGGTGTAGGTCACAGACATGGCTCAGATCCCATGTAGCTGTGGCTGTGTGGTGTAGGCCGGCAGCTGCTGCTCTGATTCAGCTCCTAGCCTGGGAAGCTCCATATGCCTCAGGTGCAGTCCTGAAAAGACAAAAAAAAAAAAAATTCACAGAGAGAGCCATGTGTCAGCAATGGCATGCGGTAAAATTAAGAGCAGGTTGAAGGTGCCTAGTAGACAACAAGAAAAATGAGAAAAGCAGGATTAGAGAAATAGACCAGCTGAAGGGATACTTCCCACCTGTTCTTAGGCTGCACACTAAAACTTTGCCCAAGATTTTACCCCAGACTCTTTGCCAACTCCTCTGCTTGTCAGTGAAGCCATTTGGTTTCTCCCTTTATTTTCTCCCTTTATTTCTCATTTTGACCAAAGTGACACTCAGTACAGACATAACATTTTGAAAAATGAAGTCACATCTTTTTCACCCTACCTTCATTGTTGTTCTGGCCTACTTTCTCTAAGACATTTTCTTGAGGGTGCTGGCTGAATGTGGTCTTTCAAACACCATGTTGACTCCCTTGAGTGTCTCTCCCTCTCTGATTTCACCTTCTTCTCATGATCATTAATGTTCTGCAACTGTTTATTTAGTTGTAGGTTATCCCCCGCCTTTTGCTCCTACTTTTTATTATTTAAAAACTGTGTTCCCTTTATTGGAGACTGTCATTCAGAAAGGAAAGGGATGAAACTTAAATGGATGACCTTTATTGTTTAATTGTAGGTTGAAATTAGCAGTCAAATTTTTGTTTTTCATTGATCTAGTAGGCCTGTATAACCTACCATTTTGGCTTCTGACTATATGATTTTCATTGGAATTTATCTTGAAATATAAACTGTGGAGAGAGAACACCAATTTCCAAAGCTCTGGGCAGTTCTAACCCTGGAGAATACTCACCGATGACTATGTGGGTATACCTGCCAATCCAGGCTAGGATCTACGATAACAATGACTTTCCTAGCCCACCTGTCCTCTTCCAGTTGCTTGATTGTGGAGAGTAGATGTGGGTGGTTATTTTTTCTGGCCTTCTGGATCTGTTCCTGAAGAGAACAGATAAGGTCAGGATAAGAGAAAGCTAGGTTCTGAGTTTGAAAAATCAAGTAGGACTTCAGAGCCTCTGAAGTAACGCTAGGCCCTAAGTGATTAATACATAAACATGACTGAAATAATCAGAAAGGAGAAATGAATAGAATTAAAGTCACAGACCCACATGATACCTGGCTATGCAAGTGGGTTAAATCACTTCCTAAGGTGTTGCCGACAGCACAAATATCTGCATTTAACATCCCATATACAATAACAAAAACAAAATGAACCCCAAATACTCAGTTTCCTTCCCTTTAGAATAGTGATTCCTGCTAGTATAGTGTCTCCATTAAGACACAGAGGATCTTGGCAAAATGAGCTAGTAGGTCCCACTGGTCTGTGTGGGTTAAGTGGGGGAGTTGGATGGGGAGGGTTGTGAAGCCATACTTTCTGTAAGGTGGTCCTGTTGCCAGTCTTCTTCACAATCATTTTCTCCTTATACATGTTCTTCTTTATACCAATGAAGTGGAAGGTGAAACTGTCCAAAACTCAGTCTTGGAATCTTATTTTTTCTCATTTTGTTCTACTTCAAAATGTATATAAAGTAAAGTGCAGAATCCCAAAGCACTGTTTCAGTCTGAAACTGAGCTCAAGCTCCTCAGCTTGAATGTAGGGTCTTTCATGAGCAGAAGAGTCTGGCTTGGAAAGGGGAAATGAGTAATAGAGGATAGGACCCATGAGAAACATACATTGATGTATCTTCCTTCCTCCTCTTGCTTCCTTCTTTCCTCCCTTCCTTCCTCCCTCCTTGCCTCTCTTCCTTCCTTCCTTTCTTCCACTAGTATTCTTGCATAGCTGCTCCATCTTTCAAAGGAACAGGTCTGAGAGCAAAGAGGGAGACATGACATGAAATGGAAAAAGACTAAAAAATTTTCCTTGTGACTGAATAAAAACTGACAGTAAAAATGCTAAAGTTTGGTGATTATATCGATAATTGAATGGGAAATCAGCCCTGTATAGAAACTTAATTTACTTTTCAGACAAGATAATTCTGTTTGCTTTTGATATATTACCAGAGTTCTGCAGGAACATCTGGCTGACTGGCAGTTATGTTTTCAAAGTGGAGAGTTCAGCCACTGCTACCATCAAGTATGTTCTAACTTCCCTTAGTACCATAAGATTTATCTGAACCTCAGAATATCTATGATCATGCAAGATCCACAATTCCCTTCTAGCTGATGTTTGTCTTTCATTTGCTTCCTAATTAGCATTCAGCTTTCAGCCCAAGAATACACTGCCAAAAGCATAACGTCTCCCTCAGCGGTGACCCCTGTTGTCATCCTTCTAAAGTGAATTCATAGGACTGTTGTGATTTTTGACTTCGAATTGTGGTACTAGGTCTGTGAGTGTTTAGTTGACATTACGTGCGCGCCTCTCTCGTTTCCTGTTTTTAAGGGCTGCACTTAATTTATTTGAAAGGGTGGAATATTTTAAATTACAATTCAGCAGTTTTACTAAGGAAGGCTGTAAAACACAATGAGCAAGGAGTTTTACTTCCTCCTTACAATTGCTACTCCCTGTTTTGAAATCTTGATATCCTCCAATCAGTGGGAATGACTTTAACTTGGGCTGTAACATTTTTGAAGAGCAACCATGCCAGGGCTGGAGCTGTCGAGGGGCATGGGACTTCTGCACACTATAATTCCATTTTTCCAGACACCTTATTAGTACCCAGAATGTGTCTGCCTGTGCTTGATAGTGCTCTATCACATTGAGTTCCCCTCCCCCAAGCACAGCTTTTGGATTGGTTATGGAATACAGTTGCTCAGCCAATCAAGTGAAACCTTTCTCCTGCAACCCTAGCAACTCCTGACAATGGTTATTGACAAGTTGCTAGCAAACCTGACAAATACCAGCCATTGACAATGATCCCCATGGAGGGCAAACAGGGCTGTTCTCACCCACAGAGCACTTTATGTGGTCCCAAGAGTTAGTGGTTTGTACTAGACCTGCAAAGACAGAACCTACATGTGGAGGCAGAGGCTTGCACCGAGTGCCCTACCCCTATTTGCTGTCACTCCCGCCAAGCTGACGTCAGTTGGTCAAAGCCAGTGTTGGAGCAGGGGATCTATGAGGCAGGGGAGGGTCCTGTTGTCTCCCATACCAACATAACCCACACACCAACCAACCCCCATACCTACCAGAGTCTTTTCAGTGCTTGGAGAAATAGCCCACATAAAACTGTAGCTCCAGAGTCATGCTTCTGTGAGGCTAATTTGTCCTTTAGGGCAGGGCAAGAGGAGAATTTTCTGAGGGTGGCAAAATACCTGGCTGTGTCCCCAGTGGCACCTTTCCAAGCCTTCCAGCTATGCATCTTTACCTCCCAGCTTGACTCTGAACCCTGCTGAGGTGCAGTTGTCTGCTTCACCTGCGGGCACATTGGGACGCTCCTCTCAGGACGCAGTTGGACCTGAATAAGCTCTCACCTCTTTCTGGGAGGCTTTGAAACTGAGGGATCTGAAGGCAGATCTGGCAGAGGCTGGGGTGGGGTGGGGGTGGGGTACAGAGGATAAAAAGAGGAACTGCCAAGAACATGCACAGACAATTCATAGGCAAATGCATGTTCCCACAAAGACATAATAGCTGTGTGTATATGATACCCTCCTGAAGTCCCCTTACATGATCATTCCAGTTAGTCTAGCCACCTTGGAGGCATATTGCAAACCCTGGTTGAGTAATCCATTGTGTGGTGATTAGCTGTTAATGAAGCTGAAAATACCTAAATCATCCAACAAGGAGCCTGAATTAATTTTTTATGGTTACATTGCTAGAAAATTTGGTGTCATGACAAAGACAGACCTGGGCATATATAGAGATATTTGCACACACAGATAAACTTAGGCAAGAGGAACAAAGGTGGAACAATGTGGGGGAAAGGAAAAAAAAAGAAAAAAGAACTTCAAGGAGAGCCATGAGGTGAAGAGCGTGAAAGCCGAGGTAACATTGTGAAATTAGTAAAGTTCATTCAACACCCTCCACCTGCACCCTAGCAATCCTCTCCCTATTAGCACCACCCTGTAGGGCCTGTCCTCAATTTAATTTTCTATGGGAATTGGCAGAGGGGTTGACACTGAGTCCATTTAACTAATCCCTTGGGATTGTACACTGATAATGACCAAGTCTTTGCCTTTCAGGGGATATTGATGTTTTTCTTTTTTTTTCTTTTTTAGGGCTACACCCACCTCATATGGAGGTTCCCAGGCTAGGGGTTGAATTGGAGCTGTAGCTGCCGGCCTATGCTACAGACACAGCAATGCCAGATCCGAGCCACATCTGCGACCTACACCATAGCTCATGGCAACGCCAGATCCTTAACCCACTGAGGGAGGCCAGAGATCAAACTGGCAACCTCATAGTTCTTAGTTGGATTCGTTTCCGATGTACCACAACAGGAACTCCAGGTATTGATGTTTTTCGAAGGGGGCTTATGAAAATCCAAAAGAACTAAATCTCTAATGGTTGAAATGAGAAATGAGAGGGATATCTTCAGTCTGGAGACTTGGCCTTGCTCAAATGCACTTTTAAGGTAGAAGCTTCCTCTGGATATTCCTAAAGCCAGAATTTCAGGCAAGGAAAAGTAGTGAGAATGGGGTGGGGAAGTGTGATGGGGAGCATTCTGTCCAATGGATGCTCTACGGGAGGATGATGCCTTGGATAGTTCAGAAGAGGCAGCAGACCAGGCAACGACACAGAAACAAAGCAGGAGTTAGTGTTAGAGAATCACCCATATCTGTCCTTCAGGGAACTTAGAAACTTTCTAGTGACATGAGATATGGAAAATTACAACATAGGATATTCTGTGTGTTAAAAATCAAGTCTTATATAGCCAGATACACACACATAGGTTCTAAGTTCAAAGTCTAAAAGAAATAAAGCCATTCTGAGAAGATACAGAAGTGTGAGGATATTTGCCTCTTCAGGAAACAAGTAAATTATTTTCTTCCTTTTCCAGATTTTTCAAAATTTTCAGTTACTACTGAGCAAGTTTTCTATGAAGAACTTAATTAGTAGGCCTAACAACTATTCAGACTACAGCCATTAAGACTATAGAACAACAACAACAAAAAGGCAACATCTAATGTTTATTTCTTGCTCTGGCAGTTAAGAAATTTTTATCTACCTATGAAATAGTGAAAGAAAAAATGAAAGTGACCATGTTTATACTATGGTTCTTCGTAACTTAATTTTCCCGTGTGTCAGGAAGAACTAATAAAATATCAGAAATGTTATGAAGGTGCTTAGAGGAAAGAAGGTAAAGGTTCTTAGAGCTAATCGTTCATGCTCAGCAATTTGAATTTGTCTTAAGGATAAATCCAAGAGGCTACATCTGGGAAGGGGCACATATGTCTTCGATGTAACAGTTTGGAGGTGGGGTCATTCCTGGCAGAAAGCAATGATTGGCACATTACAGACACAAAAATATTTATTGATGTCACAGAAGCATTGCCTCCAAAAAAATATTCTCTCATTTCACAAACCTGATAAAAAGGGAGAAACTCTAAAACCCCAAAGAGTGGATATTTTCCCCCTCTTAATCTCTAAGAGATCATTATCTCCATGGCAACCAGAAAAATGGAAATTACCAAAACTTGAGACAAACCCCAGAAAAATAGAATTAACAAAGGACAAATATTATAGGGAGCATGTATGGTAGTATGGCAAGGTTTTTGAAATTTGTCTGAGAAGATTTTCTTATTTCTTTGCTTGGAATAATGCCACAATGTCCAGAATGTAGTGGTAATAGCTTCAGAGCATGCAGCCACATGTTTGTTGAATAAATTTTATTCTATTCTTGAAAGAGAAGAAGAGACCCATGGGCCTTGGCAGTGGTCATGTGAAAGTGAGATGTTGGCAACTGCTCTCTTGGAGGGCCATGATGTTAACAACAAGGAGGAGGCCAGTCTGGCTGAAGTGCCCTTGCTCCCTCCCTTCCATGGAATGAACAAATATTTATTGAGCACCTACTATTGTCTAGGTAGTCTGTCCTATACACAACTAAACGAAAAATTACAACTCTGGAAGGATTCCTAGAGGAAGTACATTAACTACAAGAGTGTGTAATAGGCATAGCTGACCTGTCAGAGCGGCCAGGGCTTCCTAAGGAAGTATGATTAAGCTGAGTAGGAGGAAAGTGATTGCTGGGCCTGGGGAGGGAGAGCATTCCAGGCAGTGGGAACTCTTGGGCGAAGGCGCTCTGGGGGAAGTGAGCCTCAAGTGTTCAAGGAAGTGAAAGCAGGCCTGAGCAGCCTGTGCTGGCTGAGCCCCAGAGAGTGAGCAGAATGCACTTGGGGCAAGGCCAGCTGGAGAGGTGAATAAGACTCAGCTCATTCCAGTGTACAGCCTTGAGTCTTACAGAGCAGGCTTGTTGAGGATTTTGTTCTCTAACCCGCCTCACTCCAGGGTGAACTCAAGCTGAAACAGTAATGCATGACAGGCCCCTCTTATATGTGGTCTCAGAATGGCAGCTTCTGGTTCATCCGAAATCCATCAGGATATTGTCATAAATTCCAAATGTGAGCCACCAAGCCTCGAAGGATTGTAATTTTATGAAGACTTCAAACCTAAATCGTACTTGAGATGTTTTATGTATGATCATTCAATAAGCATCTCAGATCCATCATTATGAATTTCAATGATCATCATATATTTGCCCCTCAGAAGCCAGAGTTTGATCATCTAATCTCCCCTTTATCTGGGACTTACCTGGGACCCAGGAAGTCTGCTAGAAGCCAAAGAAATGTGACAAAGATTGTATATTTTAACCAGAGGGTATGTTCTAATTAAGAACTTAGTTGATTCTTATTTTACATGTAATTCTAACAAGTGGGTTTTTTGGTTCCAAAGCCACAGCAAATGGGAAGCAATAATTCAGAATGGGAGGAGGGATGGGGTTATATGACAATAATTAAAAGTAACAGGGAACAGCACAGCTGTGGAGGAGGAGACCCAAAAAAATTAGCAGAAAAAAAGACATAAAAAGTAAAAACAAAATGGAAATAAGAAAGAAAGGAAGAAAGAAGGAAAGAAAGAATGAAAGCAATCTGGAGCTTTTAGTTATGGACAAACCATCTCGCATGCTTTAGTGGATCATGACAACATCATCATGGTTATAGTGAGACCTTATGCTTAAGGAGTCAAGGAAGTCATATTTTAGACTACAGAGTTAAGGTTTTTAAAAGAGTTTTGAGGGAGTTCCTGTTGTGGTTCAGTGGTACTGGTGTCCATCGTATCCACACCACTGCTATCCATGTGGATGCAGATTTGATCCCTGGCCTTGTTCAGTTAAGGATCCGGCATTGCCACAAGCTGCAGTGTAGGTTGCAAATGTGGCTCTGGTCTGGCATTGCTGTGACTATGGCATAGGCCATCAGCTGCATCTCCAGCTCAACTCTTAGCCTGGGAACGAACTTCCATGTTCTGTAAATACAGCCCTAAAAAGCAAAAAAAAAAAAAAAAAAAAAAAAAAGTTTTGGTAATCAAAAGCAAATTTTCAGTTATTTGGGAAAATTGTCTATTCATGAATTCAAGATGGTTCTTTTTGTGTGTGTGTGTTTTTGTCTTTTTAGGGCTGCATTCGCAGCTTATGAAGGTTCCCAGGCTAGGGGTTGAATTGGAGCTGTAGCCGCTGGCCTACAGAGCCACAGCAATTACCAGATCTGAACCGTGTCTTCGACCCACACCACAGCTCATGGCAATGCCAGATCCTTAACCCACTGAGCAAGGCCAGGGATTGAACCCACATCCTCATGGATGCTAGCTGGGTTTATTAACCACTGAGCCACGATGGGAACTCCTCAAGATGGTTCTTATAAAGGTTCTGCATTACCATGGTTTCATTGCAGTGTAGGTCTGTAGAGGTGTTAGTTAATATTGAGTTCAGGTTGAAAAAATATCTGACATATCAGCTTTGGCTGAGACTGCTTCATTTCACAAGTTATTTAATTCTGGGTTTGAACGAAGTCATTGGAAGTGACACTTTCATATCTTTATTGTCATGATGCTACTCTTGATAAGGAATGAGTTCTTGACTATTTAAAAATATCGTAGGTGATAAAATGCCCTTAATAAATACATTATAAGTTTGGCTTTCACATTTTTAACTTTAATTTTCATGCTTGTCTCTTAAATGCAAATAAATCTTCATCTAGGCATAAGGTGCCCCCTAAAGTTACTTAGTTGTCTGAATTGTATGTCTTTACTTCCTCCTGATGGGAATAAGAATGAATGAAATACTGTTTGACCACTTTGGAAAGTGCTCATGCTATATGTTTATCACAGGATTTGGGAGATGACATTCTTTTCTGGAACTGCATCATTCGTACATGCCAGAGCATCTTTTGTCTCCCTAGAGAATAGGTTCATACTGTAGCATTTAATATCATAAATGTGTTTTCATCCTGCCACGGCACCTACCAGAGATATCTGTAAAGAGTGAACTGACAGACTGATGCAATTTTGAGGAAATCATTCATTTCCTGTTATGATTTTTCCATAGTGCTGCTTTTTAATTGTTTAAAATTGTTTTAATTGTTAAAAATTATTGACACAGGTAAATAAATATGGAAGTAAATATTTTTTATGTTATTCAATTAAATAGTATTCTTGTGTCTATCTTGTGATAAGCTTAACAAAATACTTACGAAAAAGTTACAGTTATTAAAAAGGGAAAAGATTACAAGTTACAATTAATTGTAGCACTTTCTATTTCTTTTGGCTATCACTATGTTCTAAGCCATGTTGGAAGCCTGTTAGACATTTTAGTTCTGAGGTGGTTTCATTTGATGAGACATTCTCTATTGCACTTTGGATTGGAATGAATAGCAGAATAATACTCTGGTCAGTTTTCACATACTGAAATTGTACACAGACTATATTTACACTAAAATATTTTTGCGAAAAATTAACAAGAGTAGATCACCTAATATTTAACAAAAGCTAACACCTTTTACCTCTGGAGGGAGGAATTATTGTCCAAATTATAAAATTTGAAGCAAATTAATTTATAAGCAGTTGCCAACCTGATTTTTTGTATATGTTGAAGATGTAATGATTTATTTTTCAAAACTCCGGATTGCAACTTTGAACGCTTTTGTCTTAAGAGAATACACTGTTCTTAGATATCTCTCAGATGGAAAAGATTGGTTGGTTGGTTGACCTGTGGTTGAATACACTTTCCTACAATTATAGAAAACTCGATAAGGGTAAATTTTAAGGAATGAAACTGTGGAATAGTTAAGTGATAATATGGCCATGGAATTATGATGTTTCCCAATTTGCTTATTCTGAAGAATTATCCAGGGCATACATTAAAAACAGATTCCAAGTCTCACCGTAGCCTTCTCCAGGAGAAAGGTAAAGGAAATCTGTATTTTAAACAAGTACACAGGGCTGTTCTTATGATCTAGCAAGTTGGGGAAATACTGGATAATGGGAAAAGTTCTCACTTTATCATTAGACAGACTGAACTTGAATCCCTGCTTGGCCAGATTAGAGCTAAATAAACTTTGGTGAATTTCCCTGAGCCTCCGCTTCTTTATTTGTTTCTTATTTAGGGGGAGGGGAGACTCCAAATGAGTTATTGCTTATAAAGGACCTAGCACTGTGTCTGCACCCAGTCCCTTAACAATAATAGTGAAATATTAGTGGTTTGATTTTTCTGGAACTTAACAAAGTTAAAATGGATCAGATTTTCCCCTTCCTCAAAGATGGAGCAATTGTTTTAAATTGATGAATTCTGCGTTGATCATTACCTGCCCACTTTTTATTTTGCCCAATAATCTATTCGGTGGAAATGATTGACCAGGGAAATTCTTTCGGCACTCTTCCCTGTTATTGGACACTTTGCCCTGATGAAGTGTCATCTCCGATACCTCATTCTTCACTCTTTTTTAGCCACATAGAATTCTGTCATTCCACTGAAGGGGAGACTAATGCCTAATTCATAGGCTAACTACTCTATTTTAGGTTTTTCTTCCTCTCTAAACAACTTAATTTTATCCCAGGAACCATAATTGGCTTTGGTTATAATATAAAAAGTATATCCTAGTGTGAGGAAAAGCATGGAAATGGAAATAACTTTGTGTCTATCTTCGAATGACCTGAGGTTCCTTAGATCTAACCTGATTCTCATGCCTTGGAATCTTCCCATTAATGGCAAATTATTCTCTTAATTAGCTGAGGTGACTAGCAATAGTGATGAGGCCAAGCCACTTTCTTTCTGCTGGCCTCCTCTTAAGTGCTGGGACTGTGTGAAGTTCTTGTCACCAACGGGTAGTTTTCAACCTTGAGGGTGAAGAAGACTCATGTGGGGAGTGAGTGTTAATTTCTGGTTCCCAGCTCCAAAATTGTGTGTTGTGCTCTGGGGCATTCTAAGGAGGTATCTTAGAAAACCACTGCTCTAGGAATTTGATACATCCCTACTGAATTTAATTCAAAGTTTTATGGTTAGATTAAAGACGGGTAAAGGAGCCATGATAGATGTCTGGCTGGGACTCCACTGTTGCTTTTGAATAAATTCCTTATCTATCCATCTACTGATGCATCCAACTGCAAAGGGCAAGGTGCTTGGTGTGGTACTGGGGGAGAGGGTCGTCTCTCTTCTTTGTGGCTATGAGTTTAGCATCTGGGAGTCCTATTTATGAAGTCTGCCTAAGAGCCTAGCTCCTGACCACACTGGCCGATGTGGTGTGGTGTGATACGATATGATGAGTCACTGCATTTGGGAAGTTGCAGACTCTCTGTACTCTGATTTCCTACCATTGCCTAATGGTAAACATTGGAGCATAACCAGAGGCCTCTAGCCCTGATGTGGTCCCTAGGGTAGGGGCCTCTTTGAAAAGGGCAATTATAATTTAGTAATAATTTCTTTACACACTAGAAAAAAAAAACCCATTGTAAATATCTCAAAAATGAGACGTGGCAAAAGTATCAGCCAAAGATCACATAATGTCACTTACTTCTCCCTTGGCTCATGAGCACAGCTGACCTCTGGGGAGACAGAAGCCTTGCAGTGCAGTGTTAGGCACTTGGGACTGCAGAGATGGCTAAGGCGTAATCCCAACCCTTGAGAATTTCTAACCAGGGAAGAGAGAGAAGATGAATGTCTCAAGCAAGTGTAAACATAGCTGTGATGCTAGGCAAAACGGTATAAATGTCACAAGAAAGATCCAAAATGTTAGAGGGGCTTGGGGAGTGAGAGATCACATATCCAGGTAGATTTTCCCAGAGGAAGTGGCATTTGAGCCAGTCCTTAAAGGGTAGGAATTTGACAAGTCACAAGGGAAGAGAGAGAGAGGTTATAGGTAGTAGGAACGTTTTGAACAAATGTGCAGAGTGGGAAGGTTGGGATGATGTCTGAGGAACAGGGAGAAGTCCTGATGGGACGTAATAGAATTCCTGTTGAGGAACTGGAAGTTCTGTGAGATTTTAAGTAAAGATGAGGCTGGAAATTTGGGTTTGGTCAAGATCATATCTGAATTTGGACTTTTCCTAGTAGGTGGTAGGGAGTCATTTAGAGGGACATGAGCAGAAGGGTGACACAACGAGAATTACACTTTAGGAAGCACAGCAGCTGGGTGGAGGAGGATTTGCAGGAGGAAAGGTTATACAGACATTTCAGTGAGGAGGCTGTGCAGAGTGAAGAGGAAGAATAACTGACTGAGTGAGAGGGGCTGGGATAGATTATGTGGGAAGTAAACCTATATGGGAGTTGCAGGCAAAGGTGAAGAATAAATCTCGGGGGCCTGTGATCAGGTGACAAGAGTAATAACAATCTAGGGGAAGTAAGAGAACCTGGTTTCTGGGAAATATGGTATTTTGGGTTTCAGGTGACAATGGTAAAAGGTGCTGGCCACTAGGAAGAAATAAGTGAACTGAAGCAGAGACCACGGTTGTGAGTTGGAAACTCTCCAAGGGGCAGGCCACTAAAAATGGAGAAGAGGACCCCTCTATAAGCTTCAGGGCAGGGTGTCCATTAAACAGTTTGGCAGAAAAGAAACCTAAAAATAAGGCAGAGAAAGATGAGATGGAGACACTGAAGGGACAGAAGAGTGTCAGGAAAACCAGAGAGAGGAGGACAGCTCAAGACAGAGCGAGTGGTCTCATTATAAAAGACTAGTAGAGGAGTTCCCCTCGTGGCACAGCACAAACGAATCTGACTAGGAACCATGAGGTTTTGGGTTCAATCCCCAGCCTTGCTCAGTGGGTTAAGGATCTGGCATTGTGGTGTAGGTCGCAGACATGGCTCGGAACTGGCGTTGCTGTGGCTCTGGTGTAGGCTGGTGGCAACAGCTCCAATTAGACCCCTAGCCTGGGAAAATCCATATGCTGTGGGTGTGGCCCTAAAAAGACAGAAAAGACCAAAAAAAAAAAAAAAAAAGAGAGACTAGTAGAGAGGGAAAATTGGGTTAGGTTGAGTTGGTGGCTCTGGATTCATCTTTGAACAGAGAGTTGAATGAAATCCCTCCAGTGTAGGATGATGCCTTAAATCCAGTCTCTTTGGTTCAATACAAAATCAAGATCTCTAAACATTAGGCACTGCCAAAGAGGTCTACTTTCCTGTCCAATAT
This sequence comes from Phacochoerus africanus, assembly GCF_016906955.1. NCBI lineage: Eukaryota > Metazoa > Chordata > Mammalia > Artiodactyla > Suidae > Phacochoerus > Phacochoerus africanus. The sequence goes on along the minus strand of NC_062544.1, from coordinate 39,953,318 downwards.
GAATTAATTTCTTCCACTGACACTTCACAGGATCTTGAATGAGTCACTTATCCTGTCTAGAGGTATGAATTTTGTCATCTTTAACTTTCCAGTTCAGCGGTTCTGCCTGTATGTGTATGAAAATGCTTGGTAATCTACACAATATTACACAAACCTAAATCCTGTCATTACTGTTTGAGGATAGAACAGAAGCCACATTTTACTTTTCGACTTTCTTCTTTTATCACCTATATTTTTAAAAATTAAAATCTTTTTATTTTTCAAGAAACCCAGAAATGGAACAACTGGAGGAAAAACCTTCCCCCTCCCTTTTGCCCATAAAGATATTCTTCCAGTTTTCTGCCCAGGCCTTTTCCTAAGCATTGAGGAGGTGCCCAGAAAAATACCAGATGGATATACAAAAACATAATGTCACCAAAATTTTCCTAACAAGTAAGGCAGCTATGGAAAGTCGGCCAGCATCAGGTCCCCTGGGAACCTGCAGTCTGGGGCTTGGTGAGGCCTGAAGAGGGGAAGAACCAAGACGTGGAGCTCTAGGTCTCCGGGGCCCGGCCCTGAGTGGACGATTTTTTAAAACTCAGGAGCACTCTTACCCCTTTAAATCCAAGCGACGAGGCAGGCAGGTGGCTCTCCTCCAATAACCTTAAAAGATGCGAGTGTCAAAGGGGATAGGGTTTATCTTCTACAACAGCGACAGTATCAGTGACATGGTTTACAGCAAAAACAGAAGGCAGGGCAAAGAGTAAGGGTGTCTCTAACGTGGTAATTAAGTCTGTGTCTTGGACCCAGGTTCGACGGAGCTCTGCTGAGTGCGAAGAACAATGTCCGCAGCGTTCCTGGTTCAGCCTGGGACTCTCCACTTCTACCCTGGCCCTGGCCCCAGCAAGCTGTGCCCTCTGTTCGCCCTCCCTGCACGCTGCCTTTACCCTGGAGGATGGGCCGCTCGGGGCGGCAGAGAGCGCGGCGCACGTCCCGAGCGCCAGGGCTCCCCTCAGCCCGACGCCCGGGGCCGAGGCGTGCCAGATTCAAGTGCGCACCAAGCGCGCTCGCAGCCGCCGTCCGCTGCGGAGCAGCCGGGGCGCGCCGTCTGCAGTTGCTGGGCTGTGCGCTCGGGCCTGTAGGGGATGTGTGTGTGTGTGTGTGTGTGTGTGTGTGTGTGTGTGTGCGCGCGCGCGCGCGCGCGCCCGTGGTGTCTGTACTCACAAAGGTGTGTTTGCTAAACCCAATGCCCCCGGGTGCCCTCCACTACGAGCCCGATCACTCTCAGGCATGGACTGGTGTATCCACAGCGCGGCCGCGGGGGCGACAAGGGCCGGTTCAAGTTCCCCAGCTCCGCGCCGGCGAGCGGGCCGGCTTCCTCGCCCGCGGGGCTGAGGAAGCGCGAGGGCGGGGCGGCTGTGGCTGGCTCCGGACGCACATCGCACTGCTACTGGGCAGGTTCGGAGCGCTCTGCGCTTTATCGGACACTTTGGCAGGCTCAAGAGCCGAGACAGAGCGGACTCGGAGCTCGGGGCTGGGTGCACTGCAGCCACGAGGGGCAGCGGGGCTGGTGCTCTCCTCCTCCGCCTAGGTTTGCAAAAGTGAACTGGAAAACAGCCGCGGAACGCAGCCTCCTCCCTTTTCTCCGGCGCCGCAGCCTGGGCTGGGGGTGGGGGGAGTTCCTCCGGTCTGACTGGAGGGGAAGCGGGCGGCCGGGCAGCCTCAGCCGCACCTCCTCCGCCTTCCTCTCCACCCCGGTCCCCCGGGTTCCACGCCGCATTTCTTTGTTTTGAAAGCGCCTCCTCCGCCCAGAGGCTTTTCCCCCGGCGGGCAGGCTCTGATGGGGGGGTGGGGCATCGACCCACCGGCCCCGCCCTCCATTTAGCTCGGACACCTCCTCCTTACTCACCTCCTATCTCCCCTTCCCTCCCCGCTGCGACCCACGAGGCGCGTCCTCACTTGCAGGACATCAAAGGATGGCAGGGAATTGGAGGGGTAAGTTGAGTAGGCTAGGGGCGCAAAGACCCACCCACCTTAGGCCAGGCCTGGCGGCCCGCCCCCTCCCGCGGGAACCCTGCCAGAGCCCCGCCCCTCCGCGTCACAGCAGCCTGACATTCTCACAACCCCACCGGCACCCAACCCCACCGCCCCCGCTACCCTGGTGTCCGCGGAGTGCTCTATTTATGTTTCAGCCCAGCGATTTGCATAGGGCCCGCCCCTGGCCCTAGGTCCCCCTATCGGTGCCCCGCCTCAGCCAGGACGTCACGGAGAAGGCCTCGCCTCTTGTGCCCATACAAGGAGCGGCGGGCCCTAGATGGCAGCGTGGCGTCGCGGCGGCGTGTGCGTGTCGCGCTTCCTTGTGCCGTTTATAGGGTCTCGGCACTTCCGCTGTCGGGTTAGAAGCGGCGCGGTCATGGCGGAGCGCGGACAGCAGCCTCCTCCCGCGAAACGGCTCTGCTGCCGGCCGGGCGGCGGCGGCGGCGGCGGCAGCGGCGGCGGGGCCAGCAGCGGCGGCGGAGGAGCGGGTGGCGGTTACAGCTCTGCCTGTCGGCCGGGCCCGCGGGCGGGCGGTGCGGCGGCAGCGGTGTGCGGGGGCGGCGCAGCGTTGGGGCTGCTGCCACCGGGCAAGACCCAGAGCCCCGAGTCGCTGCTGGACATCGCTGCGCGCAAGGTGGCTGAGAAGTGGCCGTTCCAGCGCGTGGAGGAGCGCTTCGAGCGCATCCCGGAGCCGGTGCAGCGCCGCATCGTCTACTGGTCCTTCCCCCGCAGCGAGCGGGAGATCTGCATGTACTCGTCCTTCAACACCGGCGGCGGCGCCGCGGGCGGCCCCGGCGACGACAGCGGCGGCCCCGGCGGCGGCGCGGGCGGCGCGGGCGGCGGCGGCTCCTCGTCCTCGCCGGCCGCCACCTCGGCCGCCGCCGCCGCCGCCGCCGCCGCCGCCGGGGCCGGGGCCCCGTCGGTGGGGGCCGCCGGGTCGGCGGACGGCGGCGATGAGACACGGCTGCCCTTCCGCCGGGGCATCGCGCTGCTGGAAAGCGGCTGCGTCGACAACGTCCTGCAAGTCGGTGAGTCACAGGGCAGTCTGGGGGCCGTCTGTCCGTCGGTCAGTCCCTCAGGGGGGCGCCCGCCCCCTCCCCTCTGGGCAGCCCCTCAGCGCAGCGCGCGCCCGCACCCCGCCCGGTGCCCTCACCGGCCCGGACAGTCCTCCTGAGTGGAGCGCCCATTTCCTCCCCGCCCCTCCCCGCCCCCTGTCTCCCCGGACGGGCCAGCGCGAGTGGGAAATGAATCAGCAGGACGCGCCCCGCCGCGGGGTCGGCGGGGTGGGTGTCGGGTGCTCCCGGTCCCCTCCATTCCTCCCCCTCCTCCCCCGGAGCATGTCCTGGAGCCCTGCTCGCCTGTTTTGGGGGGTGAATGTGGACAAAGGCACCGGCGGACGGCCGGGCTCCGGCGGAGGGTGTGTGTGGCGGGGCCGTGCGGGGCGGGGGAGGGGGCGCGGGCCGCACAGACAATGCCGGCCGGGGCCGAGCGGGCGGCCGGGCCGAGCTCTATGCTCTCTCTCCTCTCTTTCCTTGTCTGTGGCTCGCTGAGCGTCTTTCTTTCTCCTCTCCCCCTCCCTCCCCGCCCCCTCGATTTGAGGGGAGGAAAATACATTTTAATGCCACTCGGCGGCCGCTCCTCTCAGGGCTTCGACGGGCTGGCGGCCGCGGCGCTCCAGGGGTCGCTGCGGCGTCTGGGCTGGCCCGGACGAGCTCCGCCGGTCGCCCCGGGATTTAAATGTCCTTCGCTCCGCGCCTTGCCCTGTGGGAGCCGCGCGGGCGGCGGGCTGGACGCCTCTCCTGAGGGATCTCTCCCGCCGAAGACGCCCCCCGAATTAAAGGGCGCGAGCTGGGCCGGGAGCGGCTGGCTCTTCCCCTTTCCGAGGCATGCCCGGGTTTCCTCCCGCCAGAGTTCTCTTTGCGCGAGGGGCAGGGGGTCGTGCTCCGTGCGAGCCGCGGGGAGCAGTGACGGCCCGGCGCTCGCGGCCGGCGGCTGCAGGAGCGCGAGGCGGAGGGGCTCCGAGGCTGATCCCGCGTCCCGCCCGGAGCTACCGCCTGGCAGCCGGGCACGACCTCGCACTTTGTTCTCATTTTCAGGTTTATTTGTGTTCCTTTCAGTTTTCTGTCACCTCCGAAAAGGGGAAACCAAACAAAAGAGTCTCTATTTCTTTTCAGGGCTTGTAAAGTAGAAGATATTTGACAAAGGCGAGAGAAGGACTTGTGATTTAAAGCTGCACAGCCCTCCTTTCTCTGACAGACCATGAGAGTTTTCTCAAATACCGAGTTTTAAGAGCTTTCTCTGTTCCCCCCCTCCCCCCACCTTCCAGTGTGTTTTTCTGGTCAGTTTTTTTTTTTTTTTTAAAGCTATAGTCATGGGTGTTTGAGCTGGACTGAAAAGAACAATGCTGTAGTGAAGCTCCCCTTTCCCCATATTTTTGCTCTAATTGCAAGCAGTGTATTTTCTACTCCCTCTCATATTGCTGTCTATTTAGATTGTGGTGGTGAATATTTTTCCTAATGAATGGGGCGAGATTTGCAAGCGTCACTGTCTCTGATTTTTAATTTAATCTTCTTTCCTTAGTTCCTTTTATCTTTCTTTTTGGGAGTCGGGTGGGGGTCTGGGTAGGGGCCCCAAGAGAGAATTAAGATTTGTTTTAATCCTGTCTGGTTAATTTGAATTCTAATGCAATCTGCAAATGTGATTTTCTGCATGGTCATTTATTTCTAAGGCAGCCCCCAGTGTTGCCTTTTCTAGGTGAGATACCCTTTCCTAAATCTAGAGGAGGATTTAACTTCTGAGGTTATCCATCCATCCATTTTTTAAAAAAATCTAATTAACATTCTTTCATGTTACACAGCGCATCACCCCCCCCCCCTTTCGTTTTCTGCCTGGTTGAAATGGATTGAAACACATCCATAGTTTCTCAGTATAGCAAACTAGAGTTTGTGAGTTTTTATGGCTTGGCTGGCAGTGTTTTTTTTTTTTTTTTTTTTTTCCTCCCTCTCTGTGCTTGACTCTGCTTGCAAGCAATGAGGAATGACAGAAGAGCACATAGGGAGGGTTTCTTGGCTGATTGCATTTAAGCCAGGAATTCACTGTGAAAATAAAGCCAAGGGACGATAAATAAAAGATGCAATCTTCTCTAGGAGACAGACACACAGCGTGGGCTTTGCCTGCTTTCGTTGGTGAAGAGGCCTGGGTGAGTTGTAAAAGAAAATAGTAACTTTTTGAATAGTCCCCAGAGGGGAAGAAGGCCACTGAATGGAGTTGGCAGTGGTTGATATGAAGTAGTATGATGCTTCTCATATAGCTTGAAGGTTTACCGCCCGTTCAGAAACACTTACAGCTAAACAAGTGCTGTACATATTGTGGAAAATGTTCTTTTTTCCTCCTCTGAATTCTGGCAGTTTCCTTAACTTCCAAGTTGTATTACTTGTTGTGCCAGTCAGCTTAGAGATGGAAGGCTGTTGAATGCCTAGCAGCTGGCACTGTGAGATAGAAAATTTAAGACCAGGACTTTTCTTGATGAAGAAGGGAGAGAGTGGCTAGATTAACCATCTAATTTAGCTCCAAGTGGTGGTTTGAATTGGAACTAATGTGAGGCTTATTTTATAATTTTGTGATTTGAGGTAGAACTCCATTTCACTTCATAACCTGAACTGGAAAAGGTCAGAATACTGTGTTGATAGCATCATAAGTAGTTTTCTAGTATTGCAAAAGTACAAGTTTGTACAGAAAGTATTAATTGACTTTTGTAGAGATTACTCAATTGCAGCTACAGACAATCTAGTTGTTGGACTTTATTTTGCAGTTGTACTGTTGAAGATTATTTAAGGATCAAGGGACAGAGCATTGGGACCTCCCAGAAATTAAACATACTTGCTTGTTTATATTTCAACTCCTAGAGTTTAAGAAGAAATTTAAAGGAAAATAATTAAACCTTTGGTGTAGTGGTTGTAAGTAATATTTAATTGGCGCAGAACTGTTCATCACTTGATTATGGGAAGTTTTAGAGAAAGCATAGTTGGCTTATTTTTGTTAAATAAGGATATATTGTAAGGGAGTATCACTGAAGTACATGTAAATGTTATTGACTGCATTTAAGTAATGATTTAGAAGCCATATAAAAAATTTTCCCAAAAATTTTGCCTGGGAAAGAGCTTTCCTAAAGGAATTTGAAAATTGAATTATAAAGGAAAAAAGTATGTAAATTACTTGATTAAAAACAAAATTTCTGTAGGACTGAAAACATGATGAAGCTAGTTAAGCAATGAACTGGGGCAAATATTTGCAACATGTTTGACCCAAGTGTGGCAGAGAACTCCTAAAAATTGTGGAAAAAGATGAATTACCTGGCAAAAAATGGGCAACAGACATCACAAAGAAATGCAAATCATTAAATGTGTTCATCTTTACTAAAAGAGACCCAAATAAAAATGACATGCCATTTTCATCTGCCACATTGGTGCATACTTAAAAGAAGGGTAGACAGTACCCAGAATTGGTTGAGGAAGTGGGAAGATGAGATGCTGCATTCCCTGATGCTTGGTGCAGTATTTTTGGGTCAATTCTAGGAATTTATCCTTTAGATACATGGATATTAGTGTACAAAGATGTTCAGTACAGTGAGCAGTGCTCATTTAAGTATGGTTTGCAATACTGAAAAGCTGGAATCGATCTAAATTTCCATTGGAAGGGGGCTGGTTATGAATACTCAGTGGAATACTAGGCAATCATGAAAAAATGGAAATGGGTTTTTATATACTGGCAAGAAGAGGTGACCAGCATATTTCATTTAAAAACAAGTCAACTGTTTATATAGTATACTGCAATTTCTGTTTAAAACAAAAAAAAGATAGTCTTGCATATATGTGTATAAACATACCTTGAAAGGCTACCCAAAGTCATTGAAAAGTGACTATTGCTGGAGAAGGGCATTCAGATGAATGGGGAGGTTTTGGGGGAAATTTTACATTTCGCTTTATTGTCTTAATGGTTGAATTTTTCTTAAAACTAGAAGCATATATTTTTGTAATAAAAACATTATAAAATATCCTTTTTTTTAACAAAAATGTGTTTTTAACATTTATTTATTTTTTATTTTTACAGCTGAACCTATGCATATTGAAGTTCCTGCACTAGGGGCCAGATCGGAGCTACACCTCCTGCTTATGCCTCAGCCACAGCCTCACAGGGTCTGAGCTGCATCTGCAAACTACCCTGCAGCTTTTGGCAATGCCAGATCCTTAACCCACTGAGTGAGGCCAGGGATTGAACCTACATCCTCACTGACACTATCTTCGGTTCTCAACCCACTGAATGGGGCCAGGGATTGAACCTACCTCTTCGACAACACTATCTTGGGTTCTTAACCCACTGAGCCACAGCTGGAACTCCCTATTTTTATTTTAAATGTGTTTTATTTTTAAAATTATTATTATTATTATTTTTTGGTCTTTTTTTTTTTTAGGGCCGACCCTGGGGCATATGGAAGTTCCCAGGCTAGGGATAGAATCCAAGCCACATCTGTGACCTATGCCACAGCTGCAGCGACATGGGATCTTTAACCCACTGCGTTAGACCGGGGATCAAACTGGCAGTGCCACAGAGACAAGCTGGATCATTAACCAGCTGTGCCACAGCAGGAACTCAATCCTTTTGTTTTTAAGTAATGCATATTTTTTGTTTTCGGCTTTGTGTGTCTCTGTTCCCCCTTTGTGAAGATCTGGCATGCCCTAACATTTTTTTTGTTTTGAAACACCGTTTCCTTACTTGTGACTAAATAATCATTTAAAGAAATGTCTAAACAAAAATTAGAAACTAGGGTCTTTTGTAGGAGAATGTGGGAACTAAGTTTTAAAAGGAGCTGCTTTTTTTAGGGGGGGCTGATTACTTTTGGGAGAGAAGTTCTGTTAATACTTTGATAAACATTCCCTTGGTCTTTTAAGATTCATAACCTAAAATTTCATGATTTAGAATTAGCAAGGCAATAAAAGGTGATCATTATTAGATTTAAGATGGTTAAAATTTTAATCAGCTAATTTACTTTAGGCTACCTTGCTGGCCTTTGATTATTTTGATTTTCTTTACAGAGCAGAGATTATTATAGAAAGATGTGATTCTAAGAGCACTTTTAGAGTTGGGTGTTTTGTTTATTGATGATAGTACAGTTCATTGAATGTATTTTCATATTAAAGTAATGATCTAAAACAAATTTGAAATAGATCCTATACTTTTTCTGCCTTTCAGTTAATGAAAAATTATACAAAAGAAATTTTGAAACTAGTTGCATGTATATTTTTTATTGTTTTTCTGTGAGTTGAGATATTTGAGTTGCTTATAATTGACTTTTGAAAGTATTTGAGTGTCTCAGATGTGCTCAGCATTGTTGTGAGGGAGTTTAAATTTTCAATTTTAGGTGAAGAAATCTTGGAATTTGTTATGATAATAGCTTAGTTCTCTGATGGTTAGTGGTGGTCCAGTGAAGAAATCTAAAGTGTTCAGGAGATAATACTTTCCATAGCCAAAAGATTTTAGCAGTACTGGAAGGTGGAATGACAGATTTGAATTAAGCAAACATTTCTATTCTTGCTTTAGTCTTTAACTTCTTGCCTCACACCTGTATTTTGAGTACATCCTGGGATTGAGGATAAAAAGGCTTACCCCCATTATTTTATTTCAACTGTGCATTAAATTTCAGCCTTTCTGCAGATCCAAGACTCAGATACCTTTCCTTTTCATAATAATCAGGGAGTTCCCATCGTGGCTGAACAGTTTAGTATCCATGAAGATGCAGGTTCAATCCCTGGTCTTGCTCAGTGGGTTAAGGATCTGGCATTGCCATGAGCTGTGGTGTAGGTCGTAGACATGGCTTGGATCTGGAGTTGCTGTGGCTGTGGTGTAGGCTGGCAGCTGCAGCTCCAATTCCACCCCTAGCCTGGGAACCTCCATATGTTGCAGTGTGGCCCTAAAAAGACCAAAAAAAAAAAAAAAAGCACAATGCTCTGGAATGTGTCCTTTAATAGACGGATTAGTGCAACTTGAGGTCAGTATTGTTTTAAGTATGTCCTGGACAATTTTAAAGATGTTTATCCCTGACTTCTTTTCTTTTCACAATGGGTAATCATTTGCTATCGATTCCAACTCTGAATGCTTCACCTGGAAAGATGCAGGTCAACATGTCTTGTCTTGTGTTTTTTTTAGCATGTCTTCTCTACTTAGACTCGTATTAAGTTTTCTTAAGAATGTGTGATTTCAGGAGTTCCCATGGTGGCGCAGTGGTTAACGAATCTGACTGGGAACCATGAGGTTGCAGGTTTGATCCCTGCCCTTGCTCAGTGGGTTAACCATCCGGTGTTGCTGTGAGCTGTGGTGTAGGTTGCAGACATGGCTCGGATCCCACGTTGCTGTGGCTCTGGCATAGGCCAGCGGCTATAGCTACGATTCAACCCCTAGCCTGGGAACCTCCACATGCCGAGGGAGCGGCCCAAGAAATGGCAAAAAGACAAAAAGACCAAAAAAAAAAAAAAAGAATGTGTGATTTCAGCTAGTAAATAGAATGGCAGTGAAAGAAGGACATTCTTGCTTTTAAGAAAGCTGTCCCTTTTAAAAATTTTACAAATGGGTCTGTACTAATTCTAAATGCTTATGGGCTTTATATTTTTGTGTTAGAAAATCAGTTTTCTTCGATAATGCAAAATGAATTTGGTACCTTTATATTAAGAAGCTTACATATATACATATGGTAGAACAAACTCAAGTTGTGTTAGAGATTTTTATAGGGGCAACCATTAAACCACTAAACTGCTGCTAACTTTCAATTGCTGTATTTAAGAGGACAAATACCCTAGAAAAGAAAAGCAGATTTTAGGTAAGTATAAACATCTTAGAAGCAAAGCAGATTATAGGCAGCTATTTTTAAAATAGTAATAAACTACGTAGAACCCACAAAACCATTTTTAGTTACCTTTCAAATTACTGTCATCTAATTTGAAGAACCTTACTTTCTCCCAACAAAAAAACTAATTTAATTTTCTTGGTTTATTAAATTTTTAACATATGTAAATGTAAATGTTTGGGGACTACTGTAAATTAGAAAACATGAGCTGTTTCCTCCTTTAAATAGGTGAACAGACTCATGTCCTTCTGAGAAATCAATACCAAATGATAATTTGGAGAAATATGTTGCATTGCCTTGTCCCATGCAAAGAGACTTGTTACTCAATCCTAGCCAGAGTCTCAAAAATAAAGTATGTTGGTTAGATTTGTTTAAAAAACCTGAGTATCTTTCCACTTTTTGCTTTCAGTGCCTTATGTTCTGTTAAGAATATGCTTTGTACATGGTTTTCAGTTCTTTAAAAAATAGGATGCTTCCTTTATTATTATTTTTTAATCTAGAAAAGGTAGGAGTTCCCATTATGGCTCAGCGGTTAACAAATCCCACTAGGAACCATGAGGATGCGGGTTCGGTCCCTGCCCTTGCTCAGTGGGTTAACGATCCGGTGTTGCTGTGAGCTGTGGTGTAGGTTGCATACAAGGCTCGGATCCCGTGTTGCTGTGGCTCTGGCATAGGCTGGCGGCTACAGCTCCAATTCAACCCCTAGCCCGGGAACCTCCACTTGCTGCGGGAGCAGCCCAGGAAATGGCAAAAAGACAAAAAGACAAAAAAGAAAAAAAAAAGAAAAGGTAGTAGCCAAGACAAGCTTTGAAGAGAATGCAGTGCAAAATCTCCTTTTCATTTTGAACTTAAAAATTGACTTGTAGCTGATAGAAAGTGAATTCTATTGCAAAGGGTATGCTAAGAGTTTTATATTTGTGTAATTCTTAAGTGATTACTAGTTTTCTGTCCCCATATATTACATATATTCATATATTTATTTATGTATTTGAAACTAATTTTATGTTCACAGATGAGCAAAAAGGGGATAAATGGAACCTATGTGTCATTTGAGTATTATCACTGCAAGCATATTTCAGTGACCCTTGTATTCAGGTACACTGTTCTATTTCTTTTTTTTTTTTGTCTTTTGCCATTTCTTGGGCCACTCCCGCGGCATATGGAGGTTCCCAGGCTAGGGGTTGAATCGGAGCTGTAGCCACCGGCCTACGCCAGAGCCACAGCAACGCGGGATCCGAGCCGCGTCTGCAACCTACACCACAGCTCACGGCAATGCCGGATCCTTAACCCACTGAGCAAGCTCAGGGACCCAACCCACAACCTCATGGTTCCTAGTCGGATTCGTTAACTACTGCGCCACGACGGGAACTCCTGTTCTATTTCTTCTTAAACATGCTGACAGATGATGTGCTATTTTTACAAAATACTCTTTCATGATAGCTGTTATCTAATTATTGCACCCTGGAAATTTCTAGAGATCAATTCCAGCTTCTCGCATTTTGCTGTTGAGAAAACCGAGGCCCAGACATGTTGACTAATTTATCCAGAGAGACATAGTAAGTTGCAAAGTTAAACATGGAATCTCAGGCTGCCTCTTAATTTGCTGGGAATGTTTGGTAAGTTTCATAAAATCTCAGAAATTAGAATAAACATGTCTTGAATTGGCTGTACTATTGGAGACATTATTTGGAGAACATTTCATTGAGTGTTATAAAAGTATTTCTAGGTAGCATTTTAGTTACAGGCCAGATTCTAATGGCTTCAGTTAAGCAGCGATTCTAGCTTGCTAAGTACGTGCAAGTGTAGCAGGTTTAGACATTTGGAAGTGGTAGAGATGTTCTTTGATGAGATTCAAGTTCAGGAAAAGTTAGTTATGGTTGCTGTATGTATGAAACTATTACAACTGGTGTGAATATACACAATAGTATGCATGTCCCTTGTAATAAAGAATTCATGGAAAATTGAAAATACTCATGAAGAATAATAGAGGTTAGTACCCAGTAAGAAATTTATCTGCTCTGAACTTATTATGTTTATGAATACTTACTCAGTAGTGTCTGTGTTTGAGCAGTTTTTGTACGTTTTTTAGTGTTTTGTCAGTGTCCTCCCACCCTCATTGCTGGCAAATAGTACTATGTATGAAACATCTGGATACACTTTTTTTATGGAATTGATGTGACCTCAAAACTTTATTAACATCTCTAACTTTTTAAAGACGTTGTATGATTTGAGGTTTTTGTTTATTGAGCTGAGTATGATTTATGGTGAGCCTCTTAATACTGCTGCAACAACATTTACTAATAGTGATAATAATAACAGTCAGCACTTTCATAGTGCTTAACCATGTGCCAGATACTGCTCCAAGCATTTTATATTTCTTAACAGCCCCTCTGAGTTAGACATTTTTTATTATTCTTATTTTATAGATGAGAAAACTGAAGCTAGGGGAAAAGTGCAAGTAACTTTTGTCCAAGGTCACATAGACTGGCAAATTATGGAGCTAGACCCAGCCTTTTGGGTTGGTATTCTTATCCTTTAAGTAATATGTGATGCATCCTCATTAACTATTCTGGAAGTTTCATCTTTATGTTTATAGTCTCTTGCTATTTTCTAGAGCGATTTTCACAGTGGCCAGAATTTTAAATTGTGATCAGAGCTATGATTTTTAACATGTATTTTTAAAATTTGCTTCTAAAAATGCCTTTTGTGAATGAATTTCAGCTTTGGAAGATTGTTGTTTGGGTTGATTTTGATCATCATCCATTAGACATCTTTAACTTTTGAAAGAGGATAACTTAAATGTTAGATTTAATTGTATGTATGTAGTATATATATCTTGTGTAATTTTTCAAATGTTATGACTAAAAATTACACTATTTCTTGTGCTGATAAAAAGATTTTTCTTGGAAGAGATAGGTAGTTGGAAGGATGTAGAACCTGTCAGTACATTTAAACCCTTACTAACTAAATAAGCTGATAAGATAAATCAGAAGCTCAATTAGTAAACCAGTGTGCTTAAAATTCAGATGACTCACTGCCTGGTCTTACCTTATTTAACAGTCTGTTTACTTAAAGCATTTTTAATTGTTAATTGCTGTCAGATTTCTAATATTAGAAGATACTATGCGGAAAATATGCATAAGTGGATAGTACATAGAATGAGTACACAGAAGCAAGATTTAAATTCTCTTAATTACATTAATACAATTTAGAATGCTATATGTGTTACCTTGTAACTGTTAGTGTTTGCTGACAGTGATCAGCATTTTCATAAATGAAGTATAGGTATTTTATCATTTCATTGTAATTACAGGGCAGAGCCTAGAGCCTCTTCTCTTGTTGCTGTTGGTCTTTTTGGTAAAGGCAAGCAGAAGTTGGCGGCAGTTCAGTAGAATTTGGTTATGTCGAACCATTGCTTCTGCTACTGCTTTATGTTAACTCATTTCTGTAAAGAAAATGGTCATGATTTTTATAAATATTTGTCATAAAATAAACCTCTAAAACTCAAATACCAGAAGTTTGTAATCAGATATATGGGACAGAGTGCATTGTTTACCTTCTTTCCTTTTTTTTCCACTTCTTAGGGCTGCTCGTGTGGCATGTGGAAGTTCTCAGGCTAGGGGTCAAATTAGAGCTACAGCTGCTGGCCTACACCACAGCCATGGCAACGCAGGATCTGAGCCACATCTTCGACCTACACCGCAGTTCATAGCAATGCTGGATCCTTAACCTACTGAGTGAGGCCAGCGATCGAACCCAAAGCCTCATGGATACTAGTCGGGTTCATTATTGCTGAGCCACAGTGGGAACTCCTACCTTATTTCTTTAGGACTTGTTTTTTTTTTTAAAGCTTTTCTTCAAGCTTCCTTAGCATTTATGATTTTGATCTCTTGACACCATCTTCTAGTTCTCTTTTCTTTTTCTCCTAGAATTATCATCTGTGTAATTTTTGTCTTATATTTTCTCTAGACCGTGGTAAAGCTGAGGACTGAAATGACCAATGACTGCTTTGCGATGATGGTAGAATCAAGTGAGACTTGAGGGTAGGAGATGGGAGAGTCTCTGAATCTAACCTACCTCAGAGCTCCATTTTCTTTCTTTCTTTCCTTCCTTGTATTGCTGCCCATTCTCTGTCCCTTCCTTTCATGGGCATGGGGGAGTGGTGGGCCGTGGGGGTGGGGGCTGAGGAGTAGGAGGGAGGGGCAGGGAAAAAGACAAGGAATGTGAAGTGGTAGGAAATACTAGCCAAGAGAGTGTATTCCGTTCCTTTCTTTCCCAACCATTATCCTCTCCCCTTCAACCTTCCTTGATTTAGGAACATAAAGCTGAGATCACAAGGACCTATGGTGTTCCAGCTGCTGTTCGGCTACTATTTTTAGCCTGGCCCTACATCAAGTTGGCACCAGGCCATGATGGCGTAGGGCCAGCATGTTAGGGGACTGCTTGGTAAATGTCAAAAACTTAACTTTCCAGTTATAGAACTGAACTAATTTTCATATATATTCTGTGCCATGATATTCCACTTACCTCTACTTTTTTGAAATGGGATGTGCTTTTTGATTGTGTTTCAATCAAAGAAGCCATTGATTTTTTTTTATAGTCATCGTAGTATAACTATTTTAGAAGAAAGATTTAAGAATTGCCTCACTAGATCAGACTTAAAGAAGAAAGATTTAAGAATTGCCTCACTAGATCAGACTTATATGTAGCTCAATAATTTTGGTTTTGTAGCAGCACCAAGAGGTGTGAAATTTGCCAGATTGATTTAAAATGCCTTGGGCGTCTTTAAAATTACCATTCTTGTTGAAGTTGTTGAGTCTGAATTGGTTTATATAATTATAGGTATTATTGTACATTAAAAAAACACATGTACTGTTTTTTCTACAATTGTCAGTATTCTTGCTGACACAGTTGTGTGTGTTTAGGTTTGGGTAATGCTAGAAGAACATGTTTAGCAAATAAAAAGGCTTATTAGGAGCTCCTGTTGTGGCTCAGCCAAAACAAATCTGACTAGTATACATGATGATGTAGGTTTGATCCCAGGTCTTGCTTAGTGAGTTAAGGATCTGGTGTTGCCAGACCCATAGCCTGGGAACCTCCATATGCTGTGGGTGTGGCCCTAAAAAAAAGACAAAATATTTTTTTTTTTGAGAAAGGCTTACTATTGGAGTTCCCATCGTGTCTCAGTGGAAATGAATCTGACTAGCATCCATGAGGACACAGGTTTGATCCCTGGCCTCGCTTAGTGGGTTAAGGATCTGGCATTGCTATGAGCTGTGGTGTTGGTCACAGACATGGCTTGGATCTGACATTGCTTTGGCTGTGGAGTAGGCCAGTGACTACAGCTCCAGTTCAACCCGTACCTGGGAACCAGCATATGCTGTGAGTGCCGCCCTAAAAAGCAAAAACAAAACCAACCAACCAACAAACAAAAAAACCCACTCTTCTTTAAAAAAAGAAAAAAAAAAGGCTTACTATTTAGTAGGGAGTAGGTGAGTTTTGGTTGAAATACCAATATCTAGGTCTAGATTCTGTACATCCTAGAGACAGTATTACGTGGGTTGTATTTGCAAACTGAGTTTTAAACTTTTGAAACACATGTGAATTTAAGAATTTACTTGATTATCAGTTGCACTCAAAACTGTGTTGTTTTCACACACACACACACAATTTATTATGATGCTTGGAACGTTGTAATCTACGTAATGGTAGTAGGTAAGTGACTATCCTATGGATCCTTAATGTAATTTAGATTTTATTTGCATGAGTCATGTGAATGACGTCGTCTCCAGTTTGACAAGCTAACTAAAACTAAAGACTAGAAGGTAGTTTGACTAGTGCTGTTTAAAGTCTTATAAGCAAAGTGCTCAAATGATGTTCCTTACTGAAACTTGTCAGAGCAGTTTCTTTGAAGTATTTGTACATCTCTCTTAGCAACTTATTAAAAAGGTTTTTTGTCTAAACTGTTTCATTAAATAGCAGGAAATTCCAAAGTACTGGATAGTATTGCATTTTTGCTTTTAATAAGTACTGTTGCAATTGGGAAATTGTTTTGGAAACTTTTTATTTTAATAATTTGTGGAAAATACTTTTAAAATTTTAAGACTTAAAAAAAATTGTTTCAACAGTGATTTAAATTTCATCCATGCTTTTTCATGCTCATTTATCATAATTTACTTTCATAATTGATAATTTTAGGTGTGTTAAACAAATTGGTGATGTAAGAGCCAGTGACTGAGTTTATTCAAAATTCAGTGTATGTTTTAGGTCTGTTTTGCCTTAGTAGCTCATAATGTGTTTTTTACTTATCCTTCCTCTCCCCCTAACACATTCAAATCAGAATGTAATTTGTGACAGTTGGTGGTTCTGTGCGTGGATTGGCTACTGCATGTCCAAAGAACTAGTTTTAAAAATTTACTCCTTGAGGTGCAGTTTCTCTCTTTGATCCTTTATAGTTGTGGAGCAGCTGCTTTTCTGTTTCGTTTTGGTTTGCCCTTTTAATCATTTAGAATTGAGCTTTAAACCCAGATCTTTCAAGAAACCTTATTTGTTAATAAATCCAAAAAATTCTTTGTCTTGACTCTTTCAATAAACCTTACTTAAGAAATATAGAACTGTCATACTATTTTAAGAAAAGATAAAATAGTATGTCAAGTTCACATATACTCATTTTCTTTCAGTGCAAGTAGGTAGACCTTCTAACATTTTACAAGGGGTTGTTGTGGGGATTGACATTGGCCTGTCAGATTCATGGCCTCTTCCAAACTTGAGAACACAGCTGTGGTGCTCATCTTTGATGTACATGTTGGAGGAAATAAGTGTTTTTAGGAGAAATTGAAGTGTGTAGAATTGTAGGTTTCTATGTATCTTTAATAGGGGGAACAATAAGCTATCAAAAAACTCCGAATATGAAATGCTAACAAATAAATGTAAAAATATTCTTCCATGTACTGTTATGGGTTCATTTTGAGTTTCCTGTTGTTGAGTAGACATTTCTGAGCTTGGTTTTTGGGGTGAGACTCACGAGTATTTAAATACAAAGTCCCTTTTTGGAGTTGAGAGACAAATTTGCTAGATTGAAAAGAAATCCTGGCGAATTTTAAATTCAGGACAGTCAGCTATTAATAGTGCTCTTGCAGTGTGTATATAGTAGACATTGAAATGTCCTTTGAAAGGATGATAAGCTTAGCTTATATGTCTCCATGTGTGTACCTGTGTGAACTTCTCTTAGTTGAAAAAAGTAGCTCCAAATTTCAATTTATATTTGATTTTCTGTATCTGCATTGCTGTAACTTAGTCTTTAAGGAGATATTTCGAAAGGAATATGATCTTAAGATGGGAAGGTTGGTTTTTAAGACTTGATTTATTATTACCAGTATACTTTTACAGATACCATGTAAGATTGCTTTCTTCCTTTTCTTATTTGAGGGGACTTTTTTCCTTTCAGCTATTTAACCTATTAACAGCACCAGCTGAAAAACTGTTCTGAAGGCAGTTTATTTGTTAGATGATTCCAGCTTCTAAAGAAATAATTTGGTCATTCCTGTTCAGAACAGTACTTTAGGGTTACCAAAGAAAATAACTTTGAGTATTAAATACCTTTGAGGGATTAAGAAATTACTTTTCCTTTTATTTGATATTTCACTTTTTATATAAACTGGTTTTTTAAAAGCTTTTTTCCAGATGACTTGCAAAGCACATGTAACTTAAAACACCCCACAAGATCTTACACATTGTGGGAAGACATTCTCTAATTAATAGGAATGTTTATTAAACTGGCCTACAAAATGCTGATGACTTTCTCTTGAGGTAGAATTTTTTTAAGACTCAATTTTGATAAGAAAATCTTCTAGGAGCTTTTGGGTTGGTGAATGTGTGGTGATTTGGGGAGAGGGGAGTGTCTAGAACAGCGTGGAAGCTTTGTGTCCCATCCTACATTTCTCTATGCTCCATCTGGCTGTTCCTGACTTATATCCTTGTGTGATAAGCCAGTAATCTTCTTTAGAAGACAGCAGAGTAGAAGAACTTGAGCTCATCTCCTCTCACAAAGACACCAAAATCACAACTAACTGCTGAACAACCATTGACAAAAAAGACTGGAAACTACCAAAAAGATATTCTGTACCCAAAGACAAAGAAGCAGCACAACGAGATGGTAGGAGGGGTGCTTTAGTGATATGAGCAAATCCCATCCCACTGGGTGGCTACAGACTGGAAAATAACTATATTTCAGAGGTTCTCCCATAGAAGTGAGAGTTCTGAACTACATGTCAGGTTCCCCAGCCTGGGAGTCTGGCATTCAGAGGAGGAGCTCTCAAAGCATTTGGTTTGGAAGGCCAGCAGGGTTTCAAGACAAGAGCTCTGCAGGACTGGAGAAAATGGAGACTCCATTCTTAAAGGATGCACACAGGGTTTCACGTGCACTGGGACCCAGGGCAAAACAGTGACTCCATAAGATTGTGGGCCAGACCTACCTGTGCATCTTAGAGGGTCTCCTGGGAAGGCAAGAGTCTGCTGTGGCTCGTTGCAGGAGCAAGGACACTGGAGGCAGAGGCCCCAGAAAATAATCATCATTTTTGACATTAGCTCTCCTGGAGGTCACCATTTTGGAAATGAGACCTGGCCCCACACAACATCTTACAGGCTCCAGTGTTGGAAAGCCTCAGGCCAAACAACCAACAGGGTGAGAACACAGCTCCACCCATCAGCAGATGTCCAAAGTTGTCTTGGGCACAAAGTTAGCTCTAAACACACCCCTGGATGTGGCCTTGCCCACCGGAGGGACAAGACCCAGCTCCACCCACCAGTGGGCAGGCACCATTTCCTCCCATCAGGAAGCCTGTGCAAGCCCCTAGATCAACTTCACCCACCAGGGGGCAGACATCAGAAGCACGAGGGACTACAACCCTGCAGCTTGCAGAAAAGGAAACCACAAACAGAAAGTTAGACAAAATAAGACGGCAGAGAAATATGTTCCAGACGAAGAAACAAGACAAAACCCTAGAAGAACAGCTAAGTGGAGAGAGTCATCCTTAAGACTTAGTTTTGCATGAAATGGGACATACCAAGCAGTTTTTTGAACAATAATTGAGCAATAGAGTGTTACTCCCAACTTGACTCATGAAACGGGACGGATCCAGATACTTGAAGACTTCGTGTTCCCATTTGCCCCGTCGGTTTGGCTTATACCTCTTTTTTCTGGCATAATCAGGAACAGTTAACCTGTTTTACTCTTATGAATGTTCCATGCTAGATGATAAAATACATGGTTACCCCAGTTGTATATCTTGTTTTCCAGAAAGATAAATCAGTTTAAAATTATACTCTGTTTGCATGCACACATTGCTATAGCATCTGTGTAGGGAGATAGGAAGGAAGGGAAAGAAGAGTTGTTGGGGACTGAAAGTAGACCTTTGGCTTACCTTTCGTCTTCATGAGTGGGCTCCACTCTTTCAGATAGGAAATAGATGATTTTGCTCTGTGTTCTAATTCATAACAAAAGGAAGCAATTAATGAAAAGATTCTTGATCTCCATGGGTTTGATTCCCCCCCTACTTTTTGTTAACTTAAAGATATGTAAATTTTCCTTTCATTATTTGATATTTAGTGCTTGAGCATATGTTAGTATTAATGATACAAATCTGTTTTACACATTTCTTTTGATTGATGTTTATGGGTACTGCTCATTTTAGGTATTTGCAGTTAGACACTTCTGTGAGTGTGTGTACCATTTACTGATCACATGGCCATGAGCTGAAGTAGATGCCTGACCCATCAGGAGACTAGAATCCTTTTCCCTGGGTCTTGTCTTTACTACTGTTTACCCTTAGGCAGATCTCTTCCTGGCTCGGGATTTCCTTGAGTCCTTATAAGATGGAAATAATTACACCTCTGTCACCTCTATCATGAGGCTGTAAGAGACCTATATGGCAATACATGAAAGTCCTTGAACTCTAAATAGTTACACAAGAGGAAAATAAATTCTCTTATGCTCTGGTTTTTACCTAATTTTCTCCATTTACTGTAATTTTCTTCTAGCTTTTTCTATTTCCCCCAAACTCTGCAATTATTGTATATTGATTTTGTAATCAGAGAAAGAAAATTTTTTTTTCTTTTCATTTTTAGGGCCACACCTGTGGTACATGGAAGTTCCCAGGCTAGGGGTCAAATTGGAGCTACAGCTGCAGCAATGCCAGATCTGAGCCGCATCTGTGACCTACACCACAGCTCACGGCTCTGCCAGATCCTTAACCCACTGAGCGAGGCCCAGGATCAAACCCACATCCTCCCGGATCTTAGTCAGGTTTGTTAACTGCTGAGCCACAATGAGAATTCCCTATTTTTATAATGTATGCTCTTTCTATGTGTATATACACATGCATGAGTAAGATGGGCTTTTTTAAAGAGTGTTACCATCAGCTTGTAAACTTAGCAAGCAGGGACCAGCTCTTATGATACAAGATTGTGATACAGGATGGTGTTGTCGGTATTCTCCCTGTGCAGAACCTTCAGTGACTTCCCTTTACTTAGAAGACTAAAGTCATTCATGGATGTGCAAGGTCTAGCACGGTCTAGTCTGGACCCTCAGCTACCTTTTGCACACTGTTCTCTCTTGCCTTTCAGCTGCCCTTGCCTGTATTCTTTTTTCTGCTTGGAGTACTCTTCTTTGCCTGATTCATGCCTAATTTTCAACTTAGCGTAGAGAAAGTTCCTGGCAAAGGGTTCTCTCCTTTGTAACACTAATCATAGATTCCTTTGTGGTTTTGGATTGTATTCCCCATTAAATTGTATATGCCTTTATGTATGTATTTTTATATTCACCCCTCCTAATAATACAACCCTTTGCACATAGTTGACTCTCAGAAAAAATTTGTTGAATAAATGTGTGAAGGCAGTGGTGTTTTACTTGGGAAATATTTTTCTGACTCTCCAGGAAGATTTAGTGCTTTTACTCAATGGTTCTCTCTACCACCTACCTCATACTTATCCTACAAAGTATGTCAGTTTGAAAAACAGTCGAAGTTTGTGTTTGTGGCCTCTTTGGGCCACTCCCAGACTATCCAAAGGTACTTTTTCATTTATTTTTGCTGTTAGAGGGACTTCCTTAGAAGAGTTTGAGAAGCTCTCTTATCAAGATCAGTTGTATTGGTATGTAGGTTTATATAACATGAATTGAGGAATTCATGAATTTGTCATTTGATAATCTGGGAAAAAACCGAACAGCCAAAGCTTTTGAGAGGATGGTAGGGTGTGTAATTAGAGCAGGAGACTCTCACCCACATGTGTTGGTCAGTTCTCTTCATAGGAACAGCTGATCATCATGATGGGCAGGGCACTGGCCTTGAACATAGCTCCTGTGCAGGGTCGCTTGGGCCACACAATGGGTCTGCCTGCAATATCTTTTTCTATTTGTTACTCTGTGTATTCTTGACTATGCTTGAATTTTTCTCTTTCATTTTTTTTGTCATGTTAATCTTTGATTATGCATGTTAATCGAACTCAAAAGGAGCCGGCTAGAATGATGCATGTAGGAAATATCAATCAAGTGTCATATAAATTTATTTCTATCCCTTTAAAGTGATCTTGGACAAACTTGAACTTTTTTCAGTTATCTCATTTGGGGTGGGATGGGGGCTAAACTCTCTTTGAAATATGTGTTCATTTGCTGTTTTATATAGTTGCAGCTTGTAATATCTACCACTTTTGACTACCAGCTCTGTGCTTTACAAGTATTGTTTCCAGCCCTCATAACAACTTTGGGAAGAAGGTATTCTTTTTATTCTGTGGCTGAAGAAATAGACTTGAAATGCTAAGTTACTTGTCGAGGAACACCCAGTGGGTCTGTGCTAGACGGCCTCTCAAGTGCGATTTTTTTCATTGCCCCATCTTCTTTCTCGGTATTGCTAGGCAGTTCTTTGCCTGCATGTGCACAAAGGAAACCATTCAGAGACCTCCTTGTTCTGTAACACCATTCAAAGTCAGCTCCAACCTTTGAAAAGTATTCCATGATTTCTGGAATGTACTGTTTTATTTTTCCCTCTATGATAGTAGTAATGGATGTATGATCCATAGTACCTTCTTGCTTCTTGGAGTTGATACAGTACTCACTTGACTTTTCTTCTTTGCTGAGCTTTTTAAAAAAAGTTTTAATCTCCTTATTTGATAACATTAATATTTTGGCTTGAAACAATTACCATTTTCTCTTTTATCAGTTCCTTCATTTTAGTGGGAGACTTGGGGGCAGTTTATATAGGAGGTGCTTTAGCTGTGTGGGGCTGCTGAAGTGCACACAGCACCATTACTGGAAGGCAGTTCCAGGTGCTAGTGGGTTGTGTTAGCTCTGTTGATGGAGAGATTTAGTAGTTTGCTAAAGTACTGGGGACATTCTCATCTTACTTACTAAAGTTATAGCCTGAGTACATGTCTAACTCTTAGAGCAAGCCTTAAAATTTTTCTTGCCTTTCGTTTTAGGAAACTTATCCATTTGCATGCGAGGTAAGATGAGATACATCTTTCCAGACAACATCCAAGGTCTTTCTCTTCTATTCCCTTCTGTGTGTAACTATGAAAACTGTGTAAAGGAACATTTCTAGAGGCTATTTAATCCACTAGTCTGAGATACAAAGACCTTAATTTTTTCAGTTGGGAATAGACATTGTAAGGGTGTGCAACCTGACTGTCTAATAGAAGATAGAAAGACATGGATTATTAGATTTGCCTTCTGACTTCATTCCTGCTGGCACCATATCCTCTCCTTGAGTTAGTGAATGGCTTGTGGGTTCAACTTTTATTCTATGTTTAGCTGTGTCTGCAGCAGTTGTAGCTTACTATGTGGGCTGGTCACAAGTTAAAAAGTTTAGCAAATTTATATATAGCTGGTCCTAATTTTAGCACTTTCATATGAAAGTCCACCAGTGCTATGTAATTGCTGAAATGCTGAATAGCTCTGCTTTTTATCACCAAGTTGTAGGATGAGTAATTACTCTCTAGAGTGAATGGTTCAAAATGAAATAACTGTATGCCTAAAGTGTGATGTGACATCAGGTGTACTTAACCCCTAAAGATATGTAATTATCTCACTACTCTTGCACATACAGGCAAGTGCACTTATGCTTACTGCAAGAGTTTTATGTATAAAAGAAAATATTTTTTGATAAGTGAAGGAACAGTCCATTATTTTTAGGGGCTCAGAGATTGTTTGATATTAGAGGCACCATTTCAATCTCCTTGCATTTCTTTAGGGTATAATTTAAATTCATACTTTACTAGATTCCTAGAGTAAATCGGTGTCAAACTATGAATTTCAAATATTAAGGAAAATTGAGGGAGTTTCTCAAAGTACCATGTTTATGATTTATGGTCCACCTCTGTACTCAGAGACTTGTTACATGCTCCATTCTTAGGCTCTTATTTTGATCATCAGTTATATTAATTAAAGGCAATAAATGTTGCACTCTGGCTTCCTCCTGAAAATAAAAACTTTTTGTAGTCTATTTAAACTTTCGATTTTGTGTACAAGTTATCTGCCTGGTCTCATTCTGTGGATCATGAAGAATTAAAGGTAGTATCTCAAGCTGATTTGTCTATTCTATTTTTATTTCAGTGTTAAAATAATGTTTTAATCACATTAAAAAAAATGACTGACATTTTTTGTTTATCACAATTCTGCTAGCTCCATTGTGTTAACTCTGCTGCCGTTGAATAGAGTAAAATGATGAAGTTACATCAGTTTTTCCCATCAAAGGACCATATACACTTCAGGTTGGGGATTTGGTTGTTAGTTATAACTTAGCTCCCTGTTCACAAACCCAGGAGATGAGAATTCCTTAGCTTCGGGACCAGTGGAGGCCTATAGTGGCTGCTTGGGTTTCCCTTGGGTTAGAGAAAGGTGAGTTGAGAGTCTGCCAGCTTTGGGACTCTAAGTAAAATAGTGGTGATGGTAGCTTACCTGTTTACAATGTTATTCCCTTGAGAGGCTTTTTTTTTTTTTTTTTTTAAATGCATAGTAGGCTGCAGAAGTCAAATCTTAACATACTTTTGTAACTAAGTGTCTGACATCAGTACAAACCTTTAAAGCTTTACATTTTTAAAAAATATAATTCACAAGTAATTTGTGAAAACGGCATACTAGAACACTGCCACTATGTTAAGGATCAATATTTTAGGATACTACTACTTAAGTATCAGTATATACCATAAAGAGACTGGTGAATTTCTATTCATCTATATTTGTGTTGTCTGATGTGACAGCATTTGAAATGTGGCTAGCCTGATTGCCATGTGCTGGAAATGCAGCACATGTAACCGAATTTGAAGACAATGCAATAAAAAGAACGTAAAATATATCATTAAAAATTTGTTGAAATGATATTTTGGTTATTTTGGGTTAAATGGAATGTATTAAAATCAGTTTCACCTTTTTTAAAAAATATTTTTTTACTAGAAAATTTAAAATTACATGTGTGGCTCACTTTTTTCTATTAATGCTGGTCTGTAGACTTTTTGGTCTTGTAAGTTTTCTTCGGGTATTTTTTTGTTTTTTTTTTTTTGGTGTGTGTGTGTACACATTTCAGCTATGATTTGCTTACATACTTGATTTTAACTTCTTGCTGATATAAATCTAAACATCAAATAGTGATTCCTAAACCTTGATTCCAAGACATTGTACTTTAATTCCCCTTCAATTATTTAGGACTGTTATTTAATTTCTAAGGTAGAAGAACTATCTGCCAACTGATTGTTTTCTAGGTTTGAGACTTCATTGGCCAATGATCTGAGTCTAAATCAGTTTTATCTTTATAGAAAAGTTCAGTAGATTGGTTCTGATATTTAAGATTGAGATTTTAATTTACAGGTAAGGTATACAGTAAATGCTAAATTTATATTTACCTTTGCAAAGTATTCCTTAGAAACCTATGGGGCTCTGAAATAATGTAAGTAAACTATCTCAAAGGTTTGATTTTTTTTTTTTTCCTTATGAAGACAGAAGGGTGGAATTTCCTTTATTTTTACAGTATCTTTTGGATTTTATTGTCAAATGGAAAAGTAGACCAACATAAGATGGCCAGTTCTATGTTTTGTCTGTTTTCTAGAAATGTGGTCCCTGGTTCAGTAGCATCAGCATTACCTGGGAATTTCTTAAAAATGCACATTCTTGGGCTTCACTCCAGGTACATTGACCGGGAAACTCTAGAGATAGGGCCTAGCATCTGGGATTTAATAAGCCCCTCAAATGATTCTGATACATGCAAAACTCCTGGCTTAATGTACTACGTAGGGCCCATCCAGGAAAAGGGAAACCACTCCTAAGTTTTAAAAATAGGAATTCAGTTCAGGGGGTTTGGTTATTACACAGGTATCGGGGGAGCTGAGACAGCAGGATAGGATGGTGAGGTAGGAAAAGAATAGTACCCACTCATGAAGCTCAGGAGAAAGAGTTATTCTTTGAGTCTATTTCTGTTTTGTGGATAGGTTCATTTGTGCCACATTTTATATTCCACATATAAGTGATATCATATGGTATTTGTCTTTTCTCTCTCTCTCTCTTTTTTAAAAAAAACTCCTAAGGCTGGCCTCTTTTTTTTTTTTTTTTGCTTTTTAGGGCCCCACCCACGACATATGGAAGTTCCCAGGCTAAGGGTCAAATCCAGGCTACAGCTGCTGGCCTACCCCACAGCCACAGCAGTGCAAGTTCTGAGCTTTGTCTGCAAACAACACCACAGCTCATAGCAATGCTAGATCCTGGACCTGCTGAGCAAGGCCAGGGATCAAACTTGCATCCTCAAGGATACTAGTTGGATTTGTTTCCACTGTGCCAAAGTTGGAACTCCCTGTCTTTCTCTTTTTGATGTACCCCCCTTAACTTAGTATGCTCTCTGATTGCATCCATGTTGCTGCATATGGCATTATTTTGTTCTTTTTTATGGCTGAGTAGTATTCCATTGTAGATATGTACTACATCTTCTTCCTTCCTTCCTTCCTTCCTTCCTTCCTTTCTTTCTCTCTCTCTCTCTTTTTCTTTCTTTCTTTCTTTCTTTCTTTCTTTCTTTCTTTCTTTCTTTCTTTCTTTCTTTCTTTCTTTCTTTCTTTCCTTCCTTCTTTTCTTGCTTGCTTGCTTGCTTGCTTGCTTGCTTTCTTGCTTTCTTTCTTGCTTTCTTGCTTTCTTGCTTTCTTGCTTGCTTTCTTTCTTGCTTGCTTTCTTGCTTTCTTGCTTTCTTGCTTTCTTTCTTGCTTTTTAGGGCCCCACCCATGGCATATGGAAGTTCCCAGGCGAGGGGTTGAACCAGAGCTATAGCTGCTGACCTACATTACAGCCACAGCACCTAAGGATCCAGGCTGCGTCTGGACCTAACCTCAGCTCATGGCAATGCTAGATCCCTACCTACTGAGCACTGCCAGGGATCAAACCTGCATCCTCATGGATACTAGTAGAATTTGTTTATGCTGCACCACAACACGAACTCCCCACATCTTCTTAATCCATTCATCTGTTGATGGACATTTAGGCTGCTTCCAAGTCTTGCTATTTTGAATAGTGCTGCTGTGACTATACGGACACATGAATCTTTTTGAATTATAGTTTTGCCAGGATTTTTGCCCAGGAGTGGCATTGCCGATAGTTCTATGTTTAGTTTTCTGAGCAACCTCCATACTGTTTTCCAGAGTGGTTATACCAGTTTACATTCCCACCAACAGTATAGAAGGGTTCCCTTTTCTCCACACTCTCTCCAGCATTTGTTATTTGTAGACTTATTATTGATGGCCATTCTGACTGGTGTGAGGTGGTGCCTCATTGTAGTTTGATTTGCATTTCTCCAATAATTACTGATGTTGAGCATTTTTTTCATGTGCCTTCCGGCCGTCTATCTTCTTTGGGAAAATGTCTATTTAATCCTGTGCTCATTTTTCAATTGGGTTGTTTGTTTTTTTTTGTTGTTGAGTTTTAGGAGTTGCTAGTATATTTTGGAGATAAAACTTTGGTTGGTTCCATTGTCTGCAACTATTTTCTTCCATTCTGTAGGTTGTCTTTTTGTTTATGATTCCCTCTGCTGTGCAAAAGCTTGATAGTTTGATTAGGTCCCATTGGTTTATTTTTGCTTTTGTTTCTTTTGCCTTGAGAGACTGAACTAAGAAAATGTTTGTATGGTTTATGTCAGGAAATATTTTGCCTGTATTCTTTTCTAGGCGTTTTATGGTGTCATGTCTTAATGTTTAAATCTTTAAACCATTTTCAGTTTATTTTTGTGTATGGTGTGAGGGTGTGTTCTAGTTTCATAGGACAATCTCCTTTTTATTTTTCCCTCTCTCTCTTTTTTAGGGCTGTACCTGCAGCATATAGAAGTTCTAGGGCTAGGGGTTGCATCTGAGCAGCAGCTTCAGGCGTATGCCACAGCCATAACAATGCCAGATCTGAGCTGCATCTGCCACCTATACTGCAGCTTGCAGCAATACCAGATCCTTAACCCACTGAGTGAGGCCAGGGATCAAACCTGCATCCTCATGGACACTATGTTGGGTTCTTAACCTATTGAGCCATAATGGGAACTCCATAGGACAATTTTTTTTCTCTCTTTTTTATGGCTGTACCAGCGGCATATGGAGGTTCCCGGGCTAGGGGTCCAATCAGAGCTACAGCCCCGGCCTATGCCACAACCACAGCAGTGCCAGATCTGAGTTGCCTCTGCAACCTACACCACAGCTCACGGAAATGCTGGATCCTTAACCCACTGAGTGAGGCCTGGGGTCGAACCTGTGTCCTCATGGATACTAGTCGGGTTTGTTAACTGCTGAGCCATGACTGGAACTCCTCCATAGGACAATCTTTATAAAAAGATCATAGCTTTATAAAAATGAAACTGTCCTTTTATTATTTCACTGTTGGCTAGTCTTTTCATGAGCCAGCGTCTGTGAGTTTGGGGACTGTTACCTTAAACATTTGTAGGACTTTTTATTATCTGTTTACTCCAGGACCGATTTTAACCTTACTCTTCCTATTTGAGGAGTTACCAAGCTGTCCTTGGTTGTTAGTGCCACCTTGTGGCAGCTGTGCGGCTTGTTTCATTAGTTTCTCTGCGGACTTTTCCAGGAACACCTTGAATGTTTTTCTTTTCATGTGTTCCTTTTCATTCGTTGCCTAAAGCTTAATTCTCCTTTTTTGTACGTCCTCTTTGCTCCGGTGTTTATGTATTTTTCCCTCTAAATTGTCCAGTGTTCTCTTTCTTTTTTGTTGTTTGAATTATAATTAATGCATGGCTGATGGGAGAAGGGTAATTATAATGACAGGTCTCTGACAAGGAGAATATAAGTTGTAGAGTTTCTAAGTAAAGTTAGAAATAGTGTCTTGAACCTTTTAGGCTCTTGAAAGGATCCTGAAGATCTCTCAGAATTTTTCCAAGTTATGCATTTCCTAGTCCTTTTGAATTAATTTCTTCTCAGACATCAGTATTTAACTGCTGTTATTTGAAATGGTATTGTTTTATACTATTTATATCAAACGGATGGTCTGAAGCTACCCACAGTTTTCCCCCTTGAGGGGAACTCTCTTCTGAATTCCAATTGACAGACTGTCTTGGAATCCAATTATGTGTTTTTATGATCCAAAATAAAATTTAATATTTATGAATGCAAATGTGTCTAGAATATATCTTTTTCTAGCATTTGAACGATCTGTACTTTCATTTTCTAACTTTCTTGTATTCCCATCCCCCAAATTAAGAAAAAAGTGTAGGTAAGTGGGGAACTGGTATAGTTTTCATTTTACTTGTAAGTTTTTATAAGTAGGGAATGATGCCAGTAAAAACTTGGAAATGGAGCAAGAGTTCTGTTTCATGAGGTCTGGTGGAGGACCAGAGCTATTGTTTGGTGTGCAGAGTGCTGAAATGTATGCTATGGAGCAGTGATTCCAACCTCTTTCACTTCATACCACACAGAAAATAATACTCTGTACAGTAGACTGGGGTAGGAGATTTGTAACTGTAGAAGAACTGTCAGTGGGCTAGTGGGTGATGACCACTGTTTTGAGGGCCAGTAGCCCTACTTGCTTGTTCTTGAGCTGAGGTATCAATATCTCACAACTTTCAACTCTCTCTCCTACTGGGAAGCTTTACTGTATGGAGCACATGAAAGGGGTAATGAATCCTAATTTCTTGAGGAACTCAATACTTACAACACAAGCATGTAGTGCTAAGTAATAGTATTGGGCTGGTTAAATGCTAGGGAATCATTAGATTAGTTCTGCTTGAGGTGGAAGGGATCTAACAAGGACTCTGGGGCATGGAAGGCATTCTCTCCAGAGGAATTATCTTGTGAAAGAAAGGTATGGAGGAACCAAAGGGCAGAGAGAGTGTGGGGGAATGCCAAGGATTTCTGATGTGGTTGGGGTGTAGGATTTGGGGATGCAAATAGGAAGAAGTATTTCAGGAGCTACTGTTAAAAAAATATCCAGGGGCTAACTTCAAGAAGGCGTTTATGGGACTGAGTGGGCTAGCAACCTTGGGCACCACTGGTAGTGACAAGATCTAACACTTCCCCTCTTCCCTCTGTAATAATCCTCCTGGGGCAGTGTAGAATGAACAGGAGCCTGCAAGCAGATAAATCCTTGAGGAGGGAAAAACATTGATCCAGGCTCAATAAGGAATAATAAAGGCTTGCAGCTGGGGAACAGAGATTTGGAGGGCTCCCTGCAGTGAGAACTGGCAAGATTGTGCTTATTGGTAGCTGAAAGGTGACTCAGATTTGGAGCCTGAATGAAGGAAAGGATGATGGAACCGTTTTCAGAAATAAAGTCTCTATGCAGGGTAAGGAGCTTGATTTCAGACGTGGATTTTAAAATCCTTGCAGAGTGTAACAATTAGTAACATTTATAAAATGCCTTCTAGTGGCCAGGTACTTGCTCCAAGCTTTTACTTTTTAGAAAAACTTATTTTCACAACAGCAATAAGAAGTAGGTGTTATCAGTTAGTGTGCAATCAGGAAAATAAAAAGCACTTCATGTTTTAAGCACAGAAGGATTTAATGCAGGGAATTGGTCGCAGTGTTAATTGGAAAGATTTTTGGTGGGGGTGGATGTTGGAAGAAAAAAGGAGAATGCTTGTGTGTTTAGAATGTGTGTGAGTGCGTAGGTGAATGTTGAAAGAGCAAAAAAGGGGAGGAGATTGTGCTCAGATGTCAGAGAGCTGCTGCATAAATTGCCTACTCTGCAGATTTTCTGGAGATCTCTGGTTCTACTGCTTTGGAGCCCCACAGAAGCTGCTGGAGCCTGTGGTTGTCTGCTACTTTTGGAGTTACCACCGGAAACAGGAAACAGAAGACCTTTTTCTTTCTCTCACCTTGTAATCTCCTTTCATTGTTTCCCATGGGCAATACCCAGTGGGAAGCTAGTTGGCAACAGAGTTTGGAAAATACAGTTTATAGAGTTCTAGTCCCTTTTAATATAGACACCAGATGAGCCCAGACAGAAAAACCAGCACAGTGGGTACTGTTTTTATCCTTACTATCCTTGGTATGAAAACTGAGGCACGGAGCTGGTAACTCATTCTTCTAAGGTCACACAGCAACAACTGGCAGACTTGGGATGTGACTCTAGATAGACTGGCTTCAGAGTCTGTGTTCTTAGCTTCTGTACTTTGAGCTTTACTTCACACAGTTATTGTTTGATTTTTCTTCTTATTGCCAGTTACTTTGTATGAGCAGCTGTTTCCATTGATTTTATTTCTCCTGCACTTACTTTTCTTTTGGTACCTCTTATCTTTAGTTTTTCACCTATACTTCTGGAACCTCTCTTTTCATGATCACTACTGATTTTGTAGCCAGTGCAATGAGTTATTTCAGTGTCTGTTTCTCCTTAATCTATTTCTGGCTTTTGGTACTGACATTCATTTGTATAGAATTCCAACTTTGACCTCTGTGACACTGACTTGCTCCATTTTCCTCTTACCTCACTAAGGCTCCTTCTTCTTGATCTTCCCATTCCTTAAACTGTTGCCATCTCTTGGCTTGAATTTGGGTTTCAATATATTATAAGAAGCTACTTAATGTTAATTTCATGTTTAAATCAGAACAAAAGCATCAAGGATGCAATTCTGTGGCCTTTTTCTTTTGTGTGCTTGAAGTCACAGGGGAATAGGAGTAGTGTCCCAATTTGTGCTCTCTCTCATATAGAGAGGAAAAGTGAACGGGAACTAAGGGAGGGAGACTCATTTTTTTTTTTTTTTTGGCTGCACCCAAGGCATGCAGAAGTTCCCAGGCCAGGGATCGAACCCTTGCCACAGCAGTGGCTCACATCATCATGTCTTTAACTTCTAGGCCACCAAGAAACTCTGAGAAGTACTCATTTTGAGTACATACTATGTTGTCCACACTATGCTGAGTGCCTTAAATGTATTGTTTCATTTAAATTCTCCTGTGTGAGATTGGTTGTTGTTATCACTCTTATTTTACAATGAAGATCCTGACTTCTGTGATGAACCAGTAATAGAACTAGGGTTGAAACCATCTGGCTTGCTCTGATAGCCAGGTTCTTTCCTCAAGACAGCCTGGACAAGTACCCACTTTCTTATCTATTAAATAAAGGAACTGGGCAAGATAATTTTTAAGGTCCATTTCACTACCATCAGTCTGATTCTATCTCAAACTAGTTATCCCTAGCAGTAGTTGCTTTTAATATAGAAAAAGGAAGTTGCCATCTCATTCTAGGAAATGTTCTGTTTTATAAAGACCAGGAGTACTAACATGCGATTTGTAGAAGTTATGAAGTAAGGCAAAGACAGTTAAAGTAGTCACTGTGATAGATCTTCCTGTGAGTTTCAAAAAAGCCCCATTACCTCCAAATGAGGCTGCTGCCAGAACATTAGAGGCTGGGGCTTTTATTGACAGGGGCTCAGGATAATAGCTTTGGAACAACTCCAGTCTAAACAAAGGGCAACCTTATTATTCCCTTATACTTCCTGTTGAGAACATTTGTTTCCAAACTATTAAGAATCCCTTCTTTCCTTAAAGGGGATTTAATGTGAGATTTGCAAGAAGATAGTAAAAATATATTTTGAAGATAAGAATTATTGCAATGTGGTTTGACAACTTAGAAAGCCAATGGACAACCCTAAAATGATTAACTGTCATGGGATTCACCCACAAGTTGTCTTCAAACATTCAGCTAGGAGGTTTACATGCAAACCATCGTCCTCTCTTGGTATACAGTACCCACCATAAAATACTGAGCAAGTATTCCTGGGTATGTATATATCAGCGAAATAAGTACCTTTCCAGGCTTGGTAGCATCTATTTGTTTTACCTTCTTTACTCATAATCATCCTACAGCTTTTCCTCATTCATATCATTTTTTAATTTTTTTTATTTTTACAACTGCATCTGTGGCATAAGGAAGTTCCCAGGCCAGGAGTTGAATCGTATCTGTAGCTGCTGGCCTATGCCACAGCCATGGCAACGTGGGATCCGAGCTGCATTTGCTACCTTCACTGTAGCTTGTGGCAACACTGGATCCTTCATGGACTGAGCAAGGCCAGGCATCGAACCCGCATCCTCACGCTATCTTCAACATTATGTCAGGTTCTTAACCCACTGACCCACAAGGCGAACCCCTCTTTCACATCTTACTTTTGAATATTGGGAAATTGAAAGAGAAAGTCCTCTTTTTTAACTTTTAATTTTACTGGCTTTCCCTGCATCAGAAGTAGCCTACAGGGGGAACCTCCGCTCCCTGGTTTTCTTCTTGCCTCTCTGGCCATGGTTTCATTTGGTTTAGATTGATTCTTCCTCTATCCAAGCTCTAAATGTTGATGCCTCCAGGGTTTGAGGCTGGACTCTTTTCTTCTACCTCATGCCTTTTTCATAGAGGATTTCAGCTACCCTAAAACTTTCTGAGCTACCAAATGATGATGGCTTCCCAGTTTTTATTTCCAAGTCTGTCATCCTGATTACTTCCTTATTTGCCTCATATGTCTACTTATGTCTGGCAGGTATTTCAAGCTATTTTTAGACTACAGCCCCCCCACCCCTCCTCCTTAAAGTAAGAAACTTTATGCCACAACCCAGTACACAAATATGTTACTATAAAAGAGACTAAAAAGTTTTACAAGACAGCAGTTACTCTTAAAACATGTCATACTTGCTGGTTTTTTCAAAAGTATCATTTCATTTCATTAAAATATGTTGTTTGTGACCCACAACATTGGTCTCTGTTAGTGGGGTTGTGAACCACTCTTTGATAAGCACTGTTTTTGAGTCACTGTAGATGTTTAAGATGTTTCATGTTGTGGGGAGCCTGCCCACATATTTGGAGCCTATAAATATTTAGAGTACAATAAATAATTATAGGATGAAAGGATGAACAGATTCCTTGCTTTCCCCTGTATCAGGAAGCCAAAATTTCTTGGACTGTTTCTGCTCTTATCTAGGTCACTGATAATCCAACTACTAGCTGGATGACCCTCCTAAGAAATGACATTTTTGCCCT
This sequence comes from Phacochoerus africanus, assembly GCF_016906955.1. NCBI lineage: Eukaryota > Metazoa > Chordata > Mammalia > Artiodactyla > Suidae > Phacochoerus > Phacochoerus africanus. Next base: position 39,919,935 of record NC_062544.1, on the reverse strand, counting down.
TTTTCTTTCTGAGCAAGATGTGGATAAATGGAAATACTAATGACTTAAACATTTTTTGAAATGAATCCAATCAGAATTCCCAGGTCTGAAACAAATGTCTGGCCCATATATATTTTTCCTCCCAAATGCTGACTTAAGATATTTTGGTATCCTTAAACAAAATATGTATGTTTCCAGTGAATCACTTATTTTCAAAAACTGAAGGAAGTCAGTCTGGTTTCAGTTTGCCTCTTTTTCCTCTGAGGTTCAAGATAAAAAGTTCTTTTTTTTTTTTTTCCCCATTAACTATCTGGTTAGCAGATTTCTGACACCTGTTTGAGCGAAGTTGCTAAAATGAGGAATTTTCTCTATTTTTGACTACATCCTCCTCTCTCCACACCACAGGAGACACTGCAAAAAGGGAATGCAGTTGATCGGAGCTCTTTGAGGCCAACCAAATGGAAAACGTTAATTTCAGGCAACAATACCAGTTGAATGGCCTGTCCCACCTAAGAGTCACTATGGAATCAGAGCAAGCTTTTTGTTATTCTGAATTATTTATTATTTAGAATTGGTGAGGATACTGTCAGTCATCCATTGACATGTGGAAATTGTTGGATTATATAGTACCAAATTTGTATAGCATCGCTAAGAAGGCTCCCCTGTAATAAGATCTTATAGGTACTTAACCTTGCACGCTTCTGCTAAGCTCACAGAAGGTTGACTAATCCAATGTTCTCAAAGCCTCATCTCTGATCTTAAGAGTATTTTCGTATTTTAGACCCAATACAACATGTATTCCAGTGAAGCTTCAGGAAATAGCTTTTATGATGCTGTGGAAATTCACATTTGGCACTGTGACTTAATCATTATTTGACTTGTAGGTGGTGGGGCAGACCCTAGCTATGCTAGGATGGACCTAAAAATACTTCGCTAATAATATGAACACTGCAGAGGTTTGAATTATTCCTGAGGGAAACTAAAATATGTTTAAAGCTTATTAAAAAGATACACTCTCTTATTTAACATTTTGGTATTAACTTTAGAAATTTGGATTTTTAAATGGTCTGTGTGTTTTCTGTTTCAGAAGCATAGTAGCACATTGTTTAACCTATAGACTATCCCACAACCCCCTCCAGGTTCAAAGGGAAGGGAACCTAATCTCAAAATTACAGTTTTGAGGTGGAGTTTTTTTGTATTTCCATTTTAAAATTTTAGAGTAAATCATATCAGGGCTCAGAAAATTATGACCCTTCAGGCAAACCTGGCCTGCCACCCGTTTTTGTGTAGCCTGTAAACTAAGAATGACTTTTTTTTTTTGCCTTTCAGGGCTGCACCCTCGGCATATGGAGGTTCCCAGGCTAGGGGTCCAGTAGGAGCTACAGCTGTCAGCCCACGCCACAGCCACAGCAACGCAGGATCCGAGCCATGTCTGCCACCTACACCACAGCTGACGGCAATGCCAGATCCTTAACCCACTAAGCGAAGCCACAGATGGAACCTGCAACCTCATGGTTCCTAATTGGATTCATTTCCGCTGCGCCACGACGGGAACTCCCAGGATGACTTTTACATTATTTTAATAGTTGGAAAGAAGTCAAAAGAATAATTTGTTGATATGTGAAAATGATATGAAATTCAGATTTCAGAGTCCAAAAATAAAATTTTAGTGGAGTACTTCCATCCTCATTAGTTTATCTATTGTCTATGGCTGCTCTTGTGGTACAAAGGCAGAGTTGAGTAATGTGGGAGACACTTTATGGACTGCAAAGCCTTCAGCGGAAAAATCCCCTTCACAGAAAAGTTTGCTCACCCCAACCCATATGTTTTGTCACCTTTTGGCTTTGTAACATATTTCATCAATTATGTCAGTGAACTTGATTATTTAAGAAGTTCGTGTGGAATATCATGTTCATAAACATTGGAATAAGGCTTTGGAGGTTAAAAATATAAATTTGTTCCTATATATATATGTAGTTTGTAAACCAGCTTCTTGGGTAGGGAATGAATGACTTGCTGAAATTTGAGACATGTTTGGAAATGGCAGAAATGCAGCAGTGCTTGATGGAGTTGCTTTGGTAAGAAGAGAATATTTCTAAACTTTGTTTCAGATTTGACAGCTTTTCTTCTATTTTTTGAGGCATCTCTGCCGGGGCCAGCTCAGCAGGATGGAGCTGGAGAATAGGTGCTGTGGAACTTAAGGAAAAATAGTTAACATAAAACAAGACACAGAGACATTTATCTTAAGTAAAGGTGGGAGCCGGGGAACTCAAGGTCTCAGGGACCAAGAGCGTGGGGGACTCAAGGTCTCAGGGACCAAGGGACTCAAGGTCTCAGGGACCAAGAGCGCTGCCTCAAGAAACCACACTGCTTTTATTGTGAGATCAAGTGAGGAGTGGCTATGGGGTGGATGATACAGGGTTTGTTTACTATTATATAAGTTCTTTTACTATTTAGAAAGCCACTTAGGTGATAAAGGGTTAAGCTCTTACTCTGACCTCTAGGCACATAACAGTTCTTAAGCTTAAGTCACTTATGCCTTTAGGTTTTTGCTCTTAAACTTAAGTCATTTACCAGCACTGTGACTGTTTTTCAAGAAGGAAGATGGGATAAAGTAAGACAAGAAGATGGGATAAAGTAAAGAAGGACAAGATGGAGTTTTCAAGGAAACATGTCTTGCAACACATCTCAAATACATTTTGATACCTCCATTTCACTCTTCCTTGTGTGCCTTTGTTTTCGTCTAGTGAAGATGTGATTTACAGTGAATAGTGTGATTGTGTTCTCTTCTAACAGGGGTTTTTGGTACTTGTTTGACTAATAGGCTCATGGAAAGTTGAAGTCAGTTGTCTTTACTGCTTGGCTAGAGAGCAGGAGAGCATGCGCGCATAGCATTGAATTGGCAGAGTTTGGAGAAAAATTGTTGTTGAACCACCACATTTAGCAGTTAAGTTGGCAAAAGTATCTAAAGTGAGGGTATCTGTGTGCTGCCTTAAATCCTGTTCCACAAAGTGCCTCACATCTCAAACCCTATCTCGTATTAGCTGTCACTTCTTAACCTCTACTAGCCCTTAGGTAGTTAGCCCGAGGAAAAAGATTGTTTTTGCTTATAAAGGCTTTTTGAGCAATTTGATGTATTCGCTTGCAGCCCCTTTCTTTGTATATCTGATTTGACAGAATAGTAGTAGTGCCGTATTCTAGTATGCTCCAGCAAGATCACATTTATCTATAGGTCTAAAATGTATGGTATCCTTAACACTCTTGAAAACTGACAAAGAACTGAATAGGCAAAAAGAACCCTGAAAACCCCAAACCAGATGTTGCAAAGTCCATTCACTAAAGTTTTCCTCTTAACTAACTAGAGAGAGCCTGGATCCTTCTTCACAATCTGGATATTCTTACTTAGAAATCATTTTAGAAAGTCTTAACTATTTAGTCTTCTAGGTATAGCATATTTGAAAGAGGTGTAGAAGTAGGGGAAGGAAAGAGGATGCCCCATATAGGTACCTCAGCATCCAGGAGTGCCAGCTTAAGAAAGTTATAGCTTGAGAAAATAAAACCTTAAAAAAGAAAAAAAGATCTGAGAACCCAGCAAGAGCAGTTTGAGGCCATATGGTGTGGGACCAAAGCCCCAAACACCTCACTGTTCCTTGGAGGAACACTGTGTTATTGCTTACTAACTTTTTTGAGTCCTCATTTTGAACTAGTTGCTGTTTACGAGCCATTACATAATTTTCCTCATAACAGTTCTGTGATGCAAGAACTACTATATCACTTACATTCCTTTTGTATCTGAGAAAAGTGAAACAGATTTTCTCTGGTTTTTCTAAGATTCATCAGTAAGTGCAGGAGCTAGTGTTTTAACCCAGAGAATTAAATTCCAGAGTGCGTGCCTTTCCCATTAGCGCCAACCCCTACAAGAGAATTGGGCGGCAAGGTAGTGGTTATACTTTCTAGCTTCAGATCCAACTTCTGTCACTTTTTAAATTTTTTTGTCTTTTTTTGGGCTGCACCCAAGGCAAATAGAAGTTCCCAGGCTAAGGGTCCAACTGGAGCTGCAGCTGCCGGCCTACACAATTGCCACAGCCACGTAGGATCCGAGCCATGTCTGTGACCTACACCATAGCTCATGTAATACTGGATCCTTTAAACCACTGAGTTAGGCCAGGGATCGAACCTGTGGATACTGGTCAGATTCTTAAGCTATTGAGCCACAACGGGAACTCCCTGATTTGTTAACTAGTGTTCACTCCCTGATTTGTTAACTGATGTTCAATGCCTTCATTTCCACATTTATAAAGTAGATTTTAAAGTTGTTTGTAATTTCATAGGGTTATTGTGAGGATCCAGTGAGACTATGAAGCTAGCCCAGTGCACAGCATCTGCTTAAGAGCTCAAAAATATTAGCTACTATATTTTGTATAAAATACAATAATGATTTATAGTAGATACACCAGTAATTCTATATATACATATATATATATATATATATTTTTTTTTTTTAACTAATTATTTTGTCTTTTGAGGGCCGCACCTGTGTCATATGGAGGTTCCCAGGCTAGGGGTTGAATCGGAGCTGTAGCCGCCGGCCTATGCCAGAGCTACAGCAATGCCAGATCTGAGTCGAGTCTTCAACCTACACCACAGCTCACAGCTTGCCAGATCCTTTAACTCACTGAACAAGGCCTGGGACCAAACCTGCAACCTTATGGTTCCTAGTCAGATTCGTTAACTAATGAGCCATGATAGGAACTCCCATATATATTTAAGAAGATAGATGTTTAATAAATTGTAGAAACATTTTACTCAGTTAAAATATTTTAGAATTGTTAATGCTTAAAAAGGGTCATCATTTAAAGTAAGATAATTGGCATCATTTTAGATACTGAATTATTGTTTTGTTTGATGTAAATAGCAGAAAAGAAGTAGAAACAAAACCCTTGAAAAGTCTGCCTTTGATATTCCTTTATGGTGTTTGCCCCTGAACTTTTAAATAAATTCCTAAAAAAATGAAAGTTTGGGCTTTGGCTCAGTGGGAAGCTTACTTTTTTTTTTTTTTTAGTCTTTTGTCCTTTTAGGGCCACACTGGCACATGGAGATTCCCTGGCTAGGGGGTCTAATCAGAGCTACAGCTGCCAGCCTATGCCACAGCCACAGCAATGCCAGATCTAAGCCGTGTCTTCGACCTACACCACAGCTCATGGCAATGCTGGATCCTTAACCCACTGAGCGAGGCCAGGGATCAGACCCACAAACTCATGGTTCCTAGTCAGATTTTTTTCCGCTGCGCTACAACAGGAACTCCCGAAGCTTACCTTTTTAATTATTAGTTTGCCCTTTGGGTAAAGAACTGTGGGTTTTCTATTATGTGTGTCAGTAGATGAAACAATACTTACTGCTGGCTGACTACCCAGAAAAGGATGTATGTTTGGGATGTCACCATATCATTTTCCTTTGATCACATTGTCTGCACAAGGTACAAGCTGGTCAGTACTCTGATGGAGATCTGGCATGCGGAAGAGCGGGAGGTGAGAATGTACTTTGCCCAAAGTATAGTTTCTGCTTTTCCATTTAACATTTGTGTGTATTTGGAAAATCACATAAGCTTTCTGAGTCTTAGTCTCATCATCTATGGTGGTGTAATAATACCTGCTTTGCTTAATTTAAAACACTGGTTTGAGTGTGAGGTGGCATATAATGTGTGAAGGAAGCAACGTGGTATAAAGAAAGCTATGAAGAAAGGTCTAGATACATTTTAGTTATCAAATAATATTTTATATATGATGCCCCCCTTTTTATAGTATGTATAGTTGATTTACAGTGTTGTGTCAGTTTCTGCTGTACAACATAGTGACCCAGTCATTCATATATATGCATACATTCTTTTTCTCATACTGTCTTCCATCATGTTCTATCTCAAGAGATTGGATATAGTTGTAGGACCTTATTGCTTACACATTCTAAATGTAGTAATTTGTATGATGCCTTTTTTAAACCATAAGTGGTAAACAAATGTTTGTTGGTGGTTTTAATGATGTATCATTACTTCCTTGGGTCCTGGATATAGATTCCTGTGTTGTTCTAAGACCTAAAGACCCAGTGGTTTTAGTAATAAACGTGGCAGACCTGGTGAGCTAAATCTCTTACTCGCTATTGTAAAATGTATCTCATGTTAACAACCAAATAGGTTTTGGATCATAGGTAAATGAAATCCAAGTTACTATTTCAGGATGAAATAATTTCATCATTGGATTAAACTCAAGTACATCTTTTAACATGGTAGTAAATGAGCATTCTGTGTTAACCACTATAGTATATAATAGCTAAGTGAAAAAATTCTCACAGGAGTTCCCGTCGTGGCGCAGTGGTTAACGAATCCGACTAGGAACCATGAGGTTGTGGGTTCCGTCCCTGGCCTTGCTCAGTGGGTTAAGGATCCGGCGTTGCCGTGAGCTGTGGTGTAGGTTGCAGATGCGGCTTGGATCCCGCGTTGCTGTGGCTCTGGCTTAGGCCGGGGGGCTACAGCTCCGATTCGACCCCTAGCCTGGGAACCTCCATACGCCGTGGAAGCGGCCCAAGAAATAGCAAAAAGACAAAAAAAAAAATCCTCACAATCTTTTGTAGTAAGTATGGGCTTTATGGTTGGCTGGAATTGAGTCTTCCTGGCACTAGGCCTAGGTGACTTACAGGTTTGGCTGAACTTTTTTGCTTTGGTCCTTTGGGTAGCCCATCCAATTCTTTCATAAGCGTTTTAGTATCTTACAAAAATAGGTATCTTTGGACTTGGATAGCCTTATGTATGTCTGCTTACCTGACTGGTGGCTTTTGATTTTCCTGACTTAGGGGATATTAGTTTTTCCCCTTTTATGAAGTTATTTTTTAGATTAAGCAAAAGTCAGATGGTGTAAATGGTTCTTCCTTTTCCATCAAAGATTTTGTTAAGCATTTAGGATGCCAGATTTTACTAAAAGACTAGAAAATGGAGGCTGTAGCATAAATCAGGTGATAAAACAGCGTAATCGCTTTCCAGTTGCATTTAAAATAAAATAACTAATGAAATAACTTCTAAGGCCTTAAGTAAGTTCACAATGAATTTTTTTTTTGCAGTTTCTATACATTAAAATTTGGATCATGTAGAACAAATTATCTGGGATATATTATTCGACAGTTATTTTTCACTTTTGGAAAAAAATGTCAAAGAACATTCAAATTCCTCTTCTTATATTTTAAATTTGCAGGTGCTCCATGAACCATCCATTTTTCAAAGCTTTATTAAAATAATGCAAGTAGTTAAATCACATTATGAAAATATTTGAAAATGGAAAAATCATTGTGATAACGAACCACAGTCACAGTTTTAGTGTTTTTCCTTTTTGTAATTTTTCTTTGCTTTAAAAAAGGGTTTCTGGAGTTCCCCTTGTGGCTTAGTGGTTAACAAATCCGACTTGGAACCATAAGATTGCAGGTTCGATCCATGGCCTTGCTCAGTGGGCTAAGGATCTGGTGTTGCCATGAGCTGTGGTGTAGGTCACAGAGGTGGCTTGGATCCCATGTTGCTGTGGCTGTGGCATAGGATGGCAGCTACATCTCTGATCAGACCCCTAGCCAGGGAACCTGCACGTGCTGCGGGTGTGGCCCTGGAAAAAGACAAAAAGACACACACACACACACACACACACACACACAAAAAGGTTTCTAGGAGTTCCTGTTGTGGGTCAGTGGGTTAAGAGCCTGACTAAGTATCCATGAGGATACGAGTTTGATCCCTGGCCTCGCTCAGTGGATTAAGGATCCAGTGTTGCTGCAAGCTGCATTGTAGGTCACTGCTCGGATCTGGTGTTGTCTGTGGCTCTGGCATAGGCCAGCAGCTGCAGCTCTGATTTAACCACTAGCCCTGGAAGTTCCACATACCACAGATGCAGACCTAAAAAGAAAGGGAAAAAAAAGGGGGTTTCCAAAATCATGTCTTTATAGATAGCTCTTTTTGATTTGACATTGAATGAAAAGCATTTTTCATGTTATAAACATTTTATAATTATTTATAGTAATCTTATGTAATAAACCAATGGATTTATCATATTTTACATGACTTTGCTCTTATTTTGGAGAAATAGATTGTTTCTAAGTTTTCATTTTGTAAATAATTGTCAGATGAGAATCTTGCACATGTTCAGTGAGCACCCCCTCTCTACTCTGCCCATATATATATTTTTTTCTCCTTAGTGTAGAACTTCCAGAAAGAAACTGTTGGCCAAAGGGCATGGGGATGTTTTTATGGCTCTGTATACACAATGTCAATTTGCCTATCAGTTTCACATGCCTCTTACCAATTCTAAATATTACCATAGTTTAAATATTTTTGTCAAGTTACTAAAAATTTGCCAAAAACAGGTTACCTGTTTTAATGTGAAAAATTTGGGTTACTTAGGAAATTAAATATTTTCACATATGTTTTCCTATTTGTCACGTTTCCTATTTTATGAATTTTATTCCTGTCTTCTTCACCTGTTGGTGAAGGTCAGATAAGGGGCACAGTGGTGGTGAACATGTATTCTAGAGAGAAGAGGGCCCAGTCCATACCTTGCATCTGCCCCAGGAATGGGAATGTGGGCAGGTTCTGGCACCTAGCTGAGATTTTAATTGCCATTTGGGGGCATTTGGAAAAGTTAAAAATTTTTTTTAGGAATTTGAACTTTTTCCCCCACTGGAATTTCTTTTCTAAATTTAAAGGATTTTCCTCACCTTTCCAGAGGTTTAGTACTCAGTTCTGTTTTTTTCTAGTTTAAAAAATTCTTTTATCTCCTTATTCTACCTAGATTTTATTTTACATTTTAAGCTCTTTTAAAACTGATGACTTTCCCAAGTGTCTGTGCTTAACACATAACAGACAGTGTTCAGGAGTGAAATTTCTCATGTTTGGAATTATAAAATTATCGTTGTATTTGTAGTACAGCTAATACAGCTAAATGTTCAGCAGTTTGTTGGGATAATATTGTTGCTAAATAATAGGTTCATGGCTTTAGTTAAATTACTTTTATTTTAGAGAGAACCAGGACAGAATGTATTAGGTATACTGGCTAGTGTTTGGCATAGTGATTTATTAGGTTTTGGGTATTATAAACAATTTTATTCGTTCAGAGACAGTTGGTAAGATATATACCTTTGATTTTTTTTTTTAAGATGAGTTTTATGTAGGAACCTGCACCTCAGAATCGCATGGCCTTGTGTACAGTGTGTCCAGGGAGCAATTAGGAGGGCAATCTGTTAAATCTTTGCCTCAAGGCAAAACCATTAGGTGTGCTGTGTATGAGCCTCAGGGGGTGTAAATAACCAAACTATTCATGTAATCGTTTCTTTTCATTTCAAGACATCTGTAAAACCTTTAATTTGCAGAAGAATCAGTAAGTTGACCTATTGGATTCACAGATTATTCTCCCTCACCTGATTATTTTGAGATTAATTCAGAATTTATAAATTAATAGTTGAACATTAGGCATATGAACTTTGAATTCCATTTTGTATTTTGATGTGAGCATACTAAAGTTCTGTTATGATTTAAATGTAAGCAGATCACACTTAAGAAATTTCTTGTGTCTGTATGAAAGAAGTTTCTGGCTGATTTTTTAGAAAGACGTTAAATTTTTTTGTTGTTGATTTACTAGAGATTATATTTAGGAGCAAATGAATTCCATTTATGGATGGCTGAGATTTCTCACTTCCATAAGACCATCCTCAGAAATGAGCATTATTCCAGTTTGTTTCCTAAATTAATTTTGGGCCATTATTGGAAGGAAGGAATTATTTGTCTTACTCTTAGTGTCCATAAATACCATTTAAACATTAGGAAATCTTTTCCACCTTAAAAATCCTCCTTTGACACTGGGCTTTCCCCTTCAATTCTTTTCTTCGGTGACTGTCGCCACCCCCTCAGCACCCCCATATTCAAGTTTCTTGAAAGAGTGTTCACACTGTTTCTTCCCTCCCACTTCACTCTTCAACCTCCTGCACTCTGAAGCTGTCCCTATTAAGGATACCAGTGTTACTACTGCAGTGGGCTCTTCTCATTCTTCATCTAATTTGAAAGCTTAACAACACTCAGCTCATCTGACCACTCAGTCACAGATTTGAGTTTCATAAATCCAAGCTCTCCTGGTTTTTCTCTTACCTCTCTGGTAAGTCCAGTCTTCTTTGAACTTATACTTTTATGTATATCAACAGGAACTTGATATCAGTGTATGATAAGCTGTTTTTAAATTGTAATATTGATTAAAATATTTTTTTTCAACTTTTTGCTCCCATTCTGTGTGCTTCCATCTATGTGATGATAAAAGTTACTGTACATGTGGTAACAGTTCTATGAGAATGTTGGGGGTAGAATGGACATGATTTTTCAATTTAGAATGTCCTTTGAATTAAAAATTAGGAAATAGTCCAGGAATTCCTGTTGTGGCACAGTGAGGTAAGGATCTGGTGTTGTCTCTGTGGTGGCATGGTTTCAAACCCTGGCCCAGCACAGTGGATTAAGGATCCAGTGTTGCTGCATCTGCGGCTCAAATACGATCCTTGGCCTGAGAACTTCCATATGCTGCTGGTGGGGCTGAAAAAGAAAAAAAATAAAAAAGAAATAGCCCATAAAATAAACCGTTAAGATAGGAGTGATGGGCCCAGAGGAAAAGATTGCTTAGAATCTAGTCTGCATCATTTGTAGAGAGAGGACTCCTGTGTCTTTAGCTTTCATTTTAAGAAAACATGGTGACCATGAAATTATTTTTATTTATATTTAATTTATGGATAAACTCAGTCTATTTTAATAGTACTTATCACATTCATACATTTTTTATGTAATCCTTCTGGCTGCAGGAGGAAGGTTAATGCCAAACACCATTATTACTTCTCAGGAAAACCATTGTCTTGTGATTGGAGACATAATAATATGAAATAGGATTGCTTTAGCTAAGTCATGAATCACACCATTTGTACTCAGTGGAACAAAGTTGCTAGATATTAGGGTTGTTACTTAAAGGTAAGTAAGCTCCCGAAGCTTGTATGTAAATTGAAAATGACCCCAATTGAAAAAAATACTAACAATTTTTTTGGCTCCATAAAACAATGCTAAAATTAGTATAGAAACATTCATACAATAATAGGAACACTCTGAAAAAGAAAAGTAATGCGAGGTAGGAACAACCCTATAAGATTTTGAAAGATATTATTAAGCTACATTAATTAAAACTGTAGTGAAGGCACACACATAGATCTATAGATCAGTGGAATAAAATATTAAGCCTAGAAAGGGACATGATGAGATTGACATTTTTAAATGAGTAATGAAATGCATTCAGTAAATGGTGTTGGGATAACTGGGAACCATCTGGAAAAAAAATAAGTTGGATCTATAATTCATACCTCTACCAGAATGGATTTTAACTGGATCAAATTTTAAGTTTAAAAACAAGAAATAGAACTAAATTAAGGGGAGAAAATTTTTATAATTTAGAATGGAGAAAGTTTTTCTAACTTTGACATAAAATTCTGAAGCAATGAAAGAAAAAGATTCATAAATTAGACTTAAAAAAATAAAAGTTTCTGCATATCAAAAACTAAGGCAAGAAAAAGACAAGACATTTGCAACTCATCAAAGATAATGGACCAATTTCCTTCATGTGTAAAAAATTTCTACAAAATAATAAAAAGACCAAAAATTCAGTAGAAAAATGGGCAAAGGATATATATAAAGATTTCATAGAAATGAGATACCGGTGGCTCTAAATCTAAATCTAGAAGTGCTCAGTTACTTATATAGTATTGTACATCAACTATATTTCAAAAACAAAATTAAAAAAATAAAGTGCTCTATTTGTAGGAGAAATGCATATTAAAATTGCATCATATGCCATTAAAAAAAAACCTATCACACTGATAAAAATAAAATAAAAATTTACACATTATTAGCCTGGGTGTGGAGATGGACGCTCCTTCATACATTGCTGGTGGAAATATAAATTGAAACAGTTTTTATGGAGGATAATTTAACAGTATCCATTAGAAGAATAAATCCCCAGACCACTTTGACCCAGTTCCACATCCAGGAATATGTCTTATGCTAAATTGAAATGCAGTAGTTTATTGAAGCACTGTTTATAGTAGCAAAACACTGGAAACAACCTAAATATTCATTATAGAAGACTGGTTAAATAAATTATGGTCTGTTCATATAATGGAATACTGTGTCGTTGTAAAAAGAATGAGGAAGCTATACTAGTAAGGAATGGTGTAGATATTTGTTAAACAAAAGATGTATAATAATGTGTGTCATTCTGCCATTTGAGAATAAATATGCAAACATTTCTGCCTTGCTTATATATGCATGTAACATCTTTGGACAGATTCACAAGAAAATTATAATCTTAAATTGGCTTGGGAGAGGAAAGGGCAAACATACGCTTTCAAATTTTTTCATTTTTAAATAATCATAAAAATTAGAAAGGTAAATAAAGAACTATTTGGAAGTTAACATTAGGTCTGTATCTCAGTTTATAAATTCAGAAATGTTTCTATTTCTTACTGCAATTTCTTGAGCTAGACCTTGTAAAGGGAATTCCTTTTCTATCCTGGGAACAATCTTTTGGATTTGTGAAGTGTGTTTTATTACTTCTTTTTTCTTTTAAATCTTTATTGTCTAAATGACTGACCAGAAGTAGACTTTCACCTTAAAATTGTAGGGATTTACTTGTGGTCTAGCAATCCATTTCCTTTTACAGTTTCATTTTTCCATAGGGTCCTTTGACTAGTTCTGAGTTGATAACTGTATGGAGACAAAAAATTTGATACAACAAATAATTGAAGCCCCCCTTTTCTTCTGGTGCATTTCAGAAAAATGACTCTCTCTGGTTTTTGCCTTCTGAGGGATGTCTTTAACAAGGAATAAATTATATTTTGGATCTACTCTTTATAGAGCATCAAGTGAAAACCAGAACAAAGCAGAATGAATCTTCCTATATACAGTACCTTCCAAAGAAAATAAACACCCCCCTCAAAAGTTTTCTATTTTGGTAGTACTCTGAATGTGAAAGTATGCTTATATGCAGCTTGACATTATTCGCATGTTTGAGTCTTAGAGTAGGTAGGAGATCAGTTATTGCTATTTAGAAGGAACTAAAAGTGTGAGCTTACTTTGAAAAATGACTATTAGCATTGCAAATGCAAAGCTACATCTGATAGTAAACAAAATTTAAGTCTCTTTGTATGATATTTAAGATGAGAAAAAGGCTTTTTTGCCTATTCTTTGTGGCTCCGAATAGCCTTGGAACTGTTCTGTTCTGTTTATCACTATTCTCACACTAGATTTGATATAAGCTTTGAATTATTCTCAGGATTTGGACCATCAGCTGTAGTCATGTACTCTTTTCCAGTAGTACAGCTTCAGAAAATGTTGCTAACAGATCTTTAGAATGGTTTTTTCACCATATTTAAATCTAGGTGTTGAAAACTAGTACTAGTTCACAATTCTAAGAACTTACATCTTGACAAAACTGAGAATATTGAGTGTATTGCATTAAGGTCAACATCATGTATATAGTCTGAGAGTCTTTTCTAGGAGTCAGGTAAGGAGGCGGGAATGTGGAAAATGTAAGCCAGGTAGGGAGATTATACTCCTGTGCCTTGACCATTGAGTCTTCTTTGGTAATGACTTTTGCTCTCTTTGGTTTTTGTCTCAGTGATTACTAATACCTAGTTTGGAATTGTTAATTACAATCATTAAACTCCTTCATGTATTCTTTTGTTTGTTTCTTTTTATGGCCACACCTGCAGCATATGGAAGTTTCTGGGCCAGGGGTCAAATTGAAACTGCGGCTGCAGGCCTACACCACAGCCATGGCAACCCTGAATCTGAGCCACATTTGTGACCTACACTGCAGCTTGCATCAATGCTGGATCCTTAACCCACTGAACGAGGCCAGGGATCAGATCTGCATCCTCGTGGATACTAGTCAGATTCCTATCCATCTGAGCCACAATGGGAACTCCTGAAAAATTTTTTTTAAAGTGTAAATCATTTCTAAATTTTAATTTTGTATATGATGATACTGAATTTACTTTATATCTGTCCTGAAGAGCTCAAAGTAACTAAATTGTGATGCATGTCATGGCTTAATCTCAAAATATAAGGGAAGGCACACACATGTCTCATTGGTGAGCAGTTGTCTGTAGTTTATTTTGTTTTAGTTTGTGACATGTGGCCTCTTGGCTGTGGAAAACTAAAGTACAAAATTTTACTCTTTGGTCATTGGAGTGATACCCCCCCCCCCCTTTTCAGCTGGAGCTCTGTGTAGGTAACTTTTTGAATGCCAGGAGAAGGACTTTTTTTCTTCTTCAGTAATTGAAGTATTCTTGCAGTATGGAGTTAATAGATCCCTTCATCTCAGTGCATTATATAGTTTACTGTGTGGATACATGTAATGTAGTCTGTTCAAGACAAATGTAAAATTTATTAGGGCTTTTCATGTAGAAGTGGAATGTAGACAATCTTTCTTGATATAACAGATGAAGTTGGTTATAGTTAACATGTGTTACACTAGCAAAGGTTCACCTGTTTGACTTTTTGTTCTTTGTTGAGGAATAGAAAATAGAGTAATATAGATATGCTAGGAAAATGAGAACTGGAATGCAGGCCAAAAGCTGGTCTATTCCAAATGAATGCAACCAAGACTAAGTAGCATCGTGTTCATCTGACAGACAAGTGTGGCTGGTGGAGGTTGGTCCTGCATACTTTCTTAGGCACATTCTCCCTCTTTCTACTCATAGCTTTCAGTAATTTGGTGATAAAATAGCCAGAATACATGTCTTTTATATTTGGGAGCAGAGAAGGATAATCCTTTTCATTCATCTAAACTTTTCTGTTATTTTTGTAAAAAAATTATGTGAGTACCCTACTGCCTCAGTTTGGGCACTCCCATCAGCATCCATAATCTCAACATAGATAGTTTCATCTATGGTTAAGTACTTGTCTTTAGTTAGAAATCCGTGGCAAAATTAACTGGGCTCTAATGGAGTCAATAAGCCTCTCTTTAACAACTTTTTTTTCAGTTTCCTAAAAGTGTTACACCATAAGCAGTAAAATTATGATGCCTTCAGTAGAGAGAGAAATTTAATTTGGTGCTTGGGGGGAGTGGGGAAATGAAGGGAGTTAATTCACTTCAGTGAATTGAAATACAAAGTGTCCAAAAAGTCAGGAAATGTAAGCTAGACTTATTTTTAAACAGCATGTTTAACTTTCGAATAACATGTTTGATATAATTTTCTTTAATCTTCAAAAACCTTTCCAGTTGAAGTTTCTCTAAATTCAGAGGAATGAATCAAGTTCTTAATCTGAAAGAAGTTGAGTAAATATAGTGTTTCCAAAAAGTTTGAACACACAGGGAAGATGGTGTGTTCATCAATTGAGCATATTATTTGAAAACATAACTCACTATTTTAAAAAAGTTTATCTTATGTATGTATGTATTTTTGTTTCACACACTATATGTTTTCTTTCTGTTTATGATTTCTTTTCCTTTCGAGTTTCAGGCATAGTACTAAAACAACTGTCCAGTAAACACAGAGACCAGGCAGCTAAAAAGCAGTCCCCTCTCATTAGGGTCAAGGTCTTCTAGGCAGCTTGGAGCTGCACCTTAAATTTAGGATGGTGGGAGAATAAAGAGGGGCAGATGATGGGAGTGGAGGGTGCTGTGGCTGGCTTTCTTTTCACTGTACCAATTGGATATAGTCATAATTGAAATCTTAATCTTGTTTTGACCACATGAAGTCCTGGAAAGGTTAATAACTCTAGCACGTAATATTATTTTAACATTTCTTATTTTAATCTGGTGCCAATTGACGTATAAGAACTTTTTCTTAACAACAGGGTCCTACTATACAAGCACAGGAAACTATATTCAGTTTCCTTGTAATAATCCATAATGGAAAGAATATGAAAAAGAATATATATGTATAATTGAATTTCTTTGCTCTGCAGGAGAAATTAACACAACAATGTAAACCAACTGTACTTCAATAAAATAAAAACCCCTTTTCCTTATACATGCTAATGCCTTTGGGATTGGTAAGTACTACCTCATTTAGAAAAATAAAAACATGATACAAAAGTCACTAATGTTTCTGAGGAAAACTACTACTTCAGTGCCACTTAAAATTTTTTTCCAGGGAATTCCCATTGTGGCTCAGTGGGTTACGAACCCAACTAGTATTCATGAGGATATGGGTTCTATCCCTGGCCTTGCTCAGTGGGTTAAGGATGCGGCATTGCCCTGAGCTGTGGTGTAGGTCACAGACACAGCTCAGATCCTGCTTTGCTGTGGCTGTGGTGTAGGCCAGCAGCTGCAACAACTTGTATTCGACCTCTGGCCTGAAAACTTCCATATGCTGGGGGTGTGACCCTAAAATGCAAAAAAATTTTTTCTTTCAGTTAAGGATCAGAATTTCAGTGTCAAAATGTTGCTTTCTTTGTTAAAACAGAGAATATCTGATTTCTATTGATTAAAAAGTCTTCCAAACTGACAGGTTTTTAGAATAGGTATCGCAGTGAAAAGTATACATAGCTCTGTGAGTTGGGACAGGGAGGAAAGAAGATTCAAATAGTGTGAAAGAATACTACCACCCTACAAAACTTTATGAACAGTTCCTTTAATATTGTATAGTTGAATCTGAATTTACAAGATTATTGGATTTAGAAAATGTTAAGATTGATAGGTGAGCAATTTGGCTATGGTTTAATCTGCTGGAATGAAACTCAAATGTTAGTGGATCTTAAATAAATTTTAGATCCAGTGAGCTATATGCAGATAGCTTTCTTTTCATATCATTAACATTTTAGCCTTGGTCATATCTTATGAGGAGGATCCTGCAGTCTTGGAATTTGACTAGGTGGTCTCTGTGTGGCCCCCTCTAAGATGAGTGCAGTCTCTCCTCCCAATTGATAGAACACTATGGACACAGTGTAACACATTTTACTGGAATCGGAGCTGTACCCGCTGGCCTGCACCATAGCCACAGCAGCGCTGGATTCAAGTCATGTCTGTGATCTTGTTGCAGCTCACGTCAGTGCCAGATCCTTAACCCACTGAGCAAGGCCAAGGATCGAACCTGCATCCTCATGGATACTAGTCAGATTTGTTTCTGCTGAGCCCCAGTGGGAACTCTGGTATATTCTGTTTAAGTAAACTGTTACATATTTTGAGAAAGATTTTCCTTGAAAGTCGTAAAAATAGAAATATTTTAATGTTTAAAGGAGTTCTCTCAAGCCGTTGTGGAAATACTCAGTTTTCTTTTGAGGTTTTTTTTTTTTTTGCCACTCCCATGGCATGTGAATTTCCCAGGCCAGAGACTGAACCTGTGCCACAGCAGCGACCCAAGTGGCTGCAGTGCCAGTGCTGAATCCTTAACCCTCTGTGCCACAAGGAACTCCTCTTTTGAGTTTTAAACCACCTTTATAGATACCTGCAGTAGAAGCCTAACTATTTTGGGGAAACATGATGATGAAAAAACAGTAAAAGGCATTATTATTTGATAGAACACTTGCTTTGTAGTTAGGTAGATCTGAGTTTGGATTCTAGTTGTAACCCTGATGGCCTTTGTGACCTAGGCAAGTTTTTTAAACTTCTCTTGGCCTTAGTTGCATTAATTGAGGTAATACATGTCTCATATTTAAGCCAGAGCACTGGGGCTTTATTAGGGTTAATGCTCTTTTCCTCCTTCTATTTTTATATTCTGTGTAACCCTGCTAGTCTTGGGAATCATGCCCACTTCTCCAGGGTTTTATGGAGCAGACACCAGTTGGGCCTTTCTTTCTTTCTTTCTTTCTTTCTTTCTTTCTTTCTTTCTTTCTTTCTTTCTTCTTTCTTTCTTCCTTCCTTTCTTCCTTTCTTCCTTTCTTCCTTTTTCTTTCTTCCTTTCTTCCTTTCTTCCTTCCTTTCTTCCTTTCTTCCTTTCTTTCCTTTCTTTCCTTTCTTTTCCTTCCTTCCCTTCCTCCTTCCTTCCCTTCCTTCCCTTCCTTCCCTTCCCTCCCTTCCTTCCTTCCTTCCTTCCTTCCTTCCTTCCTTCTTTCCTTCCTTCCTTCCTTCCTTCCTTTCTTCCTTTCCTTTCCTTTCCTTTCCTTTCTTTCTTTTCTTTCATTAAAGCATAGTTGATTTACAATGTTCTGTCAGTTTCTGCTGTACAGCAGAGTGACCCAGTCATACATATGTATATATACATTCTTTTCCTTGTCTTTCAAATAGAAGCAGATATCACAGACTATTGATTCCTGCTTGGATATAATTTATTGATGGCTCCAGATATGGAGTTTGCACTCACACTCAGGAGAGAACCCTCCTGATAGCTATAACACTTGGAGTGGTGGGCACAAGTTAGGCATAGGAGATCATGGGAACAGTGGAATTGTGGCCAGCTAAAGATGGGAAAAATCTCAAGCTAAGATGGGAAATATTTGAGGCCTAATCTGCATTTGGCTTTCATTTACTCCATACTAATTGAGAACACATTCTTAGGCTTTGAAGTTGTGAAAAGCTCTCCTGCTTACATTCCAGATTGATGTTTATCTGCCTTGAGTTTTGCCGTTTGTTTAAGTTACTACATCAGGGAAACACAGACCTCTGAGAGACCTTTGGTTTATCCCCAGTACATCAGTGGACATTTCTCTTCCTGCTTCTGAGTGATTTTGTCTTTGCCTTTGTGCCTTGGTAGGTTTTCTCCCCCCTTCTGTTTAAACAAGGATTAATATTTCCTTTAGTTGAGCTGGGGCTAATTTACTCAGATTGGTGATTGTAAAGCTTTTTCTGAGCAAGTGTGGGGCAATGAATAGTCTTTTAAATTTCATTTTCTTTTGGATTTACATTTTTTATAACCTTTCCTGCCACAAATGGTAAAAAACTCCATGTCCACACTCTTTCAGTCTATGGTTAATGTTGTTTCCATACTTCCCAGCTGCTTATCATGGGCACAGCTGACACAGCCAGAAGAGCCTTTCCAGTAAGGTGAGCTGAGCTGGAGTTTGAGTAAGACAAAGGACTTTGTTATAGAATTAGGGCTTTGACAAAGTGCACAAATGTAAAGGCAGCTGGAAATTGGAGTGTGGCTAATCAGGAATATATTTTGTTATTCTGAAAGAAAAATAATCCAACAACTTGTGGGTTAATAGATTTTCTTGTTTTAGAACCCCTTTGTGTGGATTTGAAAAATATTTTTCATATCTTTGAATATCTTAGTCTCTGAAAGAATATTGCTAGCTCTCATTTTCTTGTATTTTGTATCACAACAAAATTATGATTTGTTCTTGAGGCTCTTTACCCATTGACTCTTGCCAAATGCTCTCTATTTGATTCAGTTACAGCAGATCCCTTTATCTCTAGTTGCTAAGACTTATTAAGAAAGCATTTGCTTTTATTGTTCTATTTATTATATTGATAGTGCCAACTATGTAGAGTTCAAAGAGGCTTGTTCTGATTATTGAGATTGTACTTCTCTGGTGGTAGCTGTTTGTATCTGAAACAACTTTCTGCAATAGAGAGGTCATTTGCTTTTGGGAGAAATCTATACTTTCCCCAAATCAGCAAATGGGTAATATCAATAATAAGTATAGTGAATCTGTTATCCCTCAGGACAGCACATTTACATAAGTTGCCTGAAAACCAAGATCATGTTTATTCCCTGTTCTCTTCCATACCTCACACTGGAGAAATTTAATATTATTTTAATTACCATTCCTGCAGTATTAAAAGTAATGAAATATTTTAAATGTGGGAGATAGAGAAAAAGGGTAAAACTGCACTTGTGAGATTCAGCTATAAAAGTTATGTAGTAGGAAAGTGCTTTTTTAGGTAATTTGGTACTTGTAACAGTCTATACCCTAGAACTGTAAAGGAGAAGAACTTCATTAAGATTAGTTTGAATTAATGGCCTGTCAGAGTTACCCTTTGCAAAACAAAACAAAATTGTCTCCCAAACTTATCTCTTCCTTTTCCTCTTTGAAGGATGGAAAAGGGAACAGTTCATTTCAAAACTTTGCTTCTGAACTATCTTTTTTCTTCTTGAAAGATGGAAGAGGAAACAGTTCACATTTTACTTCTTTACTTAATGGGTGTAACTCCTTGAAAGACCACTCTGAGCTAAAAAGTTACTCACGTACCAGAATGTTTTTTCAGATGTAGAAACATTTTGGATATATGCTATCTCTTCAAATTGGGAAATATTTGGAATGCTTTAGAGGTGACAGTCTTGTTCTGGGAAAGGGTCCGTTGAAGTACTCATGGCAAACCTGGATGATGATGATGATAGTAATAATAGTAAGAGTCATTATTATTAAGTGCTGCATATTGTGGGCTAAGAGCTTTACGTATATTAATTGATTAATTTTTTTTTTTGCTTTTTAGGACTGCTCCTGTGGCATATGGAGGTTCCCAGGCTAGGGGTCTAATTGGAGCTATAGCTGCCGGCCTGCACCATAGCCACAGCAACGTGGGATCCGAGCCGTGTCTGCAACCTACACCATAGCTTATGACAATGCCAGATCCTTAACCCAGTGGATGAGGCCGGGGATTGAACCCCGCAACCTCATGGTTCCTAGTCAGATTAATTTCCAATGAGCCACCACAGGAACTCCCTATATTAATTTATTTAAATTAAGAGATACCTAAGAAAGCTCAGGTACAGACATTTGGTAACTTGCCCACTGTCACACATCTGGTAAATGAAAGAGTTGGAATTTGAGCCCACCCTGTGGCCTAAAACATTTATGGCCTTAACCACTTTGCTGTGTAGTAACTGAGAGGCTTTAAGTTTTCTTGTATTAGAATTGTGACTTTGGCTATTTTTGGTACCAGGAAACCTTAAAATGGAAATCAATATTGTTTTATATAGAAGTAGGAATATTTGTGAAATTAGCAATTTCACAATTGAAGTTGGGGAAATTCTGAATTTGGTTCTGAAGTCAGCAAAAAAGACTGCCTTTAACTTATCTTTTGAATCATTCTAGGTCAGTGTTTATTCTTTGTCACTTGAAGATCTGCATCATGGCATAATGGGACACTCATTTGGGGAGAAGAAATGAGAGAACAGACAAAAGATGATGAAAGTCACCATCTGTCAGTGAAACCATGGTCTGTTCTCCGGTCCTCGAGGCTCCTGCTCTGGGGAACTCCTCCCACCTAATCAGGCTACTCCTTTGAGGAAGGCCCTCCTCACGTGAGATTAAAAGTCGTAGTACCACACTTGTGTACTGAAGTGGAAGTGTACTTTTCTTAAAACTTTAAGAATGCTGCAACTCTTCGGAGAAGTTAGGGAAATAAATTCTGCATTGATTCAAAGACTAAATGCATTTGGAAACTATCTTGTGGAGGAAAATAACCCAGTTGAAGAGTCTCAGAATATAGTTTTGACGTTTAATTCCATTCTATATCTGTCTGTTCTGCATCTGTATTAGTCTTTTGTGCAGCAAGTCAGTGTTGTCATTAGAGGTTATAGGAAGCCACAGACTTATCTTTTTTTTTTTTGTCTTTTTGCCATTTCTTGGGCTGCTCCCATGGCATATGGAGGTTCCCAGGCTAGGGGTCGAGTCCGAGCTGTAGCTGCCGGCCTATGCCAGAGTCACAGCAACGTGGGATCCGAGCCATTTCTGCAACCTACACCACACTCACGGCAGTGCCGGATCCTTAACCCACTGAGCAAGGCCAGGGATCAAACCCGCAACCTCATGGTTCCTAGTTGGATTTGTTAACCACTGAGCCACAATGGGAACTCCCCACCACAGATGTATATTGATGCAGACATAGTAGGCTGAGAATAATTTGTTGTTGTCTTTTTAGGGCCACACCCACTGCATATGGAGGTTCACAGGCTAGGGGTCAAATTGGAGCTAGAGCTGCCAGCCTGTGCCACAGCCATAGTAACGCCAGATCCGAGCTGCATCTGTGACCACGGCTCATGGCAATGCCAGATCCTTAACCCACTGAGCGAGACCAGGCATCGAACCTGTGTCCTCATGAATACTAGTCAGATTCGTTTCCGTTAAGCCATGATGGGAACTCCAAAAATAATTTCTTTACCGCACTAACTTTGATATAAAAGGTGTATGTAGTTTTTGATTTAGAAACCAAAAAAAGCACGTGTTGGGCCAATCTAAGGGGTTTCTATAATGAGAATATGTCATTAATGACCTTTCTTAAGGGCACTGGCAGAATGAGGCAGAGTTGAATTTTTCTTTCTTTCTTTTTCTTCTATCATTTTCTACAGAGCTCCCTTTCTTCATCTTCATTTCCTGTCTCCTTTCCTTGACTCTGCTAGCCAGCCTGCCTGCCAGCCTATCAGTCTACTGGAAGGTGTGTCTGGCCTTCCTCAAAGAATTCCAGGGCATCTAGTCTGCTGTAATGAAGAGAGTATGATAGTTTAGAAATTTTTTATTTAACCATATTTTAGCCCCCCCCTCCCAAATCTAGGGCTATTCATTTT